>NC_136267.1:99277069-99638430 GCF_964187855.1 Myxine glutinosa | reverse complement strand
AAAATTATTGACCCCAAGGTCAAATGTTGAAATCGTTATTTTTTGAGTAACTTTGATCGGATTGTCTCCAAACTTCATGGGAATCTAGTATATGGTCCGGCGCTCAGCTGATTAGTTTTTGGTGGCGATCGGCCTTGACCTTCATGGTTAGCGCTGGAGGTCGAAAATTATTGACCCCAAGGTCAAATTTTGAAATCGTAGGTACCATATCGAGTAATACCTCATATGAATGCCCTTGATGAGTGCTTCCCAGATCTGTAAACAGTTTGACGCTATGACGTCATTTGATGACGTCATGACGAAAAAACGGAATTTTCATGAAAAAATTATTTCCTCAGTTCTCATCAAAATCTTTCAATATCTCGTGGGCAGACATTCCTCAAAGAGTCGCTTCTAGTGGATAGCAGTTCTGTTCACCTCAGTGTGACCTGAAGCAAGTCACTCATGTTCACATTTTGGCAAGATACGGTTCACCCTGTGGGTGACATAGGTTTATTTGTTTGTTTGTTATCTTGCCAAAACGAAGTTTTTGCAAGATGTATTAGTCAGCTTGTATGTTTGTTTTTTTGTTTGTTATCTTGCCAAAACGAAGTTTTTGCAAGATGTATTAGTCAGCTTGTATGTTTGTTTTTTTGTTTGTTTTTTTGTTTTTTTGTTTGTGGTTAATCATTTTTTTTCACGTTTAGATCACTCTGTAGACCACAGTTATTATTGGAAACTCCTGTAACTTCGCATATCAGAGTCCTATAGAGATACCCTTCAGCACTCAAAATTTTGAAGGTCAAGGTCAAAGGTCAAGGTCACTTTGTGGTCAATCATGGAGGTCGACGAAACCCTTATTTTTTGAGTAACTTTGATCGGATCGTCTCCAAACTTCATGGGAATCTAGTATATGGTCCGGCGCTCAGCTGATTAGTTTTTGGTGGCGATCGGCCTTGACCTTCATGGTTAGCGCTGGAGGTCGAAAATTATTGACCCCAAGGTCAAATGTTGAAACCCTTATTTTTTGAGTAACTTTGATCGGATCGTCTCCAAACTTCATGGGAATCTAGTATATGGTCCGGCGCTCAGCTGATTAGTTTTTGGTGGCGATCGGCCTTGACCTTCATGGTTAGCGCTGGAGGTCGAAAATTATTGACCCCAAGGTCAAATGTTGAAATCGTAGGTACCATATCTTCGCATATCTTCGCATGTAACTTCGCATATCAGAGTCCTATAGAGATACCCTTCAGCACACAAAATTTTGAAGGTCAAGGTCAAAGGTCAAGGTCACTTTGTGGTCAATCATGGAGGTCGACGAAACCCTTATTTTTTGAGTAACTTTGATCGGATCGTCTCCAAACTTCATGGGAATCTAGTATATGGTCCGGCGCTCAGTTGATTAGTTTTTGGTGGCGATCGGCCTTGACCTTCATGGTTAGCGCTGGAGGTCGAAAATTATTGACCCCAAGGTCAAATGTTGAAATCCTTATTTTTTGAGTAACTTTGATCGGATCGTCTCCAAACTTCATGGGAATCTAGTATATGGTCCGGCGCTCAGCTGATTATTTTTTGGTGGCGATCGGCCTTGACCTTCATGGTTAGCGCTGGAGGTCGAAAATTATTGACCCTAAGGTCAAATTTTGAAATCGTAGGTACCATATCGAGTAATACCTCATATGAATGCCCTTGATGAGTGCTTCCCAGATCTGTAAACAGTTTGACGCTATGACGTCATTTGATGACGTCATGACGAAAAAACGGAATTTTCATGAAAAAATTATTTCCTCAGTTCTCATCAAAATCTTTCAATATTTCATGTGCGTTGGTCATGAAGACATACTATTCACCATACGAAATTATTAAGGTCAAGGTCAAAGGTCAAGGTCACTTTGCGGTCGCTTTAGACATTATATAAATGACGTCATTTGGTGACGTTATAAGGCAAACACGTATTTTTCAAGGTCACTCTCTAGAACGATTATCATCGGAATATCTCGTGGGCAGACATTCCTCAAAGAGTCGCTTCTAGTGGATAGCAGTTCTGTTCACCTCAGTGTGACCTGAAGCAAGTCACTCATGTTCACATTTTGGCAAGATACGGTTCACCCTGTGGGTGACATATGTTCATTTTTATCTTGCCAAAACGAAGTTTTTGCTAGATGTATCAGTCAGCTTGTATGTTTGTTTGTTTGTTTGTTGTTTTGTTTGTGGTTAATCATTTTTTTTTCACGTTTAGATCACTCTGTAGACCACAGTTATTATTGGAAACTCCTGTAACTTCGCATATCAGAGTCCTATAGAGATACCCTTCAGCACACAAAATTTTGAAGGTCAAGGTCAAAGGTCAAGGTCACTTTGCGGTCAATCATGGAGGTCAACGAAACCCTTATTTTTTGAGTAACTTTGATCGGATCGTCTCCAAACTTCATGGGAATCTAGTATATGGTCCGGCGCTCAGCTGATTAGTTTTTGGTGGCGATCGGCCTTGACCTTCAAGGTCATTTTGAAGGTCATTCAATTGGGTCAATCATGGAGGTCAACGAAACCCTTATTTTTTGAGTAACTTTGATCTTATGATCTCCAAACTTGGTGGGTATATAGGGTGTGGTATGGCGCTCAGCTGATTAGTTTTTGGTGTCGATCGGCCTTGACCTTCAAGGTCATTTTGAAGGTCATTCAATTTTGACCAAAAGGTAAAATTTTCAAGTTTCAGTTACCATATTTACCACAGTTATTATTGGAAACTCCTGTAACTTCGCATATCAGAGTCCTATAGAGATACCCTTCAGCACACAAAATTTTGAAGGTCAAGGTCAAAGGTCAAGGTCACTTTGCGGTCAATCATGGAGGTCAACGAAACCCTTATTTTTTGAGTAACTTTGATCTTATGATCTCCAAACTTGGTGGGTATATAGCGTGTGGTATGGCGCTCAGCTGATTAGTTTTTGGTGTCGATCGGCCTTGACCTTCAAGGTCATTTTGAAGGTCATTCAATTGGGTCAATCATGGAGGTCAACGAAACCCTTATTTTTTGAGTAACTTTGATCTTATGATCTCCAAACTTGGTGGGTATATAGGGTGTGGTATGGCGCTCAGCTGATTAGTTTTTGGTGTCGATCGGCCTTGACCTTCAAGGTCATTTTGAAGGTCATTCAATTTTGACCAAAAGGTAAAATTTTCAAGTTTCAGTTACCATATCGAGTAGTACCTCAAATTGAAGCCCTTGTTGAGTGCTTTCCAAACATATAACTAGTTTGACAATGTGACGTCATTTGACGGCGTTATGACAAAACAACTGCACTTTTCATGTATATTGTATTGCTTTAGTTCGCATTGTTTAGGTCACTCTGTAGAGCACAGTTCCCTTTGGAAACTCTTGTAAGTTCGCATATCAGAGTCTTTTAGAGATACCCTTTAGCACACAAAATTATGAAGGTCAAGGTCAAAGGTCAAGGTCACTTGGCAAGATACGGTTCACCCTGTGGGTGACATATGTTTATTTTGTTTGTTTGTTTGTGGTTAATCATTTTTTTTCACGTTTAGATCACTCTGTAGACCACAGTTATTATTGGAAACTCCTGTAAGTTCGCATATCAGAGTCTTTTAGAGATACCCTTTAGCACACAAAATTATGAAGGTCAAGGTCAAAGGTCAAGGTCACTTTGCGGCCAATCATGGAGGTCGACGAAACACTAATTTTTTGAGTAACTTTGATCGGATCGTCTCCAAACTTCATGGGAATCTAGTATATGGTCCGGCGCTCAGCTGATTAGTTTTTGGTGGCGATCGGCCTTGACCTTCATGGTTAGCGCTGGAGGTCGAAAATTATTGACCCCAAGGTCAAATTACGAAACCCTTATTTTTTGAGTAACTTTGATCTTATGATCTCCAAACTTGGTGGGTATATAGGGTGTGGTATGGCGCTCAGCTGATTAGTTTTTGGTGTCGATCGGCCTTGACCTTCAAGGTCATTTTGAAGGTCATTCAATTTTGACCAAAAGGTAAAATTTTCAAGTTTCAGTTACCATATCGAGTAGTACCTCAAATTGAAGCCCTTGTTGAGTGCTTTCCAAACATATAACTAGTTTGACAATGTGACGTCATTTGACGGCGTTATGACGAAAAAACTGCACTTTTCATGTATATTGTATTGCTTTAGTTCGCATTGTTTAGGTCACTCTGTAGAGCACAGTTCCCTTTGGAAACTCTTGTAAGTTCGCATATCAGAGTCTTTTAGAGATACCCTTTAGCACACAAAATTATGAAGGTCAAGGTCAAAGGTCAAGGTCACTTTGCGGCCAATCATGGAGGTCGACGAAACACTAATTTTTTGAGTAACTTTGATCGGATCGTCTCCAAACTTCATGGGAATCTAGTATATGGTCCGGCGCTCAGCTGATTAGTTTTTGGTGGCGATCGGCCTTGACCTTCATGGTTAGCGCTGGAGGTCGAAAATTATTGACCCCAAGGTCAAATTTTGAAATCGTAGGTACCATATCGAGTAATACCTCATATGAATGCCCTTGATGAGTGCTTCCCAGATCTGTAAACAGTTTGACGCTATGACGTCATTTGATGACGTCATGACGAAAAAACCGAATTTTCATGAAAAAATTATTTCCTCAGTTCTCATCAAAATCTTTCAATATTTCATGTGCGGTGGTCATGAAGACATACTATTCACCATACGAAATTATTAAGGTCAAGGTCAAATGGCAAGATACGGTTCACCCTGTGGGTGACATATGTTCATTATCTTGCCAAAACGAAGTTTTTGCAAGATGTATTAGTCAGCTTGTATGTTTGTTTGTTTTTTTGTTTGTGGTTAATCTTTTTTTTTTCACGTTTAGATCACTCTGTAGACCACAGTTATTATTGGAAACTCCTGTAACTTCGCATATCAGAGTCCTATAGAGATACCCTTCAGCACACAAAATTTTGAAGGTCAAGGTCAAAGGTCAAGGTCACTTTGTGGTCAATCATGGAGGTCGACGAAACACTAATTTTTTGAGTAACTTTGATCGGATCGTCCTCCAAACTTCATGGGAATCTAGCATATGGTCCGGCGCTCAGCTGATTAGTTTTTGGTGGCGATCGGCCTTGACCTTCATGGTTAGCGCTGGAGGTCGAAAATTATTGACCCCAAGGTCAAATTTTGAAATCGTAGGTACCATATCGAGTAATACCTCATATGAATGCCCCTGATGAGTGCTTCCCAGATCTGTAAACAGTTTGACGCTATGACGTCATTTGATGACGTCATGACGAAAAAACGGAATTTTCACATTTTGGCAAGATACGGTTCACCCTGTGGGTGACATATGTTCATTTTTTTGTTATCTTGCCAAAACGAAGTTTTTGCAAGATGTATTAGTCAGCTTGTATGTTTGTTTTTTATCTTGCCAAAACGAAGTTTTTGCAAGATGTATCAGTCAGCTTGTATGTTTGTTTGTTATCTTGCCAAAACGAAGTTTTTGCAAGATGTATTAGTCAGCTTGTATGTTTGTTTGTTTGTTTGTTTGTTTTTTTGTTTTTTTGTTTGTGGTTAATCATTTTTTTTTCACGTTTAGATCACTCTGTAGACCACAGTTATTATTGGAAACTCCTGTAACTTCGCATATCAGAGTCCGATAGAGATACCCTTCAGCACACAAAATTTTGAAGGTCAAGGTCAAAGGTCAAGGTCACTTTGCGGTCAATCATGGAGGTCAACGAAACCCTTATTTTTTGAGTAACTTTGATCTTATGATCTCCAAACTTGGTGGGTATATAGGGTGTGGTATGGCGCTCAGCTGATTAGTTTTTGGTGTCGATCGGCCTTGACCTTCAAGGTCATTTTGAAGGTCATTCAATTTTGACCAAAAGGTAAAATTTTCAAGTTTCAGTTACCATATCGAGTAGTACCTCAAATTGAAGCCCTTGTTGAGTGCTTTCCAAACATATAACTAGTTTGACAATGTGACGTCATTTGACGGCGTTATGACGAAACAACTGCACTTTTCATGTATATTGTATTGCTTTAGTTCGCATTGTTTAGGTCACTCTGTAGAGCACAGTTCCCTTTGGAAACTCTTGTAACTTCGCATATCAGAGTCTTTTAGAGATACCCTTTAGCACACAAAATTATGAAGGTCAAGGTCAAAGGTCAAGGTCACTTTGCGGCCAATCATGGAGGTCAACGAAACACTAATTTTTTGAGTAACTTTGATCGGATCGTCTCCAAACTTCATGGGAATCTAGTATATGGTCCGGCGCTCAGCTGATTAGTTTTTGGTGGCGATCGGCCTTGACCTTCATGGTTAGCGCTGGAGGTCGAAAATTATTGACCCCAAGGTCAAATTTTGAAATCGTAGGTACCATATCGAGTAATACCTCATATGAATGCCCTTGATGAGTGCTTCCCAGATCTGTAAACAGTTTGACGCTATGACGTCATTTGATGACGTCATGACGAAAAAACGGAATTTTCACATTTTGGCAAGATACGGTTCACCCTGTGGGTGATTTTTCATTTTTTTGTTTTTTTGTTTGTGGTTAATCATTTTTTTTCACGTTTAGATCACTCTGTAGACCACAGTTATTATTGGAAACTCCTGTAACTTCGCATATCAGAGTCCTATAGAGATACCCTTCAGCACACAAAATTTTGAAGGTCAAGGTCAAAGGTCAAGGTCACTTTGTGGTCAATCATGGAGGTCGACGAAACCCTTATTTTTTGAGTAACTTTGATCGGATCGTCTCCAAACTTCATGGGAATCTAGTATATGGTCCGGCGCTCAGCTGATTAGTTTTTGGTGGCGATCGGCCTTGACCTTCATGGTTAGCGCTGGAGGTCGAAAATTATTGACCCCAAGGTCAAATGTTGAAACCCTTATTTTTTGAGTAACTTTGATCGGATCGTCTCCAAACTTCATGGGAATCTAGTATATGGTCCGGCGCTCAGCTGATTAGTTTTTGGTGGCGATCGGCCTTGACCTTCATGGTTAGCGCTGGAGGTCGAAAATTATTGACCCCAAGGTCAAATGTTGAAATCGTAGGTACCATATCTTCGCATATCTTCGCATGTAACTTCGCAGATCAGAGTCCTATAGAGATACCCTTCAGCACACAAAATTTTGAAGGTCAAGGTCAAAGGTCAAGGTCACTTTGTGGTCAATCATGGAGGTCGACGAAACCCTTATTTTTTGAGTAACTTTGCTCGGATCGTCTCCAAACTTCATGGGAATCTAGTATATGGTCCAGCGCTCAGCTGATTAGTTTTTGGTGGCGATCGGCCTTGACCTTCATGGTTAGCGCTGGAGGTCGAAAATTATTGACCCCAAGGTCAAATGTTGAAATCCTTATTTTTTGAGTAACTTTGATCGGATCGTCTCCAAACTTCATGGGAATCTAGTATATGGTCCGGCGCTCAGCTGATTATTTTTTGGTGGCGATCGGCCTTGACCTTCATGGTTAGCGCTGGAGGTCGAAAATTATTGACCCCAAGGTCAAATGTTGAAATCGTAGGTACCATATCTTCGCATATCTTCGCATGTAACTTCGCATATCAGAGTCCTATAGAGATACCCTTCAGCACACAAAATTTTGAAGGTCAAGGTCAAAGGTCAAGGTCACTTTGTGGTCAATCATGGAGGTCGACGAAACCCTTATTTTTTGAGTAACTTTGATCGGATCGTCTCCAAACTTCATGGGAATCTAGTATATGGTCCGGCGCTCAGCTGATTAGTTTTTGGTGGCGATCGGCCTTGACCTTCATGGTTAGCGCTGGAGGTCGAAAATTATTGACCCCAAGGTCAAATGTTGAAATCCTTATTTTTTGAGTAACTTTGATCGGATCGTCTCCAAACTTCATGGGAATCTAGTATATGGTCCGGCGCTCAGCTGATTATTTTTTGGTGGCGATCGGCCTTGACCTTCATGGTTAGCGCTGGAGGTCGAAAATTATTGACCCCAAGGTCAAATTTTGAAATCGTAGGTACCATATCGAGTAATACCTCATATGAATGCCCTTGATGAGTGCTTCCCAGATCTGTAAACAGTTTGACGCTATGACGTCATTTGATGACGTCATGACGAAAAAACGGAATTTTCATGAAAAAATTATTTCCTCAGTTCTCATCAAAATCTTTCAATATTTCATGTGCGTTGGTCATGAAGACATACTATTCACCATACGAAATTATTAAGGTCAAGGTCAAAGGTCAAGGTCACTTTGCGGTCGCTTTAGACATTATATAAATGACGTCATTTGGTGACGTTATAAGGCAAACACGTATTTTTCAAGGTCACTCTCTAGAACGATTATCATCGGAATATCTCGTGGGCAGACATTCCTCAAAGAGTCGCTTCTAGTGGATAGCAGTTCTGTTCACCTCAGTGTGACCTGAAGCAAGTCACTCATGTTCACATTTTGGCAAGATACGGTTCACCCTGTGGGTGATATATGTTCATTTTTATCTTGCCAAAACGAAGTTTTTGCAAGATGTATTAGTCAGCTTGTATGTTTGTTTTTTTGTTTGTTTTTTTGTTTGTTTTTTTGTTTTTTTGTTTGTGGTTAATCATTTTTTTTCCACGTTTAGATCACTCTGTAGACCACAGTTATTATTGGAAACTCCTGTAACTTCGCATATCAGAGTCCTATAGAGATACCCTTCAGCACACAAAATTTTGAAGGTCAAGGTCAAAGGTCAAGGTCACTTTGCGGTCAATCATGGAGGTCAACGAAACCCTTATTTTTTGAGTAACTTTGATCGGATCGTCTCCAAACTTGGTGGGTATCTAGTATATGGTCCCGCGCTCAGCTGATTAGTTTTTGGTGTCGATCGGCCTTGACCTTCAAGGTCATTTTGAAGGTCATTCAATTTTGACCAAAAGGTAAAATTTTCAAGTTTCAGTTACCATATTTACCACAGTTATTATTGGAAACTCCTGTAACTTCGCAGATCAGAGTCCTATAGAGATACCCTTCAGCACACAAAATTTTGAAGGTCAAGGTCAAAGGTCAAGGTCACTTTGTGGTCAATCATGGAGGTCGACGAAACCCTTATTTTTTGAGTAACTTTGATCGGATCGTCTCCAAACTTCATGGGAATCTAGTATATGGTCCGGCGCTCAGCTGATTAGTTTTTGGTGGCGATCGGCCTTGACCTTCATGGTTAGCGCTGGAGGTCGAAAATTATTGACCCCAAGGTCAAATGTTGAAACCCTTATTTTTTGAGTAACTTTGATCGGATCGTCTCCAAACTTCATGGGAATCTAGTATATGGTCCGGCGCTCAGCTGATTAGTTTTTGGTGGCGATCGGCCTTGACCTTCATGGTTAGCGCTGGAGGTCGAAAATTATTGACCCCAAGGTCAAATGTTGAAATCGTAGGTACCATATCTTCGCATATCTTCGCATGTAACTTCGCATATCAGAGTCCTATAGAGATACCCTTCAGCACACAAAATTTTGAAGGTCAAGGTCAAAGGTCAAGGTCACTTTGTGGTCAATCATGGAGGTCGACGAAACCCTTATTTTTTGAGTAACTTTGATCGGATCGTCTCCAAACTTCATGGGAATCTAGTATATGGTCCGGCGCTCAGTTGATTAGTTTTTGGTGGCGATCGGCCTTGACCTTCATGGTTAGCGCTGGAGGTCGAAAATTATTGACCCCAAGGTCAAATGTTGAAATCCTTATTTTTTGAGTAACTTTGATCGGATCGTCTCCAAACTTCATGGGAATCTAGTATATGGTCCGGCGCTCAGCTGATTATTTTTTGGTGGCGATCGGCCTTGACCTTCATGGTTAGCGCTGGAGGTCGAAAATTATTGACCCCAAGGTCAAATTTTGAAATCGTAGGTACCATATCGAGTAATACCTCATATGAATGCCCTTGATGAGTGCTTCCCAGATCTGTAAACAGTTTGACGCTATGACGTCATTTGATGACGTCATGACGAAAAAACGGAATTTTCATGAAAAAATTATTTCCCCAGTTCTCATCAAAATCTTTCAATATTTCATGTGCGTTGGTCATGAAGACATACTATTCACCATACGAAATTATTAAGGTCAAGGTCAAAGGTCAAGGTCACTTTGCGGTCGCTTTAGACATTATATAAATGACGTCATTTGGTGACGTTATAAGGCAAACACGTATTTTTCAAGGTCACTCTCTAGAACGATTATCATCGGAATATCTCGTGGGCAGACATTCCTCAAAGAGTCGCTTCTAGTGGATAGCAGTTCTGTTCACCTCAGTGTGACCTGAAGCAAGTCACTCATGTTCACATTTTGGCAAGATACGGTTCACCCTGTGGGTGACATATGTTCATTTTTATCTTGCCAAAACGAAGTTTTTGCTAGATGTATCAGTCAGCTTGTATGTTTGTTTGTTTGTTTGTTTTTTTGTTTGTGGTTAATCATTTTTTTTTCACGTTTAGATCACTCTGTAGACCACAGTTATTATTGGAAACTCCTGTAACTTCGCATATCAGAGTCCTATAGAGATACCCTTCAGCACACAAAATTTTGAAGGTCAAGGTCAAAGGTCAAGGTCACTTTGCGGTCAATCATGGAGGTCAACGAAACCCTTATTTTTTGAGTAACTTTGATCGGATCGTCTCCAAACTTCATGGGAATCTAGTATATGGTCCGGCGCTCAGCTGATTAGTTTTTGGTGGCGATCGGCCTTGACCTTCAAGGTCATTTTGAAGGTCATTCAATTGGGTCAATCATGGAGGTCAACGAAACCCTTATTTTTTGAGTAACTTTGATCTTATGATCTCCAAACTTGGTGGGTATATAGGGTGTGGTATGGCGCTCAGCTGATTAGTTTTTGGTGTCGATCGGCCTTGACCTTCAAGGTCATTTTGAAGGTCATTCAATTTTGACCAAAAGGTAAAATTTTCAAGTTTCAGTTACCATATTTACCACAGTTATTATTGGAAACTCCTGTAACTTCGCATATCAGAGTCCTATAGAGATACCCTTCAGCACACAAAATTTTGAAGGTCAAGGTCAAAGGTCAAGGTCACTTTGCGGTCAATCATGGAGGTCAACGAAACCCTTATTTTTTGAGTAACTTTGATCTTATGATCTCCAAACTTGGTGGGTATATAGCGTGTGGTATGGCGCTCAGCTGATTAGTTTTTGGTGTCGATCGGCCTTGACCTTCAAGGTCATTTTGAAGGTCATTCAATTGGGTCAATCATGGAGGTCAACGAAACCCTTATTTTTTGAGTAACTTTGATCTTATGATCTCCAAACTTGGTGGGTATATAGGGTGTGGTATGGCGCTCAGCTGATTAGTTTTTGGTGTCGATCGGCCTTGACCTTCAAGGTCATTTTGAAGGTCATTCAATTTTGACCAAAAGGTAAAATTTTCAAGTTTCAGTTACCATATCGAGTAGTACCTCAAATTGAAGCCCTTGTTGAGTGCTTTCCAAACATATAACTAGTTTGACAATGTGACGTCATTTGACGGCGTTATGACAAAACAACTGCACTTTTCATGTATATTGTATTGCTTTAGTTCGCATTGTTTAGGTCACTCTGTAGAGCACAGTTCCCTTTGGAAACTCTTGTAAGTTCGCATATCAGAGTCTTTTAGAGATACCCTTTAGCACACAAAATTATGAAGGTCAAGGTCAAAGGTCAAGGTCACTTGGCAAGATACGGTTCACCCTGTGGGTGACATATGTTTATTTTGTTTGTTTGTTTGTGGTTAATCATTTTTTTTCACGTTTAGATCACTCTGTAGACCACAGTTATTATTGGAAACTCCTGTAAGTTCGCATATCAGAGTCTTTTAGAGATACCCTTTAGCACACAAAATTATGAAGGTCAAGGTCAAAGGTCAAGGTCACTTTGCGGCCAATCATGGAGGTCGACGAAACACTAATTTTTTGAGTAACTTTGATCGGATCGTCTCCAAACTTCATGGGAATCTAGTATATGGTCCGGCGCTCAGCTGATTAGTTTTTGGTGGCGATCGGCCTTGACCTTCATGGTTAGCGCTGGAGGTCGAAAATTATTGACCCCAAGGTCAAATTACGAAACCCTTATTTTTTGAGTAACTTTGATCTTATGATCTCCAAACTTGGTGGGTATATAGGGTGTGGTATGGCGCTCAGCTGATTAGTTTTTGGTGTCGATCGGCCTTGACCTTCAAGGTCATTTTGAAGGTCATTCAATTTTGACCAAAAGGTAAAATTTTCAAGTTTCAGTTACCATATCGAGTAGTACCTCAAATTGAAGCCCTTGTTGAGTGCTTTCCAAACATATAACTAGTTTGACAATGTGACGTCATTTGACGGCGTTATGACGAAAAAACTGCACTTTTCATGTATATTGTATTGCTTTAGTTCGCATTGTTTAGGTCACTCTGTAGAGCACAGTTCCCTTTGGAAACTCTTGTAAGTTCGCATATCAGAGTCTTTTAGAGATACCCTTTAGCACACAAAATTATGAAGGTCAAGGTCAAAGGTCAAGGTCACTTTGCGGCCAATCATGGAGGTCGACGAAACACTAATTTTTTGAGTAACTTTGATCGGATCGTCTCCAAACTTCATGGGAATCTAGTATATGGTCCGGCGCTCAGCTGATTAGTTTTTGGTGGCGATCGGCCTTGACCTTCATGGTTAGCGCTGGAGGTCGAAAATTATTGACCCCAAGGTCAAATTTTGAAATCGTAGGTACCATATCGAGTAATACCTCATATGAATGCCCTTGATGAGTGCTTCCCAGATCTGTAAACAGTTTGACGCTATGACGTCATTTGATGACGTCATGACGAAAAAACCGAATTTTCATGAAAAAATTATTTCCTCAGTTCTCATCAAAATCTTTCAATATTTCATGTGCGGTGGTCATGAAGACATACTATTCACCATACGAAATTATTAAGGTCAAGGTCAAATGGCAAGATACGGTTCACCCTGTGGGTGACATATGTTCATTATCTTGCCAAAACGAAGTTTTTGCAAGATGTATTAGTCAGCTTGTATGTTTGTTTGTTTTTTTGTTTGTGGTTAATCATTTTTTTTTCACGTTTAGATCACTCTGTAGACCACAGTTATTATTGGAAACGCCTGTAACTTCGCATATCAGAGTCCTATAGAGATACCCTTCAGCACACAAAATTTTGAAGGTCAAGGTCAAAGGTCAAGGTCACTTTGTGGTCAATCATGGAGGTCGACGAAACACTAATTTTTTGAGTAACTTTGATCGGATCGTCCTCCAAACTTCATGGGAATCTAGCATATGGTCCGGCGCTCAGCTGATTAGTTTTTGGTGGCGATCGGCCTTGACCTTCATGGTTAGCGCTGGAGGTCGAAAATTATTGACCCCAAGGTCAAATTTTGAAATCGTAGGTACCATATCGAGTAATACCTCATATGAATGCCCTTGATGAGTGCTTCCCAGATCTGTAAACAGTTTGACGCTATGACGTCATTTGATGACGTCATGACGAAAAAACGGAATTTTCACATTTTGGCAAGATACGGTTCACCCTGTGGGTGACATATGTTCATTTTTTTGTTATCTTGCCAAAACGAAGTTTTTGCAAGATGTATTAGTCAGCTTGTATGTTTGTTTTTTATCTTGCCAAAACGAAGTTTTTGCAAGATGTATCAGTCAGCTTGTATGTTTGTTTGTTATCTTGCCAAAACGAAGTTTTTGCAAGATGTATTAGTCAGCTTGTATGTTTGTTTGTTTGTTTGTTTGTTTTTTTGTTTTTTTGTTTGTGGTTAATCATTTTTTTTTCACGTTTAGATCACTCTGTAGACCACAGTTATTATTGGAAACTCCTGTAACTTCGCATATCAGAGTCCGATAGAGATACCCTTCAGCACACAAAATTTTGAAGGTCAAGGTCAAAGGTCAAGGTCACTTTGCGGTCAATCATGGAGGTCAACGAAACCCTTATTTTTTGAGTAACTTTGATCTTATGATCTCCAAACTTGGTGGGTATATAGGGTGTGGTATGGCGCTCAGCTGATTAGTTTTTGGTGTCGATCGGCCTTGACCTTCAAGGTCATTTTGAAGGTCATTCAATTTTGACCAAAAGGTAAAATTTTCAAGTTTCAGTTACCATATCGAGTAGTACCTCAAATTGAAGCCCTTGTTGAGTGCTTTCCAAACATATAACTAGTTTGACAATGTGACGTCATTTGACGGCGTTATGACGAAACAACTGCACTTTTCATGTATATTGTATTGCTTTAGTTCGCATTGTTTAGGTCACTCTGTAGAGCACAGTTCCCTTTGGAAACTCTTGTAACTTCGCATATCAGAGTCTTTTAGAGATACCCTTTAGCACACAAAATTATGAAGGTCAAGGTCAAAGGTCAAGGTCACTTTGCGGCCAATCATGGAGGTCAACGAAACACTAATTTTTTGAGTAACTTTGATCGGATCGTCTCCAAACTTCATGGGAATCTAGTATATGGTCCGGCGCTCAGCTGATTAGTTTTTGGTGGCGATCGGCCTTGACCTTCATGGTTAGCGCTGGAGGTCGAAAATTATTGACCCCAAGGTCAAATTTTGAAATCGTAGGTACCATATCGAGTAATACCTCATATGAATGCCCTTGATGAGTGCTTCCCAGATCTGTAAACAGTTTGACGCTATGACGTCATTTGATGACGTCATGACGAAAAAACGGAATTTTCACATTTTGGCAAGATACGGTTCACCCTGTGGGTGATTTTTCATTTTTTATCTTGCCAAAACGAAGTTTTTGCAAGATGTATTAGTCAGCTTGTATGTTTGTTTGTTTTTATCTTGCCAAAACGAAGTTTTTGCAAGATGTATTAGTCAGCTTGTATGTTTGTTTTTATCTTGCCAAAACGAAGTTTTTGCAAGATGTATTAGTCAGCTTGTATGTTTGTTTTTTTGTTTGTTTTTTATCTTGCCAAAACGAAGTTTTTGCAAGATGTATTAGTCAGCTTGTATGTTTGTTTTTTTGTTTGTTTTTTTTTTTGTTTTTTTGTTTGTGGTTAATCATTTTTTTTCCACGTTTAGATCACTCTGTAGACCACAGTTAATATTGGAAACTCCTGTAACTTCGCATATCAGAGTCCTATAGAGATACCCTTCAGCACCCAAAATTTTGAAGGTCAAGGTCAAAGGTCAAGGTCACTTTGTGGTCAATCATGGAGGTCGACGAAACCCTTATTTTTTGAGTAACTTTGATCGGATCGTCTCCAAACTTCATGGGAATCTAGTATATGGTCCGGCGCTCAGCTGATTAGTTTTTGGTGGCGATCGGCCTTGACCTTCATGGTTAGCGCTGGAGGTCGAAAATTATTGACCCCAAGGTCAAATGTTGAAATCGTTATTTTTTGAGTAACTTTGATCGGATCGTCTCCAAACTTCATGGGAATCTAGTATATGGTCCGGCGCTCAGCTGATTAGTTTTTTGTGGCGATCGGCCTTGACCTTCATGGTTAGCGCTGGAGGTCGACCTTGACCTTTGACCTTGACCTTCAGATCACTCTGTAGACCACAGTTATTATTGGAAACTCCTGTAACTTCGCATATCAGAGTCCTATAGAGATACCCTTCAGCACACAAAATTTTGAAGGTCAAGGTCAAAGGTCAAGGTCACTTTGTGGTCAATCATGGAGGTCGACGAAACCCTTATTTTTTGAGTAACTTTGATCGGATCGTCTCCAAACTTCATGGGAATCTAGTATATGGTCCGGCGCTCAGCTGATTAGTTTTTGGTGGCGATCGGCCTTGACCTTCATGGTTAGCGCTGGAGGTCGAAAATTATTGACCCCAAGGTCAAATGTTGAAATCGTTATTTTTTGAGTAACTTTGATCGGATCGTCTCCAAACTTCATGGGAATCTAGTATATGGTCCGGCGCTCAGCTGATTAGTTTTTGGTGGCGATCGGCCTTGACCTTCATGGTTAGCGCTGGAGGTCGAAAATTATTGACCCCAAGGTCAAATTTTGAAATCGTAGGTACCATATCGAGTAATACCTCATATGAATGCCCTTGATGAGTGCTTCCCAGATCTGTAAACAGTTTGACGCTATGACGTCATTTGATGACGTCATGACGAAAAAACGGAATTTTCATGAAAAAATTATTTCCTCAGTTCTCATCAAAATCTTTCAATATCTCGTGGGCAGACATTCCTCAAAGAGTCGCTTCTAGTGGATAGCAGTTCTGTTCACCTCAGTGTGACCTGAAGCAAGTCACTCATGTTCACATTTTGGCAAGATACGGTTCACCCTGTGGGTGACATAGGTTTATTTTTTTGTTTTTTTGTTTGTGGTTAATCATTTTTTTTCCACGTTTAGATCACTCTGTAGACCACAGTTAATATTGGAAACTCCTGTAACTTCGCATATCAGAGTCCTATAGAGATACCCTTCAGCACCCAAAATTTTGAAGGTCAAGGTCAAAGGTCAAGGTCACTTTGTGGTCAATCATGGAGGTCGACGAAACCCTTATTTTTTGAGTAACTTTGATCGGATCGTCTCCAAACTTCATGGGAATCTAGTATATGGTCCGGCGCTCAGCTGATTAGTTTTTGGTGGCGATCGGCCTTGACCTTCATGGTTAGCGCTGGAGGTCGAAAATTATTGACCCCAAGGTCAAATGTTGAAATCCTTATTTTTTGAGTAACTTTGATCGGATCGTCTCCAAACTTCATGGGAATCTAGTATATGGTCCGGCGCTCAGCTGATTAGTTTTTTGTGGCGATCGGCCTTGACCTTCATGGTTAGCGCTGGAGGTCGACCTTGACCTTTGACCTTGACCTTCAGATCACTCTGTAGACCACAGTTATTATTGGAAACTCCTGTAACTTCGCATATCAGAGTCCTATAGAGATACCCTTCAGCACACAAAATTTTGAAGGTCAAGGTCAAAGGTCAAGGTCACTTTGTGGTCAATCATGGAGGTCGACGAAACCCTTATTTTTTGAGTAACTTTGATCGGATCGTCTCCAAACTTCATGGGAATCTAGTATATGGTCCGGCGCTCAGCTGATTAGTTTTTGGTGGCGATCGGCCTTGACCTTCATGGTTAGCGCTGGAGGTCGAAAATTATTGACCCCAAGGTCAAATGTTGAAATCGTTATTTTTTGAGTAACTTTGATCGGATCGTCTCCAAACTTCATGGGAATCTAGTATATGGTCCGGCGCTCAGCTGATTAGTTTTTGGTGGCGATCGGCCTTGACCTTCATGGTTAGCGCTGGAGGTCGAAAATTATTGACCCCAAGGTCAAATTTTGAAATCGTAGGTACCATATCGAGTAATACCTCATATGAATGCCCTTGATGAGTGCTTCCCAGATCTGTAAACAGTTTGACGCTATGACGTCATTTGATGACGTCATGACGAAAAAACGGAATTTTCATGAAAAAATTATTTCCTCAGTTCTCATCAAAATCTTTCAATATCTCGTGGGCAGACATTCCTCAAAGAGTCGCTTCTAGTGGATAGCAGTTCTGTTCACCTCAGTGTGACCTGAAGCAAGTCACTCATGTTCACATTTTGGCAAGATACGGTTCACCCTGTGGGTGACATAGGTTTATTTGTTTTTTTGTTTGTGGTTAATCATTTTTTTTCACGTTTAGATCACTCTGTAGACCACAGTTATTATTGGAAACTCCTGTAACTTCGCATATCAGAGTCCTATAGAGATACCCTTCAGCACACAAAATTTTGAAGGTCAAGGTCAAAGGTCAAGGTCACTTTGTGGTCAATCATGGAGGTCGACGAAACCCTTATTTTTTGAGTAACTTTGATCGGATCGTCTCCAAACTTCATGGGAATCTAGTATATGGTCCGGCGCTCAGCTGATTAGTTTTTGGTGGCGATCGGCCTTGACCTTCATGGTTAGCGCTGGAGGTCGAAAATTATTGACCCCAAGGTCAAATGTTGAAACCCTTATTTTTTGAGTAACTTTGATCGGATCGTCTCCAATCTTCATGGGAATCTAGTATATGGTCCGGCGCTCAGCTGATTAGTTTTTGGTGGCGATCGGCCTTGACCTTCATGGTTAGCGCTGGAGGTCGAAAATTATTGACCCCAAGGTCAAATGTTGAAATCGTAGGTACCATATCTTCGCATATCTTCGCATGTAACTTCGCAGATCAGAGTCCTATAGAGATACCCTTCAGCACACAAAATTTTGAAGGTCAAGGTCAAAGGTCAAGGTCACTTTGTGGTCAATCATGGAGGTCGACGAAACCCTTATTTTTTGAGTAACTTTGCTCGGATCGTCTCCAAACTTCATGGGAATCTAGTATATGGTCCGGCGCTCAGCTGATTAGTTTTTGGTGGCGATCGGCCTTGACCTTCATGGTTAGCGCTGGAGGTCGAAAATTATTGACCCCAAGGTCAAATGTTGAAATCCTTATTTTTTGAGTAACTTTGATCGGATCGTCTCCAAACTTCATGGGAATCTAGTATATGGTCCGGCGCTCAGCTGATTATTTTTTGGTGGCGATCGGCCTTGACCTTCATGGTTAGCGCTGGAGGTCGAAAATTATTGACCCCAAGGTCAAATGTTGAAATCGTAGGTACCATATCTTCGCATATCTTCGCATGTAACTTCGCATATCAGAGTCCTATAGAGATACCCTTCAGCACACAAAATTTTGAAGGTCAAGGTCAAAGGTCAAGGTCACTTTGTGGTCAATCATGGAGGTCGACGAAACCCTTATTTTTTGAGTAACTTTGATCGGATCGTCTCCAAACTTCATGGGAATCTAGTATATGGTCCGGCGCTCAGCTGATTAGTTTTTGGTGGCGATCGGCCTTGACCTTCATGGTTAGCGCTGGAGGTCGAAAATTATTGACCCCAAGGTCAAATGTTGAAATCCTTATTTTTTGAGTAACTTTGATCGGATCGTCTCCAAACTTCATGGGAATCTAGTATATGGTCCGGCGCTCAGCTGATTATTTTTTGGTGGCGATCGGCCTTGACCTTCATGGTTAGCGCTGGAGGTCGAAAATTATTGACCCCAAGGTCAAATTTTGAAATCGTAGGTACCATATCGAGTAATACCTCATATGAATGCCCTTGATGAGTGCTTCCCAGATCTGTAAACAGTTTGACGCTATGACGTCATTTGATGACGTCATGACGAAAAAACGGAATTTTCATGAAAAAATTATTTCCTCAGTTCTCATCAAAATCTTTCAATATTTCATGTGCGTTGGTCATGAAGACATACTATTCACCATACGAAATTATTAAGGTCAAGGTCAAAGGTCAAGGTCACTTTGCGGTCGCTTTAGACATTATATAAATGACGTCATTTGGTGACGTTATAAGGCAAACACGTATTTTTCAAGGTCACTCTCTAGAACGATTATCATCGGAATATCTCGTGGGCAGACATTCCTCAAAGAGTCGCTTCTAGTGGATAGCAGTTCTGTTCACCTCAGTGTGACCTGAAGCAAGTCACTCATGTTCACATTTTGGCAAGATACGGTTCACCCTGTGGGTGATATATGTTCATTTTTATCTTGCCAAAACGAAGTTTTTGCAAGATGTATTAGTCAGCTTGTATGTTTGTTTTTTTGTTTGTTTTTTATCTTGCCAAAACGAAGTTTTTGCAAGATGTATTAGTCAGCTTGTATGTTTGTTTTTTTGTTTGTTTTTTTGTTTTTTTGTTTTTTTGTTTGTGGTTAATCATTTTTTTTCCACGTTTAGATCACTCTGTAGACCACAGTTATTATTGGAAACTCCTGTAACTTCGCATATCAGAGTCCTATAGAGATACCCTTCAGCACACCAAATTTTGAAGGTCAAGGTCAAAGGTCAAGGTCACTTTGTGGTCAATCATGGAGGTCGACGAAACCCTTATTTTTTGAGTAACTTTGATCGGATCGTCTCCAAACTTCATGGGAATCTAGTATATGGTCCGGCGCTCAGCTGATTAGTTTTTGGTGGCGATCGGCCTTGACCTTCATGGTTAGCGCTGGAGGTCGAAAATTATTGACCCCAAGGTCAAATGTTGAAACCCTTATTTTTTGAGTAACTTTGATCGGATCGTCTCCAAACTTCATGGGAATCTAGTATATGGTCCGGCGCTCAGCTGATTAGTTTTTGGTGGCGATCGGCCTTGACCTTCATGGTTAGCGCTGGAGGTCGAAAATTATTGACCCCAAGGTCAAATGTTGAAATCGTAGGTACCATATCTTCGCATATATTCGCATGTAACTTCGCATATCAGAGTCCTATAGAGATACCCTTCAGCACACAAAATTTTGAAGGTCAAGGTCAAAGGTCAAGGTCACTTTGTGGTCAATCATGGAGGTCGACGAAACCCTTATTTTTTGAGTAACTTTGATCGGATCGTCTCCAAACTTCATGGGAATCTAGTATATGGTCCGGCGCTCAGCTGATTAGTTTTTGGTGGCGATCGGCCTTGACCTTCATGGTTAGCGCTGGAGGTCGAAAATTATTGACCCCAAGGTCAAATGTTGAAACCCTTATTTTTTGAGTAACTTTGATCGGATCGTCTCCAAACTTCATGGGAATCTAGTATATGGTCCGGCGCTCAGCTGATTAGTTTTTGGTGGCGATCGGCCTTGACCTTCATGGTTAGCGCTGGAGGTCGAAAATTATTGACCCCAAGGTCAAATGTTGAAATCGTAGGTACCATATCTTCGCATATCTTCGCATGTAACTTCGCATATCAGAGTCCTATAGAGATACCCTTCAGCACACAAAATTTTGAAGGTCAAGGTCAAAGGTCAAGGTCACTTTGTGGTCAATCATGGAGGTCGACGAAACCCTTATTTTTTGAGTAACTTTGATCGGATCGTCTCCAAACTTCATGGGAATCTAGTATATGGTCCGGCGCTCAGCTGATTAGTTTTTGGTGGCGATCGGCCTTGACCTTCATGGTTAGCGCTGGAGGTCGAAAATTATTGACCCCAAGGTCAAATGTTGAAATCCTTATTTTTTGAGTAACTTTGATCGGATCGTCTCCAAACTTCATGGGAATCTAGTATATGGTCCGGCGCTCAGCTGATTAGTTTTTGGTGGCGATCGGCCTTGACCTTCATGGTTAGCGCTGGAGGTCGAAAATTATTGACCCCAAGGTCAAATTTTGAAATCGTAGGTACC
Organism: Myxine glutinosa; assembly: GCF_964187855.1. Taxonomy (NCBI): domain Eukaryota; kingdom Metazoa; phylum Chordata; class Myxini; order Myxiniformes; family Myxinidae; genus Myxine; species Myxine glutinosa. The sequence goes on along the minus strand of NC_136267.1, from coordinate 99,617,356 downwards.
ATATCGAGTAATACCTCATATGAATGCCCTTGATGAGTGCTTCCCAGATCTGTAAACAGTTTGACGCTATGACGTCATTTGATGACGTCATGACGAAAAAACGGAATTTTCATGAAACAATTATTTCCTCAGTTCTCATCAAAATCTTTCAATATCTCGTGGGCAGACATTCCTCAAAGAGTCGCTTCTAGTGGATAGCAGTTCTGTTCACCTCAGTGTGACCTGAAGCAAGTCACTCATGTTCACATTTTGGCAAGATACGGTTCACCCTGTGGGTGACATATGTTTTTATTTGTTTGTTTTTTTGTTTTTTTGTTTGTGGTTAATCATTTTTTTTCCACGTTTAGATCACTCTGTAGACCACAGTTATTATTGGAAACTCCTGTAACTTCGCATATCAGAGTCCTATAGAGATACCCTTCAGCACACAAAATTTTGAAGGTCAAGGTCAAAGGTCAAGGTCACTTTGCGGTCAATCATGGAGGTCAACGAAACCCTTATTTTTTGAGTAACTTTGATCGGATCGTCTCCAAACTTGGTGGGTATCTAGTATATGGTCCCGCGCTCAGCTGATTAGTTTTTGGTGTCGATCGGCCTTGACCTTCAAGGTCATTTTGAAGGTCATTCAATTTTGACCAAAAGGTAAAATTTTCAAGTTTCAGTTACCATATTTACCACAGTTATTATTGGAAACTCCTGTAACTTCGCAGATCAGAGTCCTATAGAGATACCCTTCAGCACACAAAATTTTGAAGGTCAAGGTCAAAGGTCAAGGTCACTTTGCGGTCAATCATGGAGGTCAACGAAACCATTATTTTTTGAGTAACTTTGATCTTATGATCTCCAAACTTGGTGGGTATATAGGGTGTGGTATGGCGCTCAGCTGATTAGTTTTTGGTGTCGATCGGCCTTGACCTTCCAAGGTCAAAGGTCAAGGTCACTTTGCGGTCAGTCATGGAGGTCAACGAAACCCTTATTTTTTGAGTAACTTTGATCGGATCATCTCCAAACTTGGTGGGTATCTAGTATATGGTCCGGCGCTCAGCTGATTAGTTTTTGGTGGCGATCGGCCTTGACCTTCATGGTTAGCGCTGGAGGTCGACCTTGACCTTTGACCTTGACCTTCAGATCACTCTGTAGACCACAGTTATTATTGGAAACTCCTGTAACTTCGCATATCAGAGTCCTATAGAGATACCCTTCAGCACACAAAATTTTGAAGGTCAAGGTCAAAGGTCAAGGTCACTTTGTGGTCAATCATGGAGGTCGACGAAACCCTTATTTTTTGAGTAACTTTGATCGGATCGTCTCCAAACTTCATGGGAATCTAGTATATGGTCCGGCGCTCAGCTGATTAGTTTTTGGTGGCGATCGGCCTTGACCTTCATGGTTAGCGCTGGAGGTCGAAAATTATTGACCCCAAGGTCAAATTTTGAAATCGTAGGTACCATATCGAGTAATACCTCATATGAATGCCCTTGATGAGTGCTTCCCAGATCTGTAAACAGTTTGACGCTATGACGTCATTTGATGACGTCATGACGAAAAAACGGAATTTTCATGAAACAATTATTTCCTCAGTTCTCATCAAAATCTTTCAATATCTCGTGGGCAGACATTCCTCAAAGAGTCGCTTCTAGTGGATAGCAGTTCTGTTCACCTCAGTGTGACCTGAAGCAAGTCACTCATGTTCACATTTTGGCAAGATACGGTTCACCCTGTGGGTGACATATGTTTTTATTTGTTTGTTTTTTTGTTTTTTTGTTTGTGGTTAATCATTTTTTTTCCACGTTTAGATCACTCTGTAGACCACAGTTATTATTGGAAACTCCTGTAACTTCGCATATCAGAGTCCTATAGAGATACCCTTCAGCACACAAAATTTTGAAGGTCAAGGTCAAAGGTCAAGGTCACTTTGCGGTCAATCATGGAGGTCAACGAAACCCTTATTTTTTGAGTAACTTTGATCGGATCGTCTCCAAACTTGGTGGGTATCTAGTATATGGTCCCGCGCTCAGCTGATTAGTTTTTGGTGTCGATCGGCCTTGACCTTCAAGGTCATTTTGAAGGTCATTCAATTTTGACCAAAAGGTAAAATTTTCAAGTTTCAGTTACCATATTTACCACAGTTATTATTGGAAACTCCTGTAACTTCGCAGATCAGAGTCCTATAGAGATACCCTTCAGCACACAAAATTTTGAAGGTCAAGGTCAAAGGTCAAGGTCACTTTGCGGTCAATCATGGAGGTCAACGAAACCATTATTTTTTGAGTAACTTTGATCTTATGATCTCCAAACTTGGTGGGTATATAGGGTGTGGTATGGCGCTCAGCTGATTAGTTTTTGGTGTCGATCGGCCTTGACCTTCCAAGGTCAAAGGTCAAGGTCACTTTGCGGTCAGTCATGGAGGTCAACGAAACCCTTATTTTTTGAGTAACTTTGATCGGATCATCTCCAAACTTGGTGGGTATCTAGTATATGGTCCGGCGCTCAGCTGATTAGTTTTTGGTGGCGATCGGCCTTGACCTTCATGGTTAGCGCTGGAGGTCGACCTTGACCTTTGACCTTGACCTTCAGATCACTCTGTAGACCACAGTTATTATTGGAAACTCCTGTAACTTCGCATATCAGAGTCCTATAGAGATACCCTTCAGCACACAAAATTTTGAAGGTCAAGGTCAAAGGTCAAGGTCACTTTGTGGTCAATCATGGAGGTCGACGAAACCCTTATTTTTTGAGTAACTTTGATCGGATCGTCTCCAAACTTCATGGGAATCTAGTATATGGTCCGGCGCTCAGCTGATTAGTTTTTGGTGGCGATCGGCCTTGACCTTCATGGTTAGCGCTGGAGGTCGAAAATTATTGACCCCAAGGTCAAATGTTGAAATCGTTATTTTTTGAGTAACTTTGATCGGATCGTCTCCAAACTTCATGGGAATCTAGTATATGGTCCGGCGCTCAGCTGATTAGTTTTTGGTGGCGATCGGCCTTGACCTTCATGGTTAGCGCTGGAGGTCGAAAATTATTGACCCCAAGGTCAAATTTTGAAATCGTAGGTACCATATCGAGTAATACCTCATATGAATGCCCTTGATGAGTGCTTCCCAGATCTGTAAACAGTTTGACGCTATGACGTCATTTGATGACGTCATGACGAAAAAACGGAATTTTCATGAAAAAATTATTTCCTCAGTTCTCATCAAAATCTTTCAATATCTCGTGGGCAGACATTCCTCAAAGAGTCGCTTCTAGTGGATAGCAGTTCTGTTCACCTCAGTGTGACCTGAAGCAAGTCACTCATGTTCACATTTTGGCAAGATACGGTTCACCCTGTGGGTGACATAGGTTTATTTGTTTTTTTGTTTGTGGTTAATCATTTTTTTTCACGTTTAGATCACTCTGTAGACCACAGTTATTATTGGAAACTCCTGTAACTTCGCATATCAGAGTCCTATAGAGATACCCTTCAGCACACAAAATTTTGAAGGTCAAGGTCAAAGGTCAAGGTCACTTTGTGGTCAATCATGGAGGTCGACGAAACCCTTATTTTTTGAGTAACTTTGATCGGATCGTCTCCAAACTTCATGGGAATCTAGTATATGGTCCGGCGCTCAGCTGATTAGTTTTTGGTGGCGATCGGCCTTGACCTTCATGGTTAGCGCTGGAGGTCGAAAATTATTGACCCCAAGGTCAAATGTTGAAACCCTTATTTTTTGAGTAACTTTGATCGGATCGTCTCCAAACTTCATGGGAATCTAGTATATGGTCCGGCGCTCAGCTGATTAGTTTTTGGTGGCGATCGGCCTTGACCTTCATGGTTAGCGCTGGAGGTCGAAAATTATTGACCCCAAGGTCAAATGTTGAAATCGTAGGTACCATATCTTCGCATATCTTCGCATGTAACTTCGCAGATCAGAGTCCTATAGAGATACCCTTCAGCACACAAAATTTTGAAGGTCAAGGTCAAAGGTCAAGGTCACTTTGTGGTCAATCATGGAGGTCGACGAAACCCTTATTTTTTGAGTAACTTTGCTCGGATCGTCTCCAAACTTCATGGGAATCTAGTATATGGTCCGGCGCTCAGCTGATTAGTTTTTGGTGGCGATCGGCCTTGACCTTCATGGTTAGCGCTGGAGGTCGAAAATTATTGACCCCAAGGTCAAATGTTGAAATCCTTATTTTTTGAGTAACTTTGATCGGATCGTCTCCAAACTTCATGGGAATCTAGTATATGGTCCGGCGCTCAGCTGATTATTTTTTGGTGGCGATCGGCCTTGACCTTCATGGTTAGCGCTGGAGGTCGAAAATTATTGACCCCAAGGTCAAATGTTGAAATCGTAGGTACCATATCTTCGCATATCTTCGCATGTAACTTCGCATATCAGAGTCCTATAGAGATACCCTTCAGCACACAAAATTTTGAAGGTCAAGGTCAAAGGTCAAGGTCACTTTGTGGTCAATCATGGAGGTCGACGAAACCCTTATTTTTTGAGTAACTTTGATCGGATCGTCTCCAAACTTCATGGGAATCTAGTATATGGTCCGGCGCTCAGCTGATTAGTTTTTGGTGGCGATCGGCCTTGACCTTCATGGTTAGCGCTGGAGGTCGAAAATTATTGACCCCAAGGTCAAATGTTGAAATCCTTATTTTTTGAGTAACTTTGATCGGATCGTCTCCAAACTTCATGGGAATCTAGTATATGGTCCGGCGCTCAGCTGATTATTTTTTGGTGGCGATCGGCCTTGACCTTCATGGTTAGCGCTGGAGGTCGAAAATTATTGACCCCAAGGTCAAATTTTGAAATCGTAGGTACCATATCGAGTAATACCTCATATGAATGCCCTTGATGAGTGCTTCCCAGATCTGTAAACAGTTTGACGCTATGACGTCATTTGATGACGTCATGACGAAAAAACGGAATTTTCATGAAAAAATTATTTCCTCAGTTCTCATCAAAATCTTTCAATATTTCATGTGCGTTGGTCATGAAGACATACTATTCACCATACGAAATTATTAAGGTCAAGGTCAAAGGTCAAGGTCACTTTGCGGTCGCTTTAGACATTATATAAATGACGTCATTTGGTGACGTTATAAGGCAAACACGTATTTTTCAAGGTCACTCTCTAGAACGATTATCATCGGAATATCTCGTGGGCAGACATTCCTCAAAGAGTCGCTTCTAGTGGATAGCAGTTCTGTTCACCTCAGTGTGACCTGAAGCAAGTCACTCATGTTCACATTTTGGCAAGATACGGTTCACCCTGTGGGTGATATATGTTCATTTTTATCTTGCCAAAACGAAGTTTTTGCAAGATGTATTAGTCAGCTTGTATGTTTGTTTTTTTGTTTGTTTTTTTGTTTGTTTTTTTGTTTTTTTGTTTGTGGTTAATCATTTTTTTTCCACGTTTAGATCACTCTGTAGACCACAGTTATTATTGGAAACTCCTGTAACTTCGCATATCAGAGTCCTATAGAGATACCCTTCAGCACACAAAATTTTGAAGGTCAAGGTCAAAGGTCAAGGTCACTTTGCGGTCAATCATGGAGGTCAACGAAACCCTTATTTTTTGAGTAACTTTGATCGGATCGTCTCCAAACTTGGTGGGTATCTAGTATATGGTCCCGCGCTCAGCTGATTAGTTTTTGGTGTCGATCGGCCTTGACCTTCAAGGTCATTTTGAAGGTCATTCAATTTTGACCAAAAGGTAAAATTTTCAAGTTTCAGTTACCATATTTACCACAGTTATTATTGGAAACTCCTGTAACTTCGCAGATCAGAGTCCTATAGAGATACCCTTCAGCACACAAAATTTTGAAGGTCAAGGTCAAAGGTCAAGGTCACTTTGCGGTCAATCATGGAGGTCAACGAAACCATTATTTTTTGAGTAACTTTGATCTTATGATCTCCAAACTTGGTGGGTATATAGGGTGTGGTATGGCGCTCAGCTGATTAGTTTTTGGTGTCGATCGGCCTTGACCTTCCAAGGTCAAAGGTCAAGGTCACTTTGCGGTCAATCATGGAGGTCAACGAAACCCTTATTTTTTGAGTAACTTTGATCGGATCATCTCCAAACTTGGTGGGTATCTAGTATATGGTCCGGCGCTCAGCTGATTAGTTTTTGGTGGCGATCGGCCTTGACCTTCCAAGGTCAAAGGTCAAGGTCACTTTGCGGTCAATCATGGAGGTCAACGAAACCCTTATTTTTTGAGTAACTTTGATCGGATCGTCTCCAAACTTGGTGGGTATCTAGTATATGGTCCGGCGCTCAGCTGATTCGTTTTTGGTGGCGATCGGCCTTGACCTTCATTTTGTTTTTTTGTTTGTGGTTAATCATTTTTTTTTCACGTTTAGATCACTCTGTAGACCACAGTTATTATTGGAAACTCCTGTAACTTCGCATATCAGAGTCCTATAGAGATACCCTTCAGCACACAAAATTTTGAAGGTCAAGGTCAAAGGTCAAGGTCACTTTGTGGTCAATCATGGAGGTCGACGAAACCCTTATTTTTTGAGTAACTTTGATCGGATCGTCTCCAAACTTCATGGGAATCTAGTATATGGTCCGGCGCTCAGCTGATTAGTTTTTGGTGGCGAGCGGCCTTGACCTTCATGGTTAGCGCTGGAGGTCGAAAATTATTGACCCCAAGGTCAAATTTTGAAATCGTAGTTTTTTGAGTAACTTTGATCGGGTCGTCTCCAAACTTCATGGGAATCTAGTATATGGTCCGGCGCTCAGCTGATTAGTTTTTGGTGGCGATCGGCCTTGACCTTCATGGTTAGCGCTGGAGGTCGAAAATTATTGACCCCAAGGTCAAATTTTGAAATCGTAGGTACCATATAGACCACAGTTATTATTGGAAACTCCTGTAACTTCGCATATCAGAGTCCTATAGAGATACCCTTCAGCACACAAAATTTTGAAGGTCAAGGTCAAAGGTCAAGGTCACTTTGCGGTCAATCATGGAGGTCAACGAAACCCTTATTTTTTGAGTAACTTTGATCGGATCGTCTCCAAACTTCATGGGAATCTAGTATATGGTCCGGCGCTCAGCTGATTAGTTTTTGGTGGCGATCGGCCTTGATCTTCATGGTTAGCGCTGGAGGTCGAAAATTATTGACCCCAAGGTCAAATTTTGAAATCGTAGTTTTTTGAGTAACTTTGATCGGATCGTCTCCAAACTTCATGGGAATCTAGTATATGGTCCGTCGCTCAGCTGATTAGTTTTTGGTGGCGATCGGCCTTGACCTTCATGGTTAGCGCTGGAGGTCGAAAATTATTGACCCCAAGGTCAAATTTTGAAATCGTAGGTACCATATAGACCACAGTTATTATTGGAAACTCCTGTAACTTCGCATATCAGAGTCCTATAGAGATACCCTTCAGCACACAAAATTTTGAAGGTCAAGGTCAAAGGTCAAGGTCACTTTGCGGTCAATCATGGAGGTCAACGAAACCCTTATTTTTTGAGTAACTTTGATCGGATCGTCTCCAAACTTCATGGGAATCTAGTATATGGTCCGGCGCTCAGCTGATTAGTTTTTGGTGGCGATCGGCCTTGACCTTCATGGTTAGCGCTGGAGGTCGAAAATTATTGACCCCAAGGTCAAATTTTGAAATCGTAGTTTTTTTGAGTAACTTTGATCGGATCGTCTCCAAACTTCATGGGAATCTAGTATATGGTCCGGCGCTCAGCTGATTATTTTTTGGTGGCGATCGGCCTTGACCTTCATGGTTAGCGCTGGAGGTCGAAAATTATTGACCCCAAGGTCAAATTTTGAAATCGTAGGTACCATATCGAGTAATACCTCATATGAATGCCCTTGATGAGTGCTTCCCAGATCTGTAAACAGTTTGACGCTATGACGTCATTTGATGACGTCATGACGAAAAAACGGAATTTTCACATTTTGGCAAGATACGGTTCACCCTGTGGGTGACATATGTTTATTTTGTTTGTTTTTTTGTTTGTGGTTAATCATTTTTTTTTCACGTTTAGATCACTCTGTAGACCACAGTTATTATTGGAAACTCCTGTAACTTCGCATATCAGAGTCCTATAGAGATACCCTTCAGCACACAAAATTTTGAAGGTCAAGGTCAAAGGTCAAGGTCACTTTGCGGTCAATCATGGAGGTCAACGAAACCCTTATTTTTTGAGTAACTTTGATCTTATGATCTCCAAACTTGGTGGGTATATAGGGTGTGGTATGGCGCTCAGCTGATTAGTTTTTGGTGTCGATCGGCCTTGACCTTCAAGGTCATTTTGAAGGTCATTCAATTTTGACCAAAAGGTAAAATTTTCAAGTTTCAGTTACCATATCGAGTAGTACCTCAAATTGAAGCCCTTGTTGAGTGCTTTCCAAACATATAACTAGTTTGACAATGTGACGTCATTTGACGGCGTTATGACGAAAAAACTGCACTTTTCATGTATATTGTATTGCTTTAGTTCGCATTGTTTAGGTCACTCTGTAGACCACAGTTATTATTGGAAACTCCTGTAACTTCGCATATCAGAGTCCTATAGAGATACCCTTCAGCACACAAAATTTTGAAGGTCAAGGTCAAAGGTCAAGGTCACTTTGCGGTCAATCATGGAGGTCAACGAAACCCTTATTTTTTGAGTAACTTTGATCTTATGATCTCCAAACTTGGTGGGTATATAGGGTGTGGTATGGCGCTCAGCTGATTAGTTTTTGGTGGCGATCGGCCTTGACCTTCATGGTTAGCGCTGGAGGTCGAAAATTATTGACCCCAAGGTCAAATTTTGAAATCGTAGGTACCATATCGAGTAATACCTCATATGAATGCCCTTGATGAGTGCTTCCCAGATCTGTAAACAGTTTGACGCTATGACGTCATTTGATGACGTCATGACGAAAAAACGGAATTTTCACATTTTGGCAAGATACGGTTCACCCTGTGGGTGATTTTTCATTTTTTTGTTTTTTTGTTTGTGGTTAATCATTTTTTTTCACGTTTAGATCACTCTGTAGACCACAGTTATTATTGGAAACTCCTGTAACTTCGCATATCAGAGTCCTATAGAGATACCCTTCAGCACACAAAATTTTGAAGGTCAAGGTCAAAGGTCAAGGTCACTTTGTGGTCAATCATGGAGGTCGACGAAACCCTTATTTTTTGAGTAACTTTGATCGGATCGTCTCCAAACTTCATGGGAATCTAGTATATGGTCCGGCGCTCAGCTGATTAGTTTTTGGTGGCGATCGGCCTTGACCTTCATGGTTAGCGCTGGAGGTCGAAAATTATTGACCCCAAGGTCAAATGTTGAAACCCTTATTTTTTGAGTAACTTTGATCGGATCGTCTCCAAACTTCATGGGAATCTAGTATATGGTCCGGCGCTCAGCTGATTAGTTTTTGGTGGCGATCGGCCTTGACCTTCATGGTTAGCGCTGGAGGTCGAAAATTATTGACCCCAAGGTCAAATGTTGAAATCGTAGGTACCATATCTTCGCATATCTTCGCATGTAACTTCGCAGATCAGAGTCCTATAGAGATACCCTTCAGCACACAAAATTTTGAAGGTCAAGGTCAAAGGTCAAGGTCACTTTGTGGTCAATCATGGAGGTCGACGAAACCCTTATTTTTTGAGTAACTTTGCTCGGATCGTCTCCAAACTTCATGGGAATCTAGTATATGGTCCGGCGCTCAGCTGATTAGTTTTTGGTGGCGATCGGCCTTGACCTTCATGGTTAGCGCTGGAGGTCGAAAATTATTGACCCCAAGGTCAAATGTTGAAATCCTTATTTTTTGAGTAACTTTGATCGGATCGTCTCCAAACTTCATGGGAATCTAGTATATGGTCCGGCGCTCAGCTGATTATTTTTTGGTGGCGATCGGCCTTGACCTTCATGGTTAGCGCTGGAGGTCGAAAATTATTGACCCCAAGGTCAAATTTTGAAATCGTAGGTACCATATCGAGTAATACCTCATATGAATGCCCTTGATGAGTGCTTCCCAGATCTGTAAACAGTTTGACGCTATGACGTCATTTGATGACGTCATGACGAAAAAACGGAATTTTCATGAAAAAATTATTTCCTCAGTTCTCATCAAAATCTTTCAATATTTCATGTGCGTTGGTCATGAAGACATACTATTCACCATACGAAATTATTAAGGTCAAGGTCAAAGGTCAAGGTCACTTTGCGGTCGCTTTAGACATTATATAAATGACGTCATTTGGTGACGTTATAAGGCAAACACGTATTTTTCAAGGTCACTCTCTAGAACGATTATCATCGGAATATCTCGTGGGCAGACATTCCTCAAAGAGTCGCTTCTAGTGGATAGCAGTTCTGTTCACCTCAGTGTGACCTGAAGCAAGTCACTCATGTTCACATTTTGGCAAGATACGGTTCACCCTGTGGGTGACATATGTTCATTTTGTTTGTTTTTTTGTTTGTGGTTAATCATTTTTTTTTCACGTTTAGATCACTCTGTAGACCACAGTTATTATTGGAAACTCCTGTAACTTCGCATATCAGAGTCCTATAGAGATACCCTTCAGCACACAAAATTTTGAAGGTCAAGGTCAAAGGTCAAGGTCACTTTGCGGTCAATCATGGAGGTCAACGAAACCCTTATTTTTTGAGTAACTTTGATCTTATGATCTCCAAACTTGGTGGGTATATAGGGTGTGGTATGGCGCTCAGCTGATTAGTTTTTGGTGTCGATCGGCCTTGACCTTCAAGGTCATTTTGAAGGTCATTCAATTTTGACCAAAAGGTAAATTTTCAAGTTTCAGTTACCATATCGAGTAGTACCTCAAATTGAAGCCCTTGTTGAGTGCTTTCCAAACATATAACTAGTTTGACAATGTGACGTCATTTGACGGCGTTATGACGAAAAAACTGCACTTTTCATGTATATTGTATTGCTTTAGTTCGCATTGTTTAGGTCACTCTGTAGACCACAGTTATTATTGGAAACTCCTGTAACTTCGCATATCAGAGTCCTATAGAGATACCCTTCAGCACACAAAATTTTGAAGGTCAAGGTCAAAGGTCAAGGTCACTTTGCGGTCAATCATGGAGGTCAACGAAACCCTTGTTTTTTGAGTAACTTTGATCTTATGATCTCCAAACTTGGTGGGTATATAGGGTGTGGTATGGCGCTCAGCTGATTAGTTTTTGGTGTCGATCGGCCTTGACCTTCAAGGTCATTTTGAAGGTCATTCAATTTTGACCAAAAGGTAAAATTTTCAAGTTTCAGTTACCATATCGAGTAGTACCTCAAATTGAAGCCCTTGTTGAGTGCTTTCCAAACATATAACTAGTTTGACAATGTGACGTCATTTGACGGCGTTATGACGAAAAAACTGCACTTTTCATGTATATTGTATTGCTTTAGTTCGCATTGTTTAGGTCACTCTGTAGAGCACAGTTCCCTTTGGAAACTCTTGTAAGTTCGCATATCAGAGTCTTTTAGAGATACCCTTTAGCACACAAAATTTTGAAGGTCAAGGTCAAAGGTCAAGGTCACTTTGTGGGCAATCATGGAGGTCGACGAAACACTAATTTTTTGAGTAACTTTGATCGGATCGTCTCCAAACTTCATGGGAATCTAGTATATGGTCCGGCGCTCAGCTGATTAGTTTTTGGTGGCGATCGGCCTTGACCTTCATGGTTAGCGCTGGAGGTCGAAAATTATTGACCCCAAGGTCAAATTTTGAAATCGTAGGTACCATATCGAGTAATACCTCATATGAATGCCCTTGATGAGTGCTTCCCAGATCTGTAAACAGTTTGACGCTATGACGTCATTTGATGACGTCATGACGAAAAAACGGAATTTTCACATTTTGGCAAGATACGGTTCACCCTGTGGGTGACATATGTTTATTTTGTTTGTTTTTTTGTTTGTGGTTAATCATTTTTTTTTCACGTTTAGATCACTCTGTAGACCACAGTTATTATTGGAAACTCCTGTAACTTCGCATATCAGAGTCCTATAGAGATACCCTTCAGCACACAAAATTTTGAAGGTCAAGGTCAAAGGTCAAGGTCACTTTGTGGTCAATCATGGAGGTCGACGAAACACTAATTTTTTGAGTAACTTTGATCGGATCGTCTCCAAACTTCATGGGAATCTAGTATATGGTCCGGCGCTCAGCTGATTAGTTTTTGGTGGCGATCGGCCTTGACCTTCATGGTTAGCGCTGGAGGTCGAAAATTATTGACCCCAAGGTCAAATTTTGAAATCGTAGGTACCATATCGAGTAATACCTCATATGAATGCCCTTGATGAGTGCTTCCCAGATCTGTAAACAGTTTGACGCTATGACGTCATTTGATGACGTCATGACGAAAAAACGGAATTTTCACATTTTGGCAAGATACGGTTCACCCTGTGGGTGACATATGTTCATCTTGTTTTGTTTTTTTTTCCACTGCAATCCAAAGAAATACATATGTGGAAACCAAAATATATTTTAATTGCAACCATTTTCTGGAAGAAATTGTGCATTATTTGAAAATGCCAAAATTTTTGTCAAAGGTGCCAATATTTTTGGCCACGACTATCCGTGTGAGATATACAGTGCATTCAGAAAGTATTCAAACCCCTTCACTTTTTTCACGTTTTGTTATGTTGCAGCCTTATGCTGAAATCGTTTAAATTCATTTTTCCCTCATCAATCTACACTCAACACCCCATAAGGACAAAGAGAAAACAGGATTTTATAAAGTTTTGCAAATTTATTAAAAAGAAAAAACTGAAATATCACATTGACATAAGTATTCATACCCTTTGCTATGACACTTGAAATTTAGCTCAGGTGCCTCCCATTTCTCTTGATCATCTTTGAGATGTTTCTACACCTTGATTGGAGTCCACCTGTGTAAATTCAATTGATTGGACATGATTTGGAAAGGCACACACCTGTCTATATAAGGTCTCACAGCTGACAATGTATATCAGAGCAAAAACCAAGCCATGAGGTCGAAGGAACTGCCTGCACAGCTCAGAGACAGGATTGTGTCGAAGCACAGATCTGGGGAAGCCTACAAAAAAATTCTGCTGCATTGAAGGTTCCCAAGACCACAGTGGCCTCCATAATTCTTAAATGGAAGAAGTTTGGAACAACCAGGACTCTTCCTAGAGTGGCCAGACGGAAGCCTCTCCTCAGTGAAAGACACATGAAAGCCCACTTGGAGTTTGCAAAAACGCACCTAAAGGACTCTCAGACTGTGAGAAACAAGATTCTGTGGTCAGATGAAACCAAGATCGAACTGTTTGGCTTCCGTCTGGCCACTCTGCCATAAATCCCAGATCGGTGGAGTGTTGCAGTGATGGTTGTCCTTCTGGAAGTTTCTCCCATCTCCACACAGGATCTCTGGAGCTCAGCCAGAGTGACCATCGGGTTCTTGGTCACCTCTCTTACCAAGGCCCTTCTCCCCCGATTGCTCAGTTTGGCCGGGCGGCCAGGTCTAGGAAGAGTCCTGGTTGTTCCAAGCTTCTTTAATTTAAGAATTATGGAGGCCACTGTGGTCTTGGGAACCTTCAATGCAGCAGAATTTTTTTTGTAGGATTCCCCAGATCTGTGCCTTGACACAATCCTGTCTCTGATCTGTGCAGGCATTTCCTTCGACCTCATGGCTTGGTTTTTGCTCTGATATACATTGTCAGCTGTGAGACCTTATATAGACAGGTGTGTGCCTTTCCAAATCATGTCCAATCAATTGAATTTACACAGGTGGACTCCAATCAAGGTGTAGAAACATCTCAAAGATGATCAAGAGAAATGGGAGGCACCTGAGCTAAATTTCAAGTGTCATAGCAAAGGGTATGAATACTTATGTCAATGTGATATTTCAGTTTTTTCTTTTTAATAAATTTACAAAACTTTCTAAAATCCTGTTTTCTCTTTGTCATTATGGGGTGTTGAGTGTAGATTGATGAGGGAAAAATGAATTTAAACGACTTCAGCATAAGGCTGCAACATAACAAAATGTGAAAAAAGTGAAGGGGTCTGAATACTTTCTGAATGCACTGTACCTGCAGGCACTCTTCAGTTTTCTCGAATTTATTACGATATAAAACAACATAAAAATGTGCAGTGCATTGCATTGTTCAGAAAATGTCCAGTTAAATAGCAGCAGTTTCAGTTTGTCATCTTCTCCGGGGCACTCCAGTCATGGTGGACACTGGGAGCAAAATGTGTGCCCCTCGCATTAAACACTTCAGTCCAACAAAGAAAATAAAAGCTGGACAGAACAATAGAGTAAATAAAAAACTAATAGTGTTACACTTACTTTGCAGGCATTGACAGAATGTTTTATCACAGAATCGTGTCAGGTCTTCTTGGCCACCCTTTGGATGATAAAATACAGTGGTCTTCTCGTCTGTAAAACCAATGCAAAGTTAAGTGAAAAAAAAAATGTTGTACATGCTTTGTTGGAAAGTTCTAATTATAAAGTGATAATCTAGTTGCAGTCCAGCATATACATGAAACGTTTCAACCTCCAGTTCATTGGTTTGAATAGATTCATGGTATTACATGCAGGAACACTACCAAGTCAAGTTTAAAAAAGAACAACGATCACAAGACAATAAAACAACAAGAGTGCAAACTCCCAAAGCAATCCTAAAAATAAAAAAAACATAGGGGCAATACCCCTGGCAGAATAATACTGCAGTATACTGCACTGACTAAACATATTTTAAACCAAATTCAATGCACAGGGCAGCATGTAGAATCATACTAACATAATCGTAAGACATCAAACAAACAAACAAATGAAAAATCGGTCACAGACCGAGGACTTGCCGGAATGTACTTTTTTATCGGCCATTTTGGACAAATATGGCGGCCAAACCACGTGACCGATGACGTCATCATTATTTGTTTTCTAAACTAATTTATTCCTTGATGATGCTCAAGAAATTTCATCTTGATCTGATGAAATTCTGTACTTGTCGAATTATGACGTCATAATGGAGGAACCTATGACATCATCATTCACATATTTTATTCCCCATGGGGAGTTCTTTACAATGAGCCATGTCTCAATTTTTTCTATTCAGCACTTTCGGAGATATAGAGGTGCAAAGGTTTTTTCCGTTTTTCCAAGAAGGCGGCCGAACCACGTGACCGATGACGTTATCATTATTTTTTTCCTCCACCAGTTTATGCCGACATGGGGCTCAAGAAATTGCATCTTGATCGGATGAAGTTTTGTATTTGTCGAATTATGACATCATAATGGATGCACTTATGACATCATCATTAATATATCTAATTCCCCATGGAGAGTTCTTTACAATGAGCCATGTCTCAATATTTTCTATTCAGCACTTTCGGAGATATAGAAGTGCAAAGTTTTTCGGTTTTTCCAAGATGGCGGCCGATCCACGTAACCGATGACATCATCATTAACATATTTTATTCGCCTGGAGAGTTCTTTACAATGAGCCATGTCTCAATTTTTTATATTCAGCACTTTCGTAGATATAGAGGTGCAATTTTTTTCGGTTTTTCCAAGATGGCGGCCGAACCACGTGACCGATGACGTCACCAATTAGGCACAGTCTATTCCAGGGCAAGACAAATACGTGTGCAAAGCTTGGCGATTCTACATGCAACGGTGTAGACGTAGTGCTGCAAACAGACAGACAAACAGACAGACAGACAGTTAGACAGATGAAAAATCGGTCAGAGACCGAGGACTTGCCGGGATGTACTTTTTATCGGCCATTTCGAACAAATATGGCGGCCGAACCATGTGACCGATGACGTCATCATTAACATATTTTATTCCCCATTGAGAGTTCTTTACAATGAGCCATGTCTCAATTTTTTATATTCTGCACTTTTGGAGATATAGTGGTGCAAAGTTTCCCATTTTTCCAAGATGGCGGCCGAACCACGTGACCGATGACGTCATCATTAACATATTTTATTCCCCATGGAGAGTTCTCTACAATGAGCCATGTCTCAATTTTTTCTGTTCAGCACTTTCGGAGATATGGAGGTGCAAAGTTTTTCGTTTTTTCCAAGATGGCGGCCGAACCACGTTACCGATGACGTCATCAATTGGGCACAGTCTATTCCAGGGCAAGACAAATACGTGTGCAAAGTTTGGTGATTCTACGTGCAACGGTGTAGACGTAGTGCTGCAAACAGGCAGACAGACAGACAGATGAAAAATCGGTCAGAGACCGAGGACTTGCCGGAATTTACTTTTTTATCGGCCATTTAGGACAAATATGGCGGCCGAACCACGTGACCGATGATGTCATCATGAACATATTTTATTCCCCATTGAGAGTTCTTTACAATGAGCCATGTCTCAATTTTTTCTATTCAGCACTTTTGGACACATAGAGGTGCTAAGTTTTTCGGTTTTTCCAAGATGGCGGCCTAACCACGTGACATATGACATCATCATTAACAAATTTTATTCCCCATGGAGAGTTCTTTACAATGAGCCATGTCTCAATTTTTTCTGTTCAGCACTTTTGGAGATATAGTGGTGCAAAGTTTTGCCGTTTTTCCAAGATGGCGGCCGACCACGTGACATATGACATCATCATTAACATATTTTATTCCCCATGGAGAGTTCTTTACAATGAGCCATGTCTCAATTTTTTCTGTTCAGCACTTTTGGAGATTTAGTGGTGCAAAGTTTTGCCGTTTTTCCAAGATGGCGGCCGACCACGTGACTGATGACGTCATCATTAACATATTTTATTCCCCATGGAGAGTTCTTTACAATGAGCGATGTCTCAATTTTTTCTGTTCAGCACTTTTGGAGATATAGTGGTGCAAAGTTTTGCCGTTTTTCCAAGATGGCGGCCGACCACGTGACATATGACGTCATTATTAACATATTTTATTCCCCATGGAGAGTTCTTTACAATGAGCCATGCCTCAATTTTTTCTGTTCAGCACTTTTGGAGATATAGTGGCGCAACTTTTTGCCGTTTTTCCAAGATGGCGACCGAACCACGTGACTGATGACGTCATCATTTACATATTTTATTCCCCATGGAGAGTTCTTTACAATGAGCCATGTCTCAATTTTTTCTGTTCAGTACTTTCGGAGATATAGAGGTGCAAATTTTTTCGGTTTTTCCAAGATGGCGGCCGAACCACGTCACCGATGACGTCATCAATTGGGCACAGTCTATTCCAGGGCAAGACCAATATGTGTGCAAAGTTTGGCGATTCTACGTGCAACGGTGTAGACGCAGTGCTGCAAACAGACAGACAGACAGACAGACAAACAGACAGACAGACAAACAGACAGACAAATGAAAAATCGGTCAGAGACCGAGGACTTGCCGGAATGTACTTTTTTATCGGCCATTTAGGACAAATATGGCGGCCGAACCACGTGACCGATGACGTCATCATTAACATATTTTATTCCCCATGGAGAGTTCTTTACAATGAGCCATAGCTCAATTTTTTCTATTCAGGACTTTTGGAGATGTGAGGGTGCAGAGTTTTTCGGTTTTTCCAAGATGGCGGCCGACCACGTGACTGATGACGTCATCATTAACATATTTTATTCCCCATGGAGAGTTCTTTACATTGAGCCATGTCGCAATTTTTTTCTGTTCAGCACTTTTGGAGATAGATGATGCAAAGTTTTTCGGTTTTTCCAAGATGGCGGCCGATCCACGTGACTGATGACGTCATCATTAACATATTTCATTCCACATGGAGAGTTCTTTACATTGAGCCATGTCGCAATTTTTTTCTGTTCAGCACTTTTGGAGATAGATGATGCAAAGTTTTTCGGTTTTTCCAAGATGGCGGCCGAACCACGTGACGTATGACGTCATCATTAACATATTTTATTCCACATGGAGAGTTCTTTACAATGAGCCATGTCTCAATTTTTTCTATTCAGCACTTTCGGAGATATGGAGGTGCAAAAAAAATATTCTGCACCATTGGGAGATGGGGCCAAAAACGATGCACAGCAGGATATCTCAAAAAGTTGTGGACAGTTTCGGACGAAACTTGGTGGACAGGTTGGGTGTGACAAGGCAGAATCGATGTGATTTTGGTGAAGATGTGGACATGGATTCGGCTACAAGAATTATTTAATTTCCTCAGTGATTCTTCACCATTGAGAGATCAAACCAAAAGCGATATATAACATGATATTTAAAAAATTATGGATGAGTTATGACTAAACTAGGTGGATGAGTTGGTTCGGTGACAGGAACAAGCCGATTCGATTTTGGTTCAGGTCCGAATCCAGATCTGGTCTATCAGTGCATACAAACATAAACTGCTTAGCCTGGCGGGGGCGTTGTTCCAAGTGCCGTTCTCGTTCATCATATTTTGGATAACGCAGCCTCGGGCTCTGGCATTATACATGGAAAAGCAAATCGATTACACCCCGCCCCGGACGAGGCAAAACGCTGGTGCACGTGACCGTGACGCCGGAAATGACGTTGCTGACACCACCCAGTCGTAGCTATGGTGACGCCGGAAAGGACGTTACTGAGACACTCGGTCTTAACCCTGGTGGAGCTCCGTACTAAAGCACGCGAGGAAATTGTGAGACTGAGATTTTATATACACATTCACCTTAGAAAAGCTTTTTTTATACACATTCACTTCATTCAGAAGTTCAAAAAGATGCGATTACAAATCTCCCCTCACCCTCCCCACAACCCCTCCACCCTCTCCCCCCCTCCCCCACACTCCGCTTGGTCACTTGCATAATATTTAGCCATATTTACCCATATTTACTGGCATAACATTCACTCATAATTCATATTTACCCATAAATTATATTCACCCATAAATCATATTTACCCCTGCTATCGAAGGTGGGTGAAGGATGTGTTATGTGTCTGTGTCTGTGTTACCCATGTCTGTTTGTCTGTTTGTCTGTGAACAAGATATCTCAAAAAGTTGTGGGCGGATTTGGACGGAATCTGTCGGAGAGGTAGCATATGTCATATATGACAAGGACGAAATGATTCGATTTTGGTGAAGATCCGGACCCGGCTGCTATCATTTTTTAAGTGATTCTTCACCATTGGGAGATAGGGCCAAAAACGATACATAGCGGGATATCTCAAAATGTTGTGGACAGATTTGGACGAAACTTGGTGGACTGGTTGGGTGTTTGACAAGAAAGAAGTGATTCAATTTTGATGACGTTTCGAATCCGGATCCGGATCAGATAATTTTAAAGCGATTTTTCACCATTGAGTTGTCGGGCTAAAATCGATATATAACACGATATCTCATTGCCCGCCGATGTCACTCTCCGAAGTATTATTTGTGCACATTTACCTCAGAAGTGCATTTGTACACAATGCACGCGGTGCAGCATCAGCGGACGCCAAAGGATATGTTGTCTATGATATCCCGCTGTTGTCTATGATATGATATGTTGTCTATGATATGTTGTCTATGATATGATATCCCGATATGATCAGATATGATATCCCAATACAGTGTCTATGAGCTGCACGGCGGTATTGCCGGGCGCCGAAGGCCGAAGGTGCCCCGGCAATGCCGCGCTGGAGGATATTTATTTATTTGACGTGGGGGCGATGTACTTTGAATGTGTCTATGCTTGTATGTTATATTTTTAGTTCCCCTATCGTATAAATATACCTATGAAATAGCTAATTGATATCTCAAAAGTTACATCTGCGATTTGCAAATAAATACAGTTGTGTAAATACTATTCAAGCGGTTGGAACTGCTCGAATGATTAGTTCAATTGTTTCAATGTTGATCTTAATGGAAAATATTGTTTTTTGGTGATGAGAATATTCACTTTTTCTTTGCAGGTGCAGTTTTGTACTTGTTTGCCGAACAGTTGTTTGCCGAACGCTTGACATCACCTGCTGACTTTGGTGAGAGTTTTTAGATCTGCTGTGGTGATAGTCAGCAGAGCTTTTCCGATACTCATTCGTCCGGCATCGTCTGTCATCTGTCTGCCGGTGTCTTATCAACTTTTTTCAAAGTGTATCTTCTCAAAGAGCTCATTGTGGATTCTTTCAATACTTGTTACACTGATTGTATGGGCTCCTCCCCTCAAAGTAGTAGATAATTTTTGGAATTTGTCTGTTTTTGAATTTTCTGAAACTTCAAATTGGACTTTATCATTGGAATTTCAAACTCTATCATTTCTCGAAAATCATCTTTTCTAATCATGCATGTAGCAGGTTTAGGACCTTACTAGGTACCCAAGCAGTATGGGTGCTGTTGAATCATCCAAAGGGACAGAACATGGTACGAATGCTACACATTCGTACAGATCCAAAGGGCCAATTTTAGGGCGGTTTATATGATCTAAAATGACAGTTTTGGGGGCGAAGTTACCATTACTTCTGCAGGCTTCATTATTAGGTATAACATGTTTGTGGTATAGGGCAATGAAAGAAATCATATCTGATTTTCCTATAAACCGGATACAGCAGACTAACTGGAGGGCCGTGTGTTCAAACCCAGGCCCGGCATGAAGCAAGTTTTGTTTTTCATCCTGGTTGAAAAATTGAGGTTTTCCCTACTGAACCATGTTTACTGAATTCTGAATTCACAATTGTGTCACCCGATGCAAGGGCGTTAGATGACGGGTAGAATTGCCTTCGTCCAAACGTCGTAAAATAAATACCAATTCAGAAATTAATATAAACTTACAAATATTCTTATTTGTGTTTTTTTTCTCTTTTCAGGTGCTGTTCCTGGTATCATTCTTCATATCGTTATCACGCGTGGTCCTGCCATTATCAAACTCCATCGCACCTCATCAAAAAGAGAAAAGTCACCAAAATCCATAGCAAATTTCACATCATCTTTGTCCTAAACAAAAGGTTTAAAGAAAAACGAAAAGTTACGAAAAAAACCGACTTTAAATAAAGTCTGATTTTGTTGATTTACTGCACAAATTACATTTTAAGCACACATCGATATAAATATCTTCCAATTTTTTTGTAAATTCGGAAGTTTATCATGGGTAAACCAAAAGGCAAAAGCACTGCTCAAAGAAGAGAAGAGTCTAAGTTAAGAATGAGAAAATCGCGTGAGAATGAAACACCAGAGAAGAGAAAACTGAGGCAGAACACAGATCAAGAGAAACATACAGAATCAAGGGGAAACGAAACAACAGAGAAGAGAAAACTGAGGCAGAACACAGATCAAGAGAAACACACAGAATCAAGGGAAAACGAAACAACAGAGAAGAGAAAACTGAGGCAGAACACAGATCAAGAGAAACATACAGAATCAAGGGAAAATGAAACAACAGAGAAGAGAGTTAAAAGACAGAGAACAGTGAAAAGTTCAATGCAACACATTCGTGAGGTTGAAACACCAGAGAAGAGAAAACTGAGGCAGAACACAGATCAAGAGAAACATACAGAATCAAGGGAAAACGAAACAACAGAGAAGAGAGTTAAAAGACAGAGAACAGTGAAAAGTTCAATGCAACACATTCGTGAGAATGAAACACCAGAGAAGAGAAAACTGAGGCAGAACACAGATCAAGAGAAACATACAGAATCAAGGGAAAACGAAACAACAGAGAAGAGAGTTAAAAGACAGAGAACAGTGAAAAGTTCAATGCAACACATTCGTGAGAATGAAACACCAGAGAAGAGAAAACTGAGACAGGAAAATGTGAAAAAATCAATGAGAATCATTAGAGAAGTGAAGATTAACATAATCCCAGAAAATGAAACAGTGATTTCAGAGTTTTTGAAAAATGTTAAGGATTCTGCAAATTATATATGTTGTTCATGTCACCGTTTAATGTACAGAATGACAGTTATACACTTGAATGAAGATAGATACAAGAAGTGTTCCAGCAGTTTGTTCAATGATGTACTTTCATATAGATTAAAGTCGCATGATGGCCAAGAGTGGATATGTAGAACATGTGATTTGACTCTGAAGACAGGAAAAATGCCTGCACAATCAAAGGCTAATAACTTGTCGCTACAACAACAGCCATGTGAACTGAAAGACCTAAATGCGCTGGAACTAAGATTGATATCGCAAAGAATCCCATTCATGAAAATGGTTGGTTTACCAAGAGGAAAACAACATGGTATACATGGTCCTGCAGTTAACGTGCCATCAAAATTAGATGCTGTTTGTAAACTGTTCCCACGATTGCCATCTGAATCACAGATAGTGCCCATGAAGTTGAAACGGAGTCTGAAACATTCCTCTCATTATATGTATGATTATGTACATGCTGATAGAGTTTTGAATGCTTTGCGCAGGTTAAAGTTAGACAACCCTCATTACACAAATATTGAAATCAATGAAAACTGGGCCTGTGATGCTGCACATGATGACGTTGAGCTTTGGCAAGCAATTAGCTGTGATGATCCTAGCTTGAAGAAACGAAAACAAAGTTCGTGTGAAACACAATCAACACCTGGCTCTACTGACCATAGTTCAGAAAGTGTAGCACAGGGCTGTTCAGAAGAAAAACAACCAACATTTGTGATTGATGTATCAATGTCAGATCTGCCACAACATTGTCAGACAGACTATGCAAAGTTGAATGTCTTAGCTAGGAAAAACAGGATGAATATTGTTGACGTTCCACGTGATGGCAATTGTATGTTCTATTCTGTTTGTTACCACCTTGACAGGCTAGGAGTGACTACATGTAACCCAGTTTTGTTGCGTGAACAAGTTGCTGATTTCATGACCACAAATGCTGAGAATTATCGTGACTTTATATCAGCCAGGATAGCAACAGAAAATTTGTCTAATGCTGATACTGAGCAACCAACGGAACATGATAGAGCTATCAGGGAAATACAGGATATCGAAACACAAAGAGAGTTGCAATGGATAAGGTACATTGATGAAGTTCAATATGGAAATCAATGGGGAGACCACGTAACACTACAGGCACTGGCAGATATGTTTTCATTCACTGTTTATGTTCATGCAACGTCAAGCTCTACCATGCACACTGTATGTTCCAGATATCACAGTGATAAGGAATTTCATCTTGGATTGATTGGTCAATCTCACTATGTTGTGTTTGAGCCATACTCTGTATGCGATGGTACAAGTGTATCCTTGTCAAAGGACGAAGTGCTTGAAAAACATGTTAATATGTCTGACACGAGTAGAGTGGCATCATCTTTGGAGACTGAAACGTGTGATGGAAAGACAACTGTGACTAAGGAAAACACAGAAAGTGATGACTCTGATGAGGAACTAGTTGCTGAAGATGAGCATGCTTTTGAAGAAGCTTCTAAAGTTTGCGGCTTGCCATATGAAACCAGCATGATGAATGAAAATCCAGAATTAGTAAACAAATTGATAAGTGTTGCACCAGGAGATAACGAGAAGCCAATGCCACTTCTGAGTGATCCTAATTTTGAGGAATTGTCACATCCAGATAAATATCCAGATGGATCAAATGCACTGACAACTGATCGACCAATTCATTTAACTCCACGAAAATACTTCAACCAAAGACTACTTGATGTAGATGGACGATTTACGAAATCAATTGAATATCTCCTTAGTGCACAATATGCTACTGAAAGCAAACAAGTTCAGAGTGATATCAATCACTTCATGTTTCGTAGAGCTAGTGGCAAACACTTTCGTGGCAAAAGACTCACAGCTGGTATGGTGAAAAGTGTTGAACACATGAGTAGACTTATACAATCTGACCATGCATATAGAATCCTGAAGAATGTTAGAGGGACACAGGCCTACTTTCAAACTGTATTTTATGATGTACTCGCCATGGTTCGACAAGTAGGTAATCCTACATGGTTTTTCACAGTATCTGCTGCCGACATGCAATGGCCTGATGTAATTCAAACAATAGCTCGACAGTATGGTACAATACTGAGTGACGATGATGTGAAAATTATGTCATTTGCAGATAGATCAATGTGGTTGAGATCAAACCCTGTCACTGCTGCACGCCAGTTTCAATACAGATTAGAGCTTTTGTTCAGAGATGTACTGAAATCGAATGCTCATCCGCTAGGTGAGATTGTTGACTATGTGATCCGTATAGAATTTCAAGCTCGTGGATCTCCTCATGCTCACACATTACTTTGGGTAAAAAATGCACCAAAATTAGATGTTGCATCTGATGAAGCTGTTGCATCTTTCATGGACAAACATGTATCTTGTGCTCTGCCAGATGATGATCCTGTGCTACACACATTAGTTGAAAGGTTGCAAGTCCATAGTCACTCGTCTTACTGTAGAAAAAAGGGTTGTTGTCGATTCAAATACCCAAAACCACCGACTTCAAGAACTATCATTGCCAGAGAACCAGATGAACAAAATTCAAAACTGGTCAAGGAAAGTGCCAAGTGTGTTCTCAGCAAAGTGAAAGAGGTATTGTCCGATGAAAGTACCCCAAAGAATGTTAGTATGAAAAAACTGTTGGATACGGCGAATGTACCAGAAGAACTTTATGCAAATGCGTTGCCAGTTTCTGAGAAAGGCAAACATATACTGCTGAGGAGAAACCCTTCTGAAGTTAATGTTAATCCATACAATCCTACTGTATTGAAAGCATGGCAAGCAAACATTGATATCCAGTTCATTGTTGATGCATATGCATGTGTTATGTATGTAGCTGCTTACATGACCAAGAATGAAAAAGGTGTAGGAGAGCTATTGAAACAAGTGTGCAAAGAATACAAAGATCAGGACATCAAAACAATGTTGAGACGTGTGGGATCAGTATTCTTGAACCATCGTGAAGTAAGTGCACAAGAAGCTGTGTATCGAATTTTGTCAATGCCAATGAAGAAATTCAGTAGACAGGTGTTGTTTGTCAATACTGATGCAAAAACAGAACGATCAGCTGTGCTGAAACCACAAAAAGAGCTTGATGATCTGGATGATGGAGATGAGGATATATTCCAAAGTAACATCATCCTAAGATATGCTTCAAGGCCTAACATATTGGAAAACCTGTGCCTTGCTGATTTTGCTGCCAATTATACGGTTAGTCATTGTGACAGAGGTGAAGAGATAGATGACAGTGTTCCTGTGGTATTAGAAATGGATCAAGAACAGGCAGGATTAGCTGACAGAGATAGACTCCCGAAGTACATCAAGTTGAAAGATGGCAAAGGAACAATGCATAAACGTCGATGTGAAGCAGTAATTCGATTTAGAAAGTTTAGTTTTGAAAAAGACTCCAGTAACTTCTATCGAGCAAAACTGATGCTATATTTACCATGGAGAAATGAGGATGTTGATCTGACTGCAGGCTTTCCTGATTATGCTTCTCATTATTTTGCCGTTGCCGATGCCATATGTGAAAATGAGGCAAAATTCACACAAAATTTGGAACTAATCGATCAAGCTATGCATGATCATGCAGAATATGGACCACCGGAACACGCATGGGCAAACATTGCACCCGGTGCTGAGCATAACAATTTGCAAGATATAAATGAAGACATTGATGTGGAGAGGGATATTGACCAGGAAGATCTTGATGCAAATGCCAACATGATTGAATGGCCAAAATGTATCCAGACATCAGAACTTGTAGCACGTTATCAAGCTGAAGCTGACCGAGAGCTTATGTCACCCTCAGAATATCGAAAAATGATTCGTAGACTCAATGTGAAACAGGCAGAGATCGTTTTTTATCACAGACAGTGGTGCAAAGCTGCCGTAATAGCAATGAAACAGGGTAAAACTGTAAAACCATACAGACTTTTCTTGAGTGGTCCTGGTGGTGTTGGAAAAAGTCATGTGATAAAACTGATACATTCAGACACTAGAAAGTTGTTAGCACTGTCAGGTGGGATAAAACCAACAGATGTCACGGTGTTGTTGACTGCTCCTACAGGAGTTGCTGCATTTAATATTGGAGGAATGACCATTCACTCAGCGCTGCTTCTCCGAACAACTAAGTATGGGAAAGAAGGTGACCATCTGTCATTTGAGAAACTGAATTCTCTACGATCCAAGCTGGAACATCTGCACTTGGTTATCATTGATGAAATTTCCATGGTTGGATCAGATATGTTGTTGAACATCCACAAGCGTCTAGAGGAAATTAAAGGAGTTACTGGAGATTCAATATATTTTGGTAATGTGTGTATTCTTGCAGTTGGAGATTTGTATCAACTTCCTCCAGTGAGACAGTCACAAATATATCAACCTGTACGTGATCCAGTCGAAAGGTTGAATGGTTGTCTCTGGAAAGAAGAGTTCAAAATACATGAGTTGGATGAAGTTATGCGTCAGAAAGATGACTGTGCATTTGCAGAATTGCTTTGCCGTGTTAGAGTTGGGAAATGTACAAATAGAGATCTGGATGTATTGAAATCTAGAGAAATCAGTTTAGATGATCCAAATTACCCACACGATGTACTCCACGTATTTGCATTCAACTGTGATGTTGATGACAGGAATATGGCAAAATTGGAGAAACTTGCACCAAGTCCTAAACAGCGTATTTACATTCATGCATCAGATGACAAAACGGACAGCACAGGACAACTAAATTTGGAAAGAATACCAACTTCACAGAAACGTTCTGAAACTGCTGGTCTTCATACGACTCTCATTTTGGCAATTGGTGCACGAGTGATGCTCACATATAATGTGGATACTGGAGATGGACTTGTTAATGGTGTAATTGGAACTGTTGAAAGTATCATAGAAAATACAAACAAAGGAGTTGCTATAGTTCTGGTGAAATTTGACAACGAAAATGTAGGTACAAGTGCTATTTCTGGAAGTCAGTGGAAAGACCGATATCCCAATGCAGTTCCAATCAAAAGACACGAAGGGAAATTTGAAAAAGGAAACAGGAAGGCAGCGCAAATCTCCAGAAGACAATTCCCGCTTACACTGGCTTGGGCAGTAACAATTCATAAGTGTCAGGGTCTCACAGTGGATGAAATTGTTGTCAGCATGAAGGGTGCAAAACGATTTGGAAAAGGACAAGCATATGTGGCATTCAGTCGAGTGAAGACTCTGCTTGGTTTGCATATACTTGACTTTGATTCAGCTGGAATAAAAGCTAATGATAAATTGGAACATGAAATTAATGAAATGCGTGTTAATACATTATCAATGGAAGAGTTAAATCTTTTGACCTTGCACAAACCTGACTGGATAACAGTGGGTCACTTAAATATCCATTATTTCCTGGAGAAATTAGCAGACCTGATGAGTCATAGAGAAAAACAAATTTTAGCTGAAACAGATGTTATGTGTTTCACTGAAACCTATCTGACAGATGATCATAATGTTGATGAATTTGCTGAGAAATATGGATATACAGTTTTCAGACAAAATATTCCAAGCATGCATGATCATGGTAATTTGCACGGAGTGATGATATGTGCTCTGACTGATCTGCAACCTAAAGAACTAGAACTGATATCTGTGAAAGGATTGGAGTCAAAAGCGATAGTTTTAGAAACGCAGAAATCACGTTTTGTTGTTACTGTAGTTTATAGGAAACCATCATTCCCAATGAAAACCTTCTTGCTACAACTAAGTAGTCTTCTTGATTTGATGCCATTACATGTGCCAACAATCATACTTGGTGACTTCAATGATGATTTGACAAACCAAAGACAAACAGAGTTGACAAAGCTCATGCAATGCTATGGATTCAAACAATGTATTAACCAGGCAACAACAGATAGAGGTACAATGATAGATCACATATATTTCAATAAAAATGAACCGGAACAAGTTCACATGGACGTGCATGATACGTACTATTCTGATCATGACATGACTTTTGTCACCACAGAGTGTACATGAATGGTTCATGAGACATAATTGATGTCGTTGTAAGTTGTTATAGCAGATATTCTCCGCAAGCATGACATATATGACAGCATACTATGATTTCAAACAGTACATTACATATCTTAGCCCAGACAGAGCTACATTGTCAAATATTTACCTGATTGTAATTAACATCAGTAATGAAATATTGATACATGTGAACTTCCTCCAGTGAGACAGTCACAAGTCTATCAACCTGTATGTGATCCAATAAAGGTTGAATGGTTGTCTCTGGAAAGATGAGTTCAAAATACATGAACAGCAACACTTCAAATTGGATACACTTCTTCATCAGAAGCTATATCAAATTCTCTAGAACTGCTAAACCCAATGGTGTCAATCATGACCAGTGAATGATCTCGTCATCTGAATCTTGTAACACCAATGACCTCTGGTGTGATACTATACTGTATGTGACTTGATTAGTGTTGTACAATGTTGACTACCCTTTGTTAAAATACCTGAAAATGAGTTTGTGATTTTACATCATTTGTGATTTTATATCATGTGATTTACATTTTACACGTCCAGCATGGTGATTTTAGTTCGGTGGGAATCAGAATATGGTTTTGACATACACTCAATATCTTGGTTCACATTTCTGGTACAGAGTAGTATGTTGTGCACATGTGTTCTGAGCATCTGTATTAAAGATAGTATCTCATCTTGCATATAATGCACTTGTGTGATCTTACTCTTCACAACCTTTGATTTTCTCCTCAGTGCTAGTGGACACAGCCTTCATAACATTCAATCGACTCAGTTGAAAGTTCAATGACATTCTAGAATGGCTGAAACTGGTCAGAAAGTATCTCTAGTATTGTTCTTTGTCAGGTCGATCTTGATTCCTGGATGTGACTTGTTTTTAGTTAAATACCAAAATGAGTGGTGTTTGGATCAACAATTACAAAGAAATTACGACTGATGAAGCTGAGAACATCTGTTATATTGCAGACAGAGTTAAATGCAATTATGACGTCATAAGGGAGGCACCTATGACGTCATCATTAACATATTTTATTCCCCATGGAGAGTTCTTTACAATGAGCCATGTCTCAATTTTTTCTATTCAGCACTTTCAGAGATATGGAGGTGCAAAGTTTTTGCCGTTTTTCCAAGATGGCGGCCGAACCACGTGACCGATGGCATCATCATTAACATATTTTATTCCCCATGGAGAGTTATTTACAATGAGCCATGTCTCAATTTTTTCTGTTCAGCACATTCAGAGATATGGAGGTGCAAAATTTTTCGGTTTTCCAAGATGGCGGCCGAACCACGTGACCGATGACGTCATCATTAAAATATTTTATTCCCCATGGAGAGTTCTTTACAATGAGCCATGTCTCAATTATTTCTATTCAGCACTTTCAGAGATATGGAGGTGCAAATTTTTCGGTTTTTCCAAGATGGCGGCCGAACCACGTGACCGATGACGTCATCATTAACATATTTTATTCCCCCTGGAGAGTTCTTTTCAATGAGCCATGTCTCAATTTTTTCTGTTCAGTGCTTTCGGAGATATAGAGGTGCAAAGTTTTTCGGTTTTTCCAAGATGGCGGCCGAACCACGTCACCGATGACGTCATCAATTGGGCACAGTCTATTCCAGGGCAAGACCAATATGTGTGCAAAGTTTGGCGATTCTACGTGCAACAGTGTAGACGCAGTGCTGCAAACAGACAGACAGACAAACAGACAAACAGACAAACAGACAAACAGACAAACAGACAAATGAAAAATCGGTCAGAGACCGAGGACTTGCCGGAATTTACTTTTTTATCGGCCATTTAGGACAAATATGGCGGCCGAACCACGTGACATATGACATCATCATTAACAAATTTTATTCCCCATGGAGAGTTCTTTACAATGAGCCATGTCTCAATTTTTTCTGTTCAGCACTTTTGGAGATATAGTGGTGCAAAGTTTTGCCGTTTTTCCAAGATGGCGGCCGACCACGTGACTGATGACGTCATCATTAACATATTTTATTCCCCATGGAGAGTTCTTTACAATGAGCCATGTCTCAATTTTTTCTGTTCAGCACTTTTGGAGATATAGTGGTGCAAAGTTTTGCCGTTTTTCCAAGATGGCGGCCGACCACGTGACATATGACGTCATCATTAACATATTTTATTCCCCATGGAGAGTTCTTTACAATGAGCCATGCCTCAATTTTTTCTGTTCAGCACTTTTGGAGATATAGTGGCGCAACGTTTTGCCGTTTTTCCAAGATGGCGACCGAACCACGTGACTGATGACGTCATCATTTACATATTTTATTCCCCATGGAGAGTTCTTTACAATGAGCCATGTCTCAATTTTTTCTGTTCAGTACTTTCGGAGATATAGAGGTGCAAATTTTTTCGGTTTTTCCAAGATGGCGGCCGAACCACGTCACCGATGACGTCATCAATAGGGCACAGTCTATTCCAGGGCAAGACCAATATGTGTGCAAAGTTTGGCGATTCTACGTGCAACGGTGTAGACGCAGTGCTGCAAACAGACAGACAGACAAACAGACAGACAGACAGACAGACAGACAAACAGACAGATGAAAAATCGGTCAGAGACCGAGGACTTGCCGGAATTTACTTTATCGGCCATTTAGGACAAACATGGCGGCCGAACCACGTGACCTATGACATCATCATTAACATATTTTATTCTCCATGGAGAGTCACAATGTCTCAATTTTTTCTATTCATTACTTTCAGAGATATGGAGGTGCAAAGTGTTTCGGTTTTTCCAAGATGGCGGCCGAACCACGTGACTTATGACGCCAGCATTAACATATTTTATTCCCCATGGAGAGTTCTTTACAATGAGCCATGTCTCAATTTTTTCTGTTCAGCACTTTTGGAGATATAGTGGTGCAAAGTTTTGCCGTTTTTCCAAGATGGCGGCCGACCACGTGACATATGACATCATCATTAACATATTTTATTCCCCATGGAGAGTTCTTTACAATGAGCCATGTCTCAATTTTTTCTGTTCAGCACTTTTGGAGATTTTGTGGTGCAAAGTTTTGCCGTTTTTCCAAGATGGCGGCCGACCACGTGACTGATGACGTCATCATTAACATATTTTATTCCCCATGGAGAGTTCTTTACAATGAGCCATGTCTCAATTTTTTCTGTTCAGCACTTTTGGAGATATAGTGGTGCAAAGTTTTGCCGTTTTTCCAAGATGGCGGCCGACCACGTGACATATGACGTCATCATTAACATATTTTATTCCCCATGGAGAGTTCTTTACAATGAGCCATGTCTCAATTTTTTCTGTTCAGCACTTTTGGAGATATAGTGGCGCAACGTTTTGCCGTTTTTCCAAGATGGCGACCGAACCACGTGACTGATGACGTCATCATTTACATATTTTATTCCCCATGGAGAGTTCTTTACAATGAGCCATGTCTCAATTTTTTCTGTTCAGTACTTTCGGAGATATAGAGGTGCAAAGGTTTTCGGTTTTTCCAAGATGGCGGCCGAACCACGTCACCGATGACGTCATCAATTGGGCACAGTCTATTCCAGGGCAAGACCAATAAGTGTGCAAAGTTTGGCGATTCTACGTGCAACGGTGTAGACGCAGTGCTGCAAACAGACAGACAGACAGACAAACAGACAGATGAAAAATCGGTCAGAGACCGAGGACTTGCCGGAATGTACTTTTTTATCGGCCATTTAGGACAAATATGGCGGCCAAACCACGTGACCGATGAAGTCATCATTACTTGTTTTCTAAACTAATTTATTCCTTGATGATGCTCAAGAAATTTCATCTTGATCGGATGAAGTTTTGTACTTGGCGAATTATGACGTCATAATGGAGGAACCTATGACATCATCATTAACATATTTTATTCCCCATGGAGAGTTCTTTACAATGAGTCATGTCTCAATTTTTTCTATTCAGGACGTTTGGAGATGTGGAGGTGCAAAGTTTTTCGGTTTTTCCAAGATGGCGGCCGAACCACGTGACCGATGACGTCATCATTAACATATTTCATTCCCCATGGAGAGTTCTTAAGAATGAGCCATGTCTCAATTTTTTCTATTCAGCACTTTCGGAGATATAGTGGTGCAAAGTTTTTCGGTTTTTCCAAGATGGCGGCCGAACCACGTCACCGATGACGTCATCAATTGGGCACAGTCTATTCCAGGGCAAGACCAATATGTGTGCAAAGTTTGGCGATTCTACGTGCAACGGTGTAGACGCAGTGCTGCAAACAGACAGACAGACAAACAGACAAACAGACAAACAGACAAATGAAAAATCGGTCAGAGACCGAGGACTTGCCGGAATTTACTTTTTTATCGGCCATTTAGGACAAATATGGCGGCTGAACCACCTGACCGATGACATCATCATTAACATATTTTATTCCCCCTGGAGAGTTCTTTCCAATGAGCCATGTCTCAATTTTTTCTGTTCAGCACTTTTGGAGATAGAGGTGCAACGTTTTTCGGATTTTCCAAGATGGCGGCCGAACCACGTGACCGATGACGTCATCATTAACATATTTTATTCCCCCTGGAGAGTTCTTTCCAATGAGCCATGTCTCAATTTTTTCTATTCAGCACTTTCGGAGATATGGAGGTGATTTTTTTTCCCGTTTTTCCAAGATGGCGGCCGCACCACGTGACCGATGACGTCATCATTAACATATTTTATTCCACATGGAGAGTTCTTGACAATGAGCCATGTCTCAATTTTTTCTATTCAGCACTTTCGGAGATATGGAGGTGCTAGGTTTTTCGGTTTTTCCAAGATGGCGGCCGACCACGCGACTGATGACGTCATCATTAACATATTTTATTCCCCATGGAGCGTTCTTTACAATGAGCCATGTCTCAATTTTTTCTGTTCAGCACTTTTGGAGATATCGTGGTGCAAAGTTTTGCCGTTTTTCCAAGATGGCGGCCGACCACGTGACTGATGACGTCATCATTAACATATTTTATTCCCCATGGAGAGTTCTTTACAATGAGCCATGTCTCAATTTTTTCTGTTCAGCACTTTTGGAGATATAGTGGTGCAAATTTTTGCCGTTTTTCCAAGATGGCGGCCGACCACGTGACATATGACGTCATCGTTAACATATTTTATTCCCCATGGAGAGTTCTTTACAATGAGCCATGTCTCAATTTTTTCTGTTCAGCACTTTTGGAGATATAGTGGTGCAAATTTTTGCCGTTTTTCCAAGATGGCGGCCGACCACGTGACATATGACGTCATCATTAACATATTTTATTCCCCATGGAGAGTTCTTTACAATGAGCCATGTCTCCATTTTTTCTGTTCAGTACTTTCGGAGATATAGAGGTGCAAAGTTTTTCGGTTTTTCCAAGATGGCGGCCGAACCACGTCACCGATGACGTCATCAATTGGGCACAGTCTATTCCAGGGCAAGACCAATATGTGTGCAAAGTTTGGCGATTCTCCGTGCAACGGTGTAGACGCAGTGCTGCAAACAGACAGACAAACAGACAAACAGACAGACAGACAAACAGACAAACAAACGAACAGATCAACATACTTGCCGGAAAAATTTTTCCGGCAAGTAATGAAAAATCGGTCAGAGACCGAGGACTTGCCGGAATTTACTTTTTTATCGGCCATTTCGCAGAAATATGGCGGTCGAACCACGTGACCGATGACGTCATCATTAACATATTTTATTCCCCATGGAGAGTTCTTTACAATGAGCCATGTCTCAATTTTTTCTATTCAGCACTTTCGGAGATATGGAGGTGCAAAGTTTTTGGCTTTTTCCAAGATGGCGGCCGAACCACGTGACCGATGACGTCATCACTAACATTTTATTCCCCATGGAGAGTTCTTTACAATGAGCTCAATTTTTTCTGTTCAGCACTTTTGGAGATATAGTGGTGCAAAGTTTTGCCATTTTCCAAGATGGCGGCCGAACCACGTGACTGATGACGTCATCATTAACATATTTTATTCCCCATGGAGAGTTCTTTACAATGAGCCATGTCTCAATTTTTTCTGTTCAGCACTTTTGGAGATATAGTGGAGCAAAGTTTTTCGGTTTTTCCAAGATGGCGGCCGACCACGTGACATATGACGTCATCATTAACATATTTTATTCCCCATGGAGAGTTCTTTACAATGAGCCATGTCTCAATTTTTTCTGTTCAGCACTTTTGGAGATATAGTGGTGCAAATCTTTGCCGTTTTTCCAAGATGGCGGCCGACCACGTGACATATGACGTCATCATTAACATATTTTATTCCGCATGGAGAGTTCTTTACAATGAGCCATGTCTCAATTTTTTCTGTTCAGCACTTTTGGAGATTTTGTGGTGCAAAGTTTTGCCGTTTTTCCAAGATGGCGGCCGACCACGTGACTGATGATGTCATCATTAACATATTTTATTCCCCATGGAGAGTTCTTTACAATGAGCCATGTCTCAATTTTTTCTGTTCAGTACTTTCGGAGATATAGAAGTGCAAAGTTTTTCGGTTTTTCCAAGATGGCGGCCGAACCACGTCACCGATGACGTCATCAATTGGGCACAGTCTATTCCAGGGCAAGACCAATATGTGTGCAAAGTTTGGCGATTCTCCGTGCAACGGTGTAGACGCAGTGCTGCAAACAGACAGACAGACAGACAGATGAAAAATCGGTCAGAGACCGAGGACTTGCCGGAATGTACTTTTTTATCGGCCATTTAGGACAAATATGGCGGCCGAACCACGTGACCGATGACGTCATCATTAACATATTTTATTCCCCATGGAGAGTTCTTTACAATGAGCCATACCTCAATTTTTTCTATTCAGGACTTTTGGAGATGTTGAGGTGCAAAGTTTTCGGTTTTTCCAAGATGGCGGCCGAACCACGTGACCGATGACGTCAACATTAACATATTTTATTCCACATGGAGAGTTCTTGACAATGAGCCATGTCTCAATTTTGTCTATTCAGCACTTTCAGAGATATGGAGGTGCAAAGTTTTTCGGTTTTTCCAAGATGGCGGCCGAACCACGTGACCTATGACGTCATCATTAACATATTTTATTCCACATGGAGAGTTCTTTACAATGAGCCATGTCTCAATTTTTTCTGTTCAGCACTTTTGGAGATATAGTGGCGCAACGTTTTTCGGTTTTTCCAAGATGGCGGCCGAACCACGTGACCTATGACGTCATCATTAACATATTTTATTCCCCATGGAGAGTTCTTTACAATGAGCCATGTCTCAATTTTTTCTGTTCAGCACTTTTGGAGATATAGTGGTGCAAAGTTTTGCCGTTTTTCCAAGATGGCGGCCGACCACGTGACATATGACGTCATCATTAACATATTTTATTCCCCATGGAGAGTTCTTTACAATGAGCCATGTCTCAATTTTTTCTGTTCAGCACTTTTGGAGATATAGTGGCGCAACTTTTTGCCGTTTTTCCAAGATGGCGGCCGACCACGTGACATATGACGTCATCATTAACATATTTTATTCCCCATGGAGAGTTCTTTACAATGAGCCATGTCTCAATTTTTTCTGTTCAGTACTTTCGGAGATATAGAGGTGCAAGGTTTTTCGGTTTTTCCAAGATGGCGGCCGAACCACGTCACCGATGACGTCATCAATTGGGCACAGTCTATTCCAGGGCAAGACCAATATGTGTGCAAAGTTTGGCGATTCTACGTGCAACGGTGTAGACGCAGTGCTGCAAACAGACAGACAGACAAACAGACAGACAAACAGACAGACAAACAGACAAACAAACGAACAGATCAACATACTTGCCGGAAAATTTTTCCGGCAAGTAACAAACAGACAGACAAATGAACAGATCAACATACTTGCCGGAAAATTTTTTCCGGCAAGTAATGAAAAATCGGTCAGAGACCGAGGACTTGCCGGAATGTACTTTTTTATTGGCCATTTAGGACAAATATGGCGGCCGAACCACGTGACCGATGACGTCATCATTAACATATTTTATTCCCCATGGAGAATTCTTTACAATGCGCCATGTCTCAATTTTTTTCTATTCAGCACTTTTGGAGATATGGAGGTGTTAAGTTTTTCGGTTTTTCCAAGATGGCGGCCGAACCATGTGACCTATGATGTCATCATTAACATATTTTATTCCCCATGGAGAGTTCTTTACAATGAGCCATGTCTCAATTTTTTCTATTCAGTACTTTCAGAGATATGGAGGTGCACATTTTTCTGTTTTTCCAAGATGGCGGCCGAACCACGTGACATATGACGTCATCATTACCATATTTTATTCCCCATGGAGAGTTCTTTACAATGAGCCATGTCTCAATTTTTTCTGTTCAGCACTTTTGGAGATATAGTGGTGCAAAGTTTTGCCGTTTTTCCAAGATGGCGGCCGAACCACGTGACTGATGACGTCATCATTTGGGCGCAGTATATTAGAGGGCAAGACCAATATGTGTGCCAAGTTTGGCGATTCTAGGTGCAACGGTGTAGACGTAGTGCTGCAAACAGACAAACAGACAAACAGATGAAAAATCGGTCAGAGACCGAGGACTTGCCGGAATGTACTTTTTTATCGGTCATTTAGGACAAATATGGCGGCTGAACCACGTGACCGATGACGTCATAATTAACATATTTTATTCCCCATGGAGAGTTCTTTACAATGAGCCATGTCTCAATTTTTTCTGTTCAGCACTTTTGGAAATATAGTGGTGCAAAGTTTTGCCGTTTTTCCAAGATGGCGGCCGACCACGTGACATATGACATCATCATTAACATATTTTATTCCCCATGGAGAGTTCTTTACAATGAGCCACGTCTCAATTTTTTCTGTTCAGCACTTTTGGAGATATAGTGGTGCAAAGTTTTGCTGTTTTTCCAAGATGGCGGCCGACCACGTGACTGATGACGTCATCATTAACATATTTTATTCGCCATGGAGAGTTCTTTACAATGAGCCATGTCTCAATTTTTTCTGTTCAGTACTTTCGGAGATATAGAGGTGCAAAGTTTTTCGGTTTTTCCAAGATGGCGGCCGAACCACGTCACCGATGACGTCATCAATTGGGCACAGTCTATTCCAGGGCAAGACCAATATGTGTGCAAAGTTTGGCGATTCTACGTGCAACGGTGTAGACGCAGTGCTGCAAACAGACAGACAGACAAACAGACAAACAGACAAACAGACAAATGAAAAATCGGTCAGAGACCGAGGACTTGCCGGAATGTACTTTTTTATCGGCCATTTAGGACAAATATGGCGGCCGAACCACGTGACCGATGACGTCATCATTAACATATTTTATTCCCCATGGAGAGTTCTTTACAATGAGCCATACCTCAATTTTTTCTGTTCAAGACTTTTGGAGATGTGGAGGTGCAGAGTTTTTCGGTTTTTCCAAGATGGCGGCCGACCACGTGACTGATGACGTCATCATTAACATATTTTATTCCCCATGGAGAGTTCTTTACAATGAGCCATGTCTCAATTTTTTCTGTTCAGCACTTTTGGAGATATAGTGGTGAAAATTTTTGCCGTTTTTCCAAGATGGCGGCCGACCACGTGACATATGACGTCATCATTAACATATTTTATTCCCCATGGAGAGTTCTTTACAATGAGCCAAGTCTCAATTTTTTCTGTTCAGCACTTTTGGAGATATAGTGGCGCAACGTTTTTCGGTTTTTCCAAGATGGCGCCAGAACCACGTGACTGATGACGTCATCATTTACGTATTTTATTCCCCATGGAGAGTTCTTTACAACGAGCCATGTCTCAATTTTTTCTGTTCAGCACTTTTGGAGATAGAGGTGCAACGTTTTTCGGATTTTCCAAGATGGCGGCCGAACCACGTGACCGATGACGTCATCATTAACATATTTTATTCCCCATGGAGAGTTCTTTCCAATGAGCCATGTCTCAATTTTCTCTGTTCAGCACCTTCGGAGATATGGAGGTGCAAAGTTTTTCGGATTTTCCAAGATGGCGGCAGAACCACGTGACATATGACGTCATCAGTAACATATTTTATTCCCCATGGAGAGTTCTTTACAATGAGCGATGTCTCAATTTTTTCTGTACAGTACTTTCGGAGATATAGAGGTGCCAAGTTTTTCGGTTTTTCCAAGATGGCGGCCGAACCACGTCACCGATGACGTCATCAATTGGGCACAGTCTATTCCAGGGCAAGACCAATATGTGTGCAAAGTTTGGCGATTCTCCGTGCAACGGTGTAGACGCAGTGCTGCAAACAGACAAACAGACAAACAGACAAACAGATGAAAAATCGGTCAGAGACCGAGGACTTGCCGGAATGTACTTTTTATCGGCCATTTAGAACAAATATGGCGGCCGAACCACGTGACCAATGATATCATCATTAACATATTTTATTCCCCATGGAGAGTTCTTTACAATGAGCCATGTCTCAATTTTTTCTGTTCAGCACTTTTGGAGATATAGTGGTGCAAAGTTTTGCCGTTTTTCCAAGATGGCGGCCGACCACGTGACATATGGCATCATCATTAACATATTTTATTCCCCATGGAGAGTTCTTCACAATGAGCCATGTCTCAATTTTTTCTGTTCAGCACTTTTGGAGATTTCGTGGTGCAAAGTTTTGCCGTTTTTCCAAGATGGCGGCCGACCACGTGACTGATGACGTCATCATTAACATATTATATTCCCCATGGAGTGTTCTTTACAATGAGCCATGTCTCAATTTTTTCTGTTCAGCACTTTTGGAGATATAGTGGTGCAAAGTTTTGCCGTTTTTCCAAGATGGCGGCCGACCACGTGACATATGACATCATCATTAACATATTTTATTCCCCATGGAGAGTTCTTTACAATGAGCCATGTCTCAATTTTTTCTGTTCAGCACTTTTGGAGATATAGTGGTGCAAAGTTTTGCTGTTTTTCCAAGATGGCGGCCGACCACGTGACTGATGACGTCATCATTAACATATTTTATTCCCCATGGAGAGTTCTTTACAATGAGCCATGTCTCAATTTTTTCTGTTCAGTACTTTCGGAGATATAGAGGTGCAAAGTTTTTCGGTTTTTCCAAGATGGCGGCCGAACCACGTCACCGATGACGTCATCAATTGGGCACAGTCTATTCCAGGGCAAGACCAATATGTGTGCAAAGTTTGGCGATTCTACGTGCAACGGTGTAGACGCAGTGCTGCAAACAGACAGACAAACAGACAAACAGATGAAAAATCGGTCAGAGACCGAGGACTTGCCGGAATGTACTTTTTTATTGGCCATTTAGGACAAATATGGCAGCCGAACCACGTGACCAATGACGTCATGATGAACATATTTGATTCCCCATGGAGAGTTCTTTACAATGAGCCATGTCTCAATTTTTTCTATTCAGCACTTTCGGGGATATGGAGGTGCAAATTTTTTCGTTTTTTCCAAGATGGCGGCCGAACCACGTGACCGATGACGTCATCATTAACATATTTTATTCCCCATGGAGAGTTCTTTGCAATGAGCCATGTCTCAATTTTTTCTATTCAGCACTTTTGGAAATATAGTGGTGCAAAGTTTTGCCGTTTTTCCAAGATGGCGGCCGACCACCTGACATATGACGTCATCATTAACATATTTTATTCCCCATGGAGAGTTCTTTACAATGAGCCATGTCTCAATATTTTCTGTTCAGCACTTTTGGAGATATAGTGGTGCAAAGTTTTGTCGTTTTTCCAAGATGGCGGCCGACCACGTGACATATGACATGATCATTAACATATTTTATTCCCCATGGAGAGTTCTTTACATTGAGCCATGTCTCAATTTTTTCTGTTCAGCACTTTTGAAGATTTAGTGGTGCAAAGTTTTGCCGTTTTTCCAAGATGGCAGCCGACCACGTGACTGATGACGTCATCATTAACATATTTTATTCCCCATGGGGAGTTCTTTACAATGAGTCATGTCTCAATTTTTTCTGTTCAGCACTTTTGGAGATATGGAGGTGCTAAGTTTTTCGGTTTTTCCAAGATGGCGGCCGACCACGTGACATATGACGTCATCATTTACATATTTTATTCCCCATGGAGAGTTCTTTACAATGAGCCACGTCTCAATTTTTTCTGTTCAGCACTTTTGGAGATATAGTGGTGCAAAGTTTTGCTGTTTTTCCAAGATGGCGGCCGACCACGTGACTGATGACGTCATCATTAACATATTTTATTCGCCATGGAGAGTTCTTTACAATGAGCCATGTCTCAATTTTTTCTGTTCAGTACTTTCGGAGATATAGAGGTGCAAAGTTTTTCGGTTTTTCCAAGATGGCGGCCGAACCACGTCACCGATGACGTCATCAATTGGGCACAGTCTATTCCAGGGCAAGACCAATATGTGTGCAAAGTTTGGCGATTCTACGTGCAACGGTGTAGACGCAGTGCTGCAAACAGACAGACAGACAAACAGACAAACAGACAAACAGACAAATGAAAAATCGGTCAGAGACCGAGGACTTGCCGGAATGTACTTTTTTATCGGCCATTTAGGACAAATATGGCGGCCGAACCACGTGACCGATGACGTCATCATTAACATATTTTATTCCCCATGGAGAGTTCTTTACAATGAGCCATACCTCAATTTTTTCTGTTCAAGACTTTTGGAGATGTGGAGGTGCAGAGTTTTTCGGTTTTTCCAAGATGGCGGCCGACCACGTGACTGATGACGTCATCATTAACATATTTTATTCCCCATGGAGAGTTCTTTACAATGAGCCATGTCTCAATTTTTTCTGTTCAGCACTTTTGGAGATATAGTGGTGAAAATTTTTGCCGTTTTTCCAAGATGGCGGCCGACCACGTGACATATGACGTCATCATTAACATATTTTATTCCCCATGGAGAGTTCTTTACAATGAGCCAAGTCTCAATTTTTTCTGTTCAGCACTTTTGGAGATATAGTGGCGCAACGTTTTTCGGTTTTTCCAAGATGGCGCCAGAACCACGTGACTGATGACGTCATCATTTACGTATTTTATTCCCCATGGAGAGTTCTTTACAACGAGCCATGTCTCAATTTTTTCTGTTCAGCACTTTTGGAGATAGAGGTGCAACGTTTTTCGGATTTTCCAAGATGGCGGCCGAACCACGTGACCGATGACGTCATCATTAACATATTTTATTCCCCATGGAGAGTTCTTTCCAATGAGCCATGTCTCAATTTTCTCTGTTCAGCACCTTCGGAGATATGGAGGTGCAAAGTTTTTCGGATTTTCCAAGATGGCGGCAGAACCACGTGACATATGACGTCATCAGTAACATATTTTATTCCCCATGGAGAGTTCTTTACAATGAGCGATGTCTCAATTTTTTCTGTACAGTACTTTCGGAGATATAGAGGTGCCAAGTTTTTCGGTTTTTCCAAGATGGCGGCCGAACCACGTCACCGATGACGTCATCAATTGGGCACAGTCTATTCCAGGGCAAGACCAATATGTGTGCAAAGTTTGGCGATTCTCCGTGCAACGGTGTAGACGCAGTGCTGCAAACAGACAAACAGACAAACAGACAAACAGATGAAAAATCGGTCAGAGACCGAGGACTTGCCGGAATGTACTTTTTATCGGCCATTTAGAACAAATATGGCGGCCGAACCACGTGACCAATGATATCATCATTAACATATTTTATTCCCCATGGAGAGTTCTTTACAATGAGCCATGTCTCAATTTTTTCTGTTCAGCACTTTTGGAGATATAGTGGTGCAAAGTTTTGCCGTTTTTCCAAGATGGCGGCCGACCACGTGACATATGGCATCATCATTAACATATTTTATTCCCCATGGAGAGTTCTTCACAATGAGCCATGTCTCAATTTTTTCTGTTCAGCACTTTTGGAGATTTCGTGGTGCAAAGTTTTGCCGTTTTTCCAAGATGGCGGCCGACCACGTGACTGATGACGTCATCATTAACATATTATATTCCCCATGGAGTGTTCTTTACAATGAGCCATGTCTCAATTTTTTCTGTTCAGCACTTTTGGAGATATAGTGGTGCAAAGTTTTGCCGTTTTTCCAAGATGGCGGCCGACCACGTGACATATGACATCATCATTAACATATTTTATTCCCCATGGAGAGTTCTTTACAATGAGCCATGTCTCAATTTTTTCTGTTCAGCACTTTTGGAGATATAGTGGTGCAAAGTTTTGCTGTTTTTCCAAGATGGCGGCCGACCACGTGACTGATGACGTCATCATTAACATATTTTATTCCCCATGGAGAGTTCTTTACAATGAGCCATGTCTCAATTTTTTCTGTTCAGTACTTTCGGAGATATAGAGGTGCAAAGTTTTTCGGTTTTTCCAAGATGGCGGCCGAACCACGTCACCGATGACGTCATCAATTGGGCACAGTCTATTCCAGGGCAAGACCAATATGTGTGCAAAGTTTGGCGATTCTACGTGCAACGGTGTAGACGCAGTGCTGCAAACAGACAGACAAACAGACAAACAGATGAAAAATCGGTCAGAGACCGAGGACTTGCCGGAATGTACTTTTTTATTGGCCATTTAGGACAAATATGGCAGCCGAACCACGTGACCAATGACGTCATGATGAACATATTTGATTCCCCATGGAGAGTTCTTTACAATGAGCCATGTCTCAATTTTTTCTATTCAGCACTTTCGGGGATATGGAGGTGCAAATTTTTTCGTTTTTTCCAAGATGGCGGCCGAACCACGTGACCGATGACGTCATCATTAACATATTTTATTCCCCATGGAGAGTTCTTTGCAATGAGCCATGTCTCAATTTTTTCTATTCAGCACTTTTGGAAATATAGTGGTGCAAAGTTTTGCCGTTTTTCCAAGATGGCGGCCGACCACCTGACATATGACGTCATCATTAACATATTTTATTCCCCATGGAGAGTTCTTTACAATGAGCCATGTCTCAATATTTTCTGTTCAGCACTTTTGGAGATATAGTGGTGCAAAGTTTTGTCGTTTTTCCAAGATGGCGGCCGACCACGTGACATATGACATGATCATTAACATATTTTATTCCCCATGGAGAGTTCTTTACATTGAGCCATGTCTCAATTTTTTCTGTTCAGCACTTTTGAAGATTTAGTGGTGCAAAGTTTTGCCGTTTTTCCAAGATGGCAGCCGACCACGTGACTGATGACGTCATCATTAACATATTTTATTCCCCATGGGGAGTTCTTTACAATGAGTCATGTCTCAATTTTTTCTGTTCAGCACTTTTGGAGATATGGAGGTGCTAAGTTTTTCGGTTTTTCCAAGATGGCGGCCGACCACGTGACATATGACGTCATCATTAACATATTTTATTCCCCATGGAGAGTTCTTTACAATGAGCCATGTCTCAATTTTATCTGTACAGTACTTTCGGAGATATAGAGGTGCAAAGTTTTTCGGTTTTTCCAAGATGGCGGCCGAACCACGTCACCGATGACGTCATCAATTGGGCACAGTCTATTCCAGGGCAAGACCAATGTGTGTGCAAAGTTTGGCGATTCTCCGTGCAACGGTGTAGACGCAGTGCTGCAAACAGACAAACAGACAGACAAACAGACAGACAGACAAAAAAATCGGTCAGAGACCTAGGACTTGCCGGAATGTACTTTTTTGTCGGCCATTTAGGACAAATATGGCGGCCGAAACACGTGATAGATGACGTCATCATTAACTTATTTTATTCCCCATGGAGAGTTCTTTTCAATGAGCCATGTCTCAATTTTTTCTATTCAGCACTTTCAGAGATATGGAGGTGCAATTTTTTTCCAAGATGGCGGCCGAACCACGTGACATATGACGTCATCATTAACAAATTTTATTCCCCATGGAGAGTTCTTTACAATGAGCCATGTCTCAATTTTTTCTGTTCAGCACTTTTGGAGATATAGTGGTGCAAATTTTTGCCGTTTTTCCAAGATGGCGGCCGACCACGTGACATATGACATCATCATTAACATATTTTATTCCCCATGGAGAGTTCTTTACAATGAGCCATGTCTCAATTTTTTCTGTTCAGCACTTTTGGAGATTTCGTGGTGCAAAGTTTTGCCGTTTTTCCAAGATGGCGGCCGACCACGTGACCGATGACGTCATCATTAACATATTTTATTCCCCATGAAGAGTTCTTTACAATGAGGCATGTCTCAATTTTTTCTATTCAGCACTTTTGGACACATAGAGGTGCTAAGTTTTTCGGTTTTTCCAAGATGGCGGCCGAACCACGTGACATATGACGTCATCATTAACAAATTTTATTCCCCATGGAGAGTTCTTTACAATGAGCCATGTCTCAATTTTTTCTGTTCAGCACTTTTGGAGATATAGTGGCGCAACGTTTTGCCGTTTTTCCAAGATGGCGACCGAACCACGTGACTGATGACGTCATCATTAACATATTTTATTCCCCATGGAGAGTTATTTATAATGAGCCATGTCTCAATTTTTTCTGTTCAGTACTTTCGGAGATATAGAGGTGCAAAGTTTTTCGGTTTTTCCAAGATGGCGGCCGAACCACGTCACCGATGACGTCATCAATTGGGCACAGTCTATTCCAGGGCAAGACCAATATGTGTGCAAAGTTTGGCGATTCTACGTGCAACGGTGTAGACGCAGTGCTGCAAACAGACAAACAGACAGATGAAAAATCGGTCAGAGACCGAGGACTTGCCGGAATGTACTTTTTTATCGGCCATTTAGGACAAATATGGCGGCCGAACCACGTGACCGATGACGTCATCATTAACATATTTTATTCCCCATGGAGAGTTCTTTACATTGAGCCACGTCCCAAGTTTTTCTATTCAGGACTTTCGGAGATATGGAGGTGTAACGTTTTCCGGTTTTTCCAAGATGGCGACCGAACCACGTGACATATGACGTCATCATTAACATATTTTATTCCCCCATGGAGAGTTCTTTACAATGAGCCATGTCTCAATTGTTTCTGTTCAGCACTTTTGGAGATATAGTGGTGCAAAGTTTTGCCGTTTTTCCAAGATGGCGGCCGAACCACGTGACCTATGACGTCATCATTAACATATTTTATTCCCCATGGAGAGTTCTT
Source organism: Myxine glutinosa (assembly GCF_964187855.1). Lineage (NCBI taxonomy): Eukaryota > Metazoa > Chordata > Myxini > Myxiniformes > Myxinidae > Myxine > Myxine glutinosa. The sequence goes on along the minus strand of NC_136267.1, from coordinate 99,572,500 downwards.
TACAATGAGCCATGTCTCAATTTTTTCTGTTCAGCACTTTTGGAGATTTCGTGGTGCAAAGTTTTGCCGTTTTTCCAAGATGGCGGCCGAACCACGTGACCTATGACGTCATCATTAACATGTTTTATTCCCAATGGAGAGTTCTTTACAATGAGCCATGGCTCAATTTTTTCTGTTCAGCACATTGAGATATCGAGGTGCAAAATTTTTCGGTTTTTCCAAGATGGCGGCCGAACCACGTGACTGATGACGTCATCATTTGGGCACAGTATATTAGAGGGCAAGACCAATATGTGTGCCAAGTTTGGCGATTCTACGTGCAACGGTGTAGACGTAGTGCTGCAAACAGACAAACAGACAAACAGATGAAAAATCGGTCAGAGACCGAGGACTTGCCGGAATTTACCTTTTTATCGGCCATTTAGGACAAATATGGCGGCCGAACCACATGGATGATGACGTCATCATTAACATATTTTATTCCCCATGGAGAGTTCTTTACAATGAGCCATGTCTCAATTTTTTCTATACAGGACTTTTGGAGATGTGGAGGTGCAGAGTTTTTCGGTTTTTCCAAGATGGCGGCCGACCACGTGACTGATGACGTCATCATTAACATATTTTATTCCCCATGGAGAGTTCTTTACAATGAGCCATGTCTCAATTTTTTCTGTTCAGCACTTTTGGAGATATAGTGGTGCAAAGTTTTGCCGTTTTTCCAAGATGGCGGCCGACCACGTGACATATGACGTCATCATTAACATATTTTATTCCCCATGGAGAGTTCTTTACAATGAGCCATGTCTCAATTTTTTCTGTTCAGCACTTTTGGAGATATAGTGGCGCAACGTTTTGCCGTTTTTCCAAGATGGCGACCGAACCACGTGACTGATGACGTCATCATTAACATATTTTATTCCCCATGGAGAGTTCTTTACAATGAGCCATGTCTCAATTTTTTCTGTTCAGCACTTTTGGAGATATAGTGGTGCAAAGTTTTGCCGTTTTTCCAAGATGGCGGCCGACCACGTGACATATGACGTCATCATTAACATATTTTATTCCCCATGGAGAGTTCTTTACAATGAGCCATGTCTCCATTTTTTCTGTTCAGTACTTTCGGAGATATAGAGGTGCAAAGTTTTTCGGTTTTTCCAAGATGGCGGCCGAACCACGTCACCGATGACGTCATCAATTGGGCACAGACTATTCCAGGGCAAGACCAATATGTGTGCAAAGTTTGGCGATTCTCCGTGCAACGGTGTAGACGCAGTGCTGCAAACAGACAGACAAACAGACAAACAGACAGACAGACAAACAGACAAATGAAAAATCGGTCAGAGACCGAGGACTTGCCGGAATGTACTTTTTTTATCGGCCATTTAGGACAAATATGGCGGCCGAACCACGTGACCGATGATGTCATCATTAACATATTTTATTCCACGTGGAGAGTTGTTTACAATGAGCCATACCTCAATTTTTTCTATTCAGGACTTTTGGAGATGTGGAGGTGCAGAGTTTTTCGGTTTTTCCAAGATGGCGGCCGAACCACGTGACTGATGACATCATCATTAACATATTTTATTCCCCATGGAGAGTTCTTTACAATGGGCCATGTCTCAATTTTTTCTATTCAGCACTTTGGGAGATATGGAGGTGCATAGTTTTTCGGATTTTCCAAGATGGCGGCCGAATTACGTGACCGATGACGTCATCATTAACATATTGTATTCTCCATGGAGAGTTCTTTGCAATGAGCCATGTCTCAATTTTTTCTATTCAGTTCATTCAGAGATATGGATGTGCAAAGTTTTTCGGTTTTTCCAAGATGGCGGCCGAACCACGTGACTGATGACGTCATCATTAACATATTTTATTCCCCATGGAGAGTTCTTTACAATGAGCCATGTCTCAATTTTTTCTGTTCAGGACTTTCGGAGATATGGAGGTGCAAAAAATTTCGGTTTTTCCAAGATGGCGGCCGAATCACGTGACTGATGGCGTCATCATTAACATATTTTATTCCCCATGAAGAGTTCTTTACAATGAGCCATGTCTCAATTTTTTCTGTCAGCACCTTGAGATATCGAGGTGCAAAAATTTTCGGTTTTTCCAAGATGGCGGCCGAACCACGTGACTGATGACGTCATCATTAACATATTTTATTCCCCATGGAGAGTTCTTTACAATGAGCCATGTCTCAATTTTTTCTGTTCAGCACTTTTGGAGATATAGTGGCGCAACGTTTTGCCGTTTTTCCAAGATGGCGACCGAACCACGTGTCTGATGACGTCATCATTTACATATTTTATTCCCCATGGAGAGTTCTTTACAATGAGCCATGTCTCAATTTTTTCTGTTCAGTACTTTCGGAGATATAGAGGTGTAAAGTTTTTCGGTTTTTCCAAGATGGCGGCCGAACCACGTCACCGATGACGTCATCAATTGGGCACAGTCTATTCCAGGGCAAGACCAATATGTGTGCAAAGTTTGGCGATTCTACGTGCAACGGTGTAGACGCAGTGCTGCAAACAGACAGACAAACAGACAGACAAACAGACAAACAGACAGACAAACAAACGAACAGATCAACATACTTGCCGGAATCTTTTCCGGCAAGTAACAAACAGACAAACGAACAGATCAACATACTTGCCGGAAAATTTTTTCCGGCAAGTAACAAACGAACAGATCAACATACTTGCCGGAAAAAATTTTCCGGCAAGTAATGAAAAATCGGTCAGAGACCGAGGACTTGCCGGAATGTACTTTTTATCGGCCATTTAGAACAAATATGGCGGCCGAACCACGTGACCGATGATATCATCATTAACATATTTTATTCCCCATGGAGAGTTCTTTACAATGAGCCATGTCTCAATTTTTTCTATTCAGCACTTTCGGAGATATGGAGGTGCAAAGTTTTTCGGTTTTTCCAAGATGGCGGCCGACCACGTGACATATGACGTCATCATTAACATATTTTATTCCCCATGGAGAGTTCTTACCAATGAGCCATGTCTCAATTTTTTCTGTTCAGCACTTCCGGAGATATGGAGGTGCAAAGTTTTTCGGTTTTTCCAAGATGGCGGCCGACCACGTGACATATGACGTCATCATTAACATATTTTATTCGCCATGGAGAGTTCTTTACAATGAGCCATGTCTCAATTTTTTCTGTTCAGCACTTTTGGAGATATCGTGGTGCAAAGTTTTGCCGTTTTTCCAAGATGGCGGCCGACCACGTGACTGATGACGTCATCATTAACATATTTTATTCCCCATGGAGAGTTCTTTACAATGAGCCATGTCTCAATTTTTTCTGTTCAGCACTTTCGGAGATATGGAGGTGCAAAGTTTTTCGGTTTTTCCAAGATGGCGGCCGAACCACGTGACTGATGACTTCATCAGTAACATATTTTATTCCCCATGGAGAGTTATTTACAATGAGCCATGTCTCAATTTTTTCTGTTCAGCACTTTCGGAGATATGGAGGTGTAAATTTTTTCGGTTTTTCCAAGATGGCGGCCGAACCACGTCACCGATGACGTCATCATTTGGGCACAGTATATTAGAGGGCAAGACCAATATGTGTGCCAAGTTTGGCGATTCTACGTGCAACGGTGTAGACGTAGTGCTGCAAACAGACAAACAGACAGACAAACAGACAAACAGACAAACAGATGAAAAATCGGTCAGAGACCGAGGACTTGCCGGAATGTACTTTTTTATTGGCCATTTAGGACAAATATGGCGGCCGAACCAGGTGACCGATGACGTCATCATTAACATATTTTATTCCCCATGGAGAGTTCTTTTCAATGAGCCATGTCTCAATTTTTTCTATTCAGCACTTTCGGAGATGTGGAGGTTTCGGTTTTTCCAAGATGGCGGCCGAACCACGTGACATATGATGTCATCATTAACAAATTTTATTCCCCATGGAGAGGTCTTTACAATGAGCCATGTCTCAATTTTTTCCATTCTGCACTTTTGGAGATATAGTGGTGCAAATTTTTTGCCGTTTTTCCAAGATGGCGGCCGAACCACATGACCGATGGCATCATCATTAACATATTTTATTCCCCATGGAGAGGTCTTTACAATGAGCCATGTCTCAATTTTTTCTGTTCAGCACTTTTGGAGATATAGTGGTGCAAAGTTTTGCCGTTTTTCCAAGATGGCGGCCGACCACGTGACATATGACATCATTAACATATTTTATTCCCCATGGAGAGTTTTTTACAATGAGCCATGTCTCAATTTTTTCTGTTCAGCACTTTTGGAGATTTCGTAGTGCAAAGTTTTGCCGTTTTTCAAAGATGGCGGCCGACCACGTGACTGATGACGTCATCATTAACATATTTTATTCCCCATGTGGAGTTCTTTACAATGAGCCATGTCTCAATTTTTTCTGTTCAGCACTTTTGGCGATATAGTGGTGCAAAGTTTTGCCGTTTTTCCAAGATGGCGGCCGACCACGTGACATATGACGTCATCATTAACATATTTTATTCCCCATGGAGAGTTCTTTACAATGAGCCATGTCTCAATTTTTTCTGTTCAGCACTTTTGGAGATATCGTGGCGCAACGTTTTGCCGTTTTTCCAAGATGGCGACCGAACCACGTGACTGATGACGTCATCATTTACATATTTTATTCCGCATGGAGAGTTCTTTACAATGAGCCATGTCTCAATTTTTTCTGTTCAGTACTTTCGGAGATATAGAGGTGCAACGTTTTTTGGTTTTTCCAAGATGGCGGCCGAACCACGTCACCGATGACGTCATCAATTGGGCACAATATATTAGAGGGCAAGACAAATACGTGTGCAAAGTTTGGCGATTCTACGTGCAACGGTGTAGACGTAGTGCTGCAAACAGACAAACAGACAAACAGACAAACAGACAAACGAACAGATCAACATACTTGCCGGAATCTTTTCCGGCAAGTAACAAATGAAAAATCGGTCAGAGACCGAGGACTTGCCGGAATTTACTTTTTTATCGGCCATTTAGGACAAATATGGCGGCCGAACCACATGGCCGATGACGTCATCATTAACATATTTTATTCCCCATAGAGAGTTCTTTACAATGAGCCATGTCTCAATTTTTTCTATTCAGCACTTTCGGAGATATGGAGGTGCAAAGTTTTTCGGATTTTCCAAGATGGCGGCCGAATCACGTGACCAATGACGTCATCATTAACATATTGTATTCTCCATGGAGAGTTCTTTGCAATGAGCCATGTCTCAATTTTTTCTATTCAGTACATTCAGAGATATGGATGTGCAAAGTTTTTCGGTTTTTCCAAGATGGCGGCCGAACCACGTGACTGATGACGTCATCATTAACATATTTTATCCCACATGGAGAGTTCTTCACAATGAGCCATGTCTCCATTTTTTCTGTACAGCACTTTTGGAGATATAGTGGTGCAAAGTTTTTCGGTTTTCCCAAGATGGCGGCCGAACCACGTGACTGATGACGTCATCATTAACATATTTTATTCCCCATGGAGAGTTCTTTACAATGAGCCATGTCTCAATTTTTTCTGTTCAGGACTTTCGGAGATATGGAGGTGCAAAAATTTTCGGTTTTTCCAAGATGGCGGCCGAACCACGTGACTGCTGACGTCATCATTAACATATTTTATTCCCCATGTAGCGTTCTTTACAATGAGCCATGTCTCAATTTTTTCTGTTCAGGACTCTCGGAGATATGGAGGTGCAAAAATGTTCGTTTTTTCCAAGATGGTGGCCGAACCACGTGACCGATGACGTCATCATTAACATATTTTATTCCCCATGGAGAGTTCTTTACAATGAGCCATGTCTCAATTTTTTCTGTTCAGCACTTTGAGATATCGAGGTGCAAAATTTTTCGGTTTTTCCAAGATGGCGGCCGAACCACGTGACCGATGACGTCATCATTTGCGCACAGTATATTAGAGGGCAAGACAAATACGTGTGCAAAGTTTGGTGATTCTACGTGCAACGGTGTAGACGTAGTGCTGCAAACAGACAAACAGACAAACAGACAAACAGACAAACAGATGAAAAATCGGTCAGAGACCGAGGACTTGCCGGAATGTACTTTTTTATCGGCCATTTAGGACAAATATGGCGGCCGAACCACGTGACCGATGACGTCATCATTAACATATTTTATTCCCCATGGAGAGTTCTTTACAATGAGCCATGTCTCAATTTTTTCCATTCTGCACTTTTGGAGATATAGTGGTGCAAAGTTTTCCCGTTTTTCCAAGATGGCGGCCGAACCACGTGACCGATGGCATCATCATTAACATATTTTATTCCCCATGGAGAGTTCTTTACAATGAGCCATGTCTCAATTTTTTCTATTCAGCACTTTCAGAGAAATGGAGGTGCAAAATTTTTCGGGTTTTCCAAGATGGCGGCCGAACCACGTGACATATGACGTCATCATTAACATATTTTATTCCCCATGGAGAGTTCTTTACAATGAGCAATGTCTCAATTTTTTCTGTTCAGCACTTTTGGAGATATAGTGGTGCAAATTTTTGCCGTTTTTCCAAGATGGCGGCCGACCACGTGACATATGACGTCATCATTAACATATTTTATTCCCCATGGAGCGTTCTTTACAATGAGCCATGTCTCAATTTTTTCTGTTCAGCACTTTTGGAGATATCATGGTGCAAAGTTTTGCCGTTTTTCCAAGATGGCGGCCGACCACGTGACTGATGACGTCATCATTAACAGATTTTATTCCCCATGGAGAGTTCTTTACAATGAGCCATGTCTCAATTTTTTCTGTTCAGGACTTTTGGAGATATGGAGGTGCAAAATTTTTCGGTTTTTCCAAGATGGCGGCCGAACCACGTGACCGATGACGTCATCATTTGGGCACAGTATATTAGAGGGCAAGACAAATACGTGTGCAAAGTTTGGTGATTCTACGTGCAACGGTGTAGACGTAGTGCTGCAAACAGACAAACAGACAAACAGACAAACAGACAAACAGACAAACAAACGAACAGATCAACATACTTGCCGGAATCTTTTCCGGCAAGTAACAAACGAACAGATCAACATACTTGCCGGAAAATTTTTCCGGCAAGTAATGAAAAATCGGTCAGAGACCGAGGACTTGCCGGAATGTACTTTTTTATTGGCCATTGAGGACAAATATGGCGGCCGAACCACGTGACCGATGACGTCATCATTAACATATTTTATTCCCCATGGAGAGTTCTTTACAATGAGGCATGTCTCAATTTTTTCTATTCAGCACTTTTGGACACATAGAGGTGCTAAGTTTTTCGGTTTTTCCAAGATGGCGGCCGAACCACGTGACATATGACGTCATCATTAACAAATTTTATTCCCCATGGAGAGTTCTTTACAATGAGCCATGTCTCAATTTTTCTGTTCAGCACTTTTGGAGATATAGTGGTGCAAAGTTTTGCCGTTTTTCCAAGATGGCGGCCGACCACGTGACATATGACATCATCATTAACATATTTTATTCCCCATGGAGAGTTCTTTACAATGAGCCATGTCTCAATTTTTTCTGTTCAGCACTTTTGGAGATTTCGTGGTGCAAAGTTTTGCCGTTTTTCCAAGATGGCGGCCAACCACGTGACTGATGACATCATTATTAACATATTTTATTCCCCATGGAGAGTTCTTTGCAATGAGCCATGTCTCAATTTTTTCTGTTCAGCACTTTTGGAGATATAGTGGTGCAAAGTTTTGCCGTTTTTCCAAGATGGCGGCCGACCACGTGACATATGACGTCATCATTAACATATTTTATTCCCCATGGAGAGTTCTTAACAATGAGCCATGTCTCAATTTTTTCTGTTCAGCACTTTTGGAGATATAGTGGCGCAACGTTTTGCCGTTTTTCCAAGATGGCGACCGAACCACGTGACTGATGACGTCATCATTTACATATTTTATTCCCCATGGAGAGTTCTTTACAATGAGCCATGTCTCAATTTTTTCTGTTCAGTACTTTCGGAGATATAGAGGTGCAAAGTTTTTCGGTTTTTCCAAGATGGCGGCCGAACCACGTCACCGCTGACGTCATCAATTGGGCACAGTCTATTCCAGGGCAAGACCAATATGTGTGCAAAGTTTGGCGATTCTACATGCAACAGTGTAGACGCAGTGCTGCAAACAGACAGACAGACAGACAGACAAACAGACAGACAGACAGACAAACAGACAGACAGATGAAAAATCGATCAGAGACCGAGGACTTGCCGGAATGTACTTTTTTATCGGCCATTTAGGACAAATATGGCGGCCGAACCACGTGACCGATGACGTCATCATTAACATATTTTATTCCCCACGGAGAGTTCTTTACTTTTTATAACATAACATATTTTATTCCCCACGGAGAGTTTATTTTTTCTGTTCAGTACTTTCGGAGATATAGAGGTGCAAAGTTTTTCGGTTTTTCCAAGATGGCGGCCGAACCACTTCACCGATGACGTCATCAATTGGGCACAGTCTATTCCAGGGCAAGACCAATATGTGTGCAAAGTTTGGCAATTCTACGTGCAACGGTGTAGACGCAGTGCTGCAAACAGACAGACAAACAGACAGACAGACAAACAAACGAACAGATCAACATACTTGCCGGAATCTTTTCCGGCAAGTAATGAAAAATCGGTCAGAGACCGAGGACTTGCCGGAATGTACTTTTTTATCGGCCATTTAGAACAAATATGGCGGCCGAACTACGTGATAGATGACATCATCATTAACATATTTTATTCCCCATGGAGAGTTCTTTACAATGAGCCATCTCTCAATTTTTTCCATTCTGCACTTTTGGAGATATAGTGGTGCAAAGTTTTCCCGTTTTTCCAAGATGGCGGCCGAACCACGTGACCAATGGTATCATCATTAACATATTTTATTCCCCATGGAGAGTTCTTTACAATGAGCCATGTCTAAATTTTTTCTGTTAGCACTTTTGGAGATATAGTGGTGCAAAATGTTTCGGTTTTTCCAAGATGGCGGCCGACCACGTGACATATGACGTCATCATTAACATATTTTATTGCCCATGGAGAGTTCTTTACAATGAGCCTTGTCTCAATTTTTTCTGTTCAGCACTTTTGGAGATATAGTGGTGCAAAGTTTTGCAGTTCTTCCAAGATGGCGGCCGACCACGTGACATATGACATCATCATTAACATATTTTATTCCCCATGGAGAGTTCTTTACAATGAGCCATGTCTCAATTTTTTCTATTCAGCACTTTCGGAGATATAGAGGTGCAAAGTTTTTCGGTTTTTCCAAGATGGCGGCCGAAACACGTGACCGATGACGTCATAAATTGGGCACAGTCTATTCCAGGGCAAGACGAATATGTGTGCAAAGTTTGGCGATTCTCCGTGCAACAGTGTAGACGCAGTGCTGCAAACAGACAGACAGACAGACAAACAGACAAACGAACAGATCAACATACTTGCCAGAAAAAAATTTCCGGCAAGTAATGAAAAATCGGTCAGAGACCGAGGACTTGCCGGAATGTACTTTTTTATTGGCCATTGAGGACAAATATGGCGGCCGAACCACGTGACCGATGACGTCATCATAAACATATTTTATTCCCCATGGAGAGTTCTTTACAATGAGCCATGTCTCAATTTTTTCTGTTCAGCACTTTTGGAGATATAGTGGTGCAAAGTTTTGCCGTTTTTCCAAGATGGCGGCCGACCACGTGACATATGACATCATCATTAACATATTTTATTCCCCATGGAGAGTTCTTTACAATGAGCCATGTCTCAATTTTTTCTGTTCAGCACTTTTGGAGATTTCGTGGTGCAAAGTTTTGCCGTTTTTCCAAGATGGCGGCCGACCACGTGACTGATGACGTCATCATTAACATATTTTATTCCCCATGGAGAGTTCTTTACAATGAGCCATGTCTCAATTTTTTCTGTTCAGCACTTTTGGAGATATAGTGGTGCAAAGTTTTGCCGTTTTTCCAAGATGGCGGCCGACCACGTGACATATGACGTCATCATTAACATATTTTATTCCCCATGGAGAGTTCTTTACAATGAGCCATGTCTCAATTTTTTCTGTTCAGCACTTTTGGAGATATAGTGGCGCAACGTTTTGCCGTTTTTCCAAGATGGCGACCGAACCACGTGACTGATGACGTCATCAATAACATATTTTATTCCCCATGGAGAGTTCTTTACAATGAGCCATGTCTCAATTTTTTCTGTTCAGTACTTTCGGAGATATAGAGGTGCAAAGTTTTTCGGTTTTTCCAAGATGGCGGCCGAACCACGTCACCGATGACGTCATCAATTGGGCACAGTCTATTCCAGGGCAAGGCCAATATGTGTGCAAAGTTTGGCGATTCTACGTGCAACAGTGTAGACGCAGTGCTGCAAACAGACAGACAGACAGACAGACAAACAGACAGATGAAAAATCGGTCAGAGACCGAGGACTTGCCGGAATTTACTTTTTTATCGGCCATTTAGGACAAATATGGCGGCCGAACCACGTGACCGATGATGTCATCATTAACATATTTTATTCCCCGTGGAGAGTTGTTTACAATGAGCCATGTCTCAATTTTTTCTGTTAAGCACTTTTGGAGATATAGTGGTGCAAAGTTTTGCCGTTTTTCCAAGATGGCGGCCGACCACGTGACTGATGACGTCAACATTAAGATATTTTATTCCCCATGGAGAGTTCTTTACAATGAGCCATGTCTCAATTTTTTCTGTTCAGTACTTTTGGAGATATAGCGGTGCAATTTTTTTGCCGTTTTTCCAAGATGGCGGCCGAATCACGTGACCTATGACGTCATCATTAACATATTTCATTCTCCATGGAGTGTTCTTTACAATGAGCCATGTCTCAATTTTTTCTGTTCAGCACTTTTGGAGATATAGTGGTGCAAAGTTTTGCCGTTTTTCCAAGATGGCGGCCGACCACGTGACTGATGACGTCATCATTAAGATATTTTATTCCCCATGGAGAGTTCTTTACAATGAGCCATGTCTCAATTTTTTCTGTTCAGTACTTTTGGAGATATAGCGGTGCAATTTTTTTGCCGTTTTTCCAAGATGGCGGCCGAATCACGTGACCTATGACGTCATCATTAACATATTTCATTCCCCATGGAGAGTTCTTTACAATGAGCCATGTCTCAATTTTTTCTGTTCAGTACTTTTGGAGATATGGAGGTGCAAATTTTTTCGGTTTTTCCAAGATGGCGGCCGAACCACGTGACTGATGACGTCATCATTAACATGTTTTATTCCCCATGGAGAGTTCTTCACAATGAGCCATGTCTCAATTTTTTCTGTTCAGCACTTTGAGATATCGAGGTGCAAATTTTTTCGGTTTTTCCAAGATGGCGGCCGAACCACGTGACCGATGACGTCATCATTTGGGCACAGTATATTAGAGGGCAAGACCAATATGTGTGCCAAGTTTGGCGATTCTACGTGCAACGGTGTAGACGCAGTGCTGCAAACAGACAAACAGACAAACAGACAAACAGACAAACAGACAAATGAAAAATCGGTCAGAGACCGAGGACTTGCCGGAATTTACTTTTTTATCGGCCGTCTAGGACAAATATGGCGGCCGAACCATGTGATCAATGACGTCATCATTAACATATTTTATTCCCCATGGAGAGTTCTTTACAATGAGCCATGTCTCAAATTTTTCAATTCAGCACATTCAGAGATATGGAGGTGCAAAATTTTTCGGTTTTTCCAAGATGGCGGCCGAACCACGTGACCTATGACGTCATCATTAACATATTTTATTTCCCATGGACATTTCTTTCCAATGAGCCATGTCTCAATTTTTTCTGTTCAGCACTTTCGGAGATATAGAGGTGCAAAGCTTTTCCAAGATGGCGGCCGAACCACGTGACCGATGACGCCATCATTAACATTTTTTATTCCACATGGAGAGTTCTTTACAATGAGCCATGTCTCAATTTTTTCTATTCAGTACTTTCAGAGATATGGAGGTGCAAAGTTTTGCCGTTTTTCCAAGATGGCGGCCAAACCACGTGACCGATGACGTCATCATTAACATATTTTATTCCCCATGGAGAGTTCTTCACAATGAGCCATGTCTCAATTTTTTCTATTCAGCACTTTTGGAGATATGGAGGTGCAAAATTTTTCGGTTTTTCCAAGATGGCGGCCGAACCACGTGACCTATGACGTCAACATTAACATTTTATTCCCCATGGAGAGTTCTTTACAATGAGCCGTCTCAATTTTTTCTGTTCAGCACTTTCAGAGATATGGAGGTGCAAAGTTTTTCGGTTTTTCCAAGATGGCGGCCGAACCACGTGACCGATGACGTCATCAATTGGGCACAGTCTATTCCAGGTCAAGACAAATACGTGTGCAAAGTTTGGCGATTCTACGTGCAACGGTGTAGACGCAGTGCTGCAAACAGACAGACAAACAGACAGACAGACAAACAAATGAAAAATCGGTCAGAGACCGAGGACTTGCCGGAATGTACTTTTTTATTGGCCATTGAGGACAAATATGGCGTCCGAACCACGTGATAGATGACGTCATCATTAACATATATTATTCCCCATGGAGAGTTCTTCACAAAGAGCCATGTCTCAACTTTTTCTATTCAGCACTTTTGGAGATATGGAGGTGCTACGTTTTTCGGTTTTTCCAAGATGGCAGCCGAACCACGTGACCTATGATGTCATCATTAACATATTTTATTCCCCATGGAGAGTTCTTTACAATGAGCCATATCTCAATTTTTTCTATTCAGCACTTTCAGAGATATGGAGGTGCACAATTTTTCGGTTTTTCCAAGATGGCGGCCGAACCACGTGACATATGACGTCATCATTAACATATTTTATTCCCCATTGAGAGTTCTTTACAATGAGCCATGTCTCAATTTTTTCCATTCTGCACTTTTGGAGATATAGTGGTGCAAAGTTTTCCCATTTTTCCAAGATGGCGGCCGAACCACGTGACCGATGGCGTCATCATTAACATATTTTATTCCCCATGGAGAGTTCTTTACAATGAGCCATGTCTCAATTTTTTCTGTTCAGCACTTTTGGAGATTTTGTGGTGCAAAGTTTTGCCGTTTTTCCAAGATGGCGGCCGACCACGTGACTGATGACGTCATCATTAACATATTTTATTCCCCATGGAGAGTTCTTTACAATGAGCCATGTCTCAATTATTCTGTTCAGCACTTTTGGAGATATAGTGGTGCAAAGTTTTGCCGTTTTTCCAAGATGGCGGCCGACCACGTGACATATGACGTCATCATTAACATATTTTATTCCCCATGGAGAGTTCTTTCCAATGAGCCATGTCTCAATTTTTTCTGTTCAGCACTTTTGGAGATATAGTGGCGCAACGATTTGCCGTTTTTCCAAGATGGCGACCGAACCACGTGACTGATGACGTCATCATTTACATATTTTATTCCCCATGGAGAGTTCTTTACAATGAGCCATGTCTCAATTTTTTCTGTTCAGCACTTTTGGAGATATAGTGGTGCAAATTTTTGCCGTTTTTCCAAGATGGCGGCCGACCACGTGACATATGACGTCATCATTAACATATTTTATTCCCCATGGAGAGTTCTTTACAATGAGCCATGTCTCAATTTTTTCTGTTCAGTACTTTCGGAGATATAGAGGTGCAAATTTATTCGGTTTTTCCAAGATGGCGGCCGAACCACGTCACTGATGACGTCATCATTGAGGCACAGTATATTAGAGGGCAAGACCATTATGTGTGCAAAGTTTGGCGATTCTCCGTGCAACGGTGTAGACGCAGTGCTGCAAACAGACAAACAGACAGACAAACAGACAGACAAACAGACAGACAGACAAACAAACGAACAGATCAACATACTTGCCGGAAAATTTTTCCGGCAAGTAACGAACAGATCAACATACTTGCCGGAATCTTTTCCGGCAAGTAACAAACGAACAGATCAACATACTTGCCGGAATCTTTTCCGGCAAGTAATGAAAAATCGGTCAGAGACCGAGGACTTGCCGGAATGTACTTTTTTATCGGCCATTTAGGACAAATATGGCGGCCGAACCACGTGACCGATGAGGTCATCATTAACATATTTTATTCCCTGTGGAGAGTTCTTTACAATGAGCCATGTCTCAATTTTTTCTATTCAGGACTTTTGGAGATGTGGAGGTGCAAAGTTTTCCCGTTTTTCCAAGATGGCGGCCGACCACGTGACATATGACGTCATCATTAACATATTTTATTCCCCATGGAGAGTTCTTTACAATGAGCCATGTCTCAATTTTTTCTGTTCAGCACTTTTGGAGATATAGTGGTGCAAAGCTTTGCCGTTTTTCAAAGATGGCGGCCGACCACGTGACTGATGACGTCATCATTAACATATTTTATTCCACATGGAGAGTTCTTTACAATGAGCCATGTCTCAATTTTTTCTGTTCAGTACTTTCGGAGATATAGTGGTGCAAATTTTTCCCGTTTTTCCAAGATGGCGGCCGAACCACGTGACCGATTGCATCATCATTAACATATTTTATTCCACATGGAGAGTTCTTTACAATGAGCCACGTCTCAATTTTTTCTGTTCAGCACTTTTGGAGATATAGTGGTGCAAAGTTTTGCCGTTTTTCCAAGATGGCGGCCGACCACGTGACATATGACGTCATCATTAACATATTTTATTCCCCACGGAGAGTTCTTTACAATGAGCCATGTCTCAATTTTTTCTGTTCAGCACTTTCGGAGATATCAAGGTGCAAAGTTTTTCCAAGATGGCGCCGAACCACGTGACATATGACGTCATCATTAACAAATTTTATTCCCCATGGAGAGTTCTTTACAATGAGCCATGTCTCAATTTTTTCTGTTCAGCACTTTTGGAGATATAGTGGCGCAACGTTTTGCCGTTTTTCCAAGATGGCGACCGAACCACGTGACCGATGACGCCATCATTAACATTTTTTATTCCACATGGAGAGTTCTTTACAATGAGCCATGTCTCAATTTTTTCTATTCAGTACTTTCAGAGATATGGAGGTGCAAAGTTTTGCCGTTTTTCCAAGATGGCGGCCAAACCACGTGACCGATGACGTCATCATTAACATATTTTATTCCCCATGGAGAGTTCTTCACAATGAGCCATGTCTCAATTTTTTCTATTCAGCACTTTTGGAGATATGGAGGTGCAAAATTTTTCGGTTTTTCCAAGATGGCGGCCGAACCACGTGACCTATGACGTCAACATTAACATTTTATTCCCCATGGAGAGTTCTTTACAATGAGCCGTCTCAATTTTTTCTGTTCAGCACTTTCAGAGATATGGAGGTGCAAAGTTTTTCGGTTTTTCCAAGATGGCGGCCGAACCACGTGACCGATGACGTCATCAATTGGGCACAGTCTATTCCAGGTCAAGACAAATACGTGTGCAAAGTTTGGCGATTCTACGTGCAACGGTGTAGACGCAGTGCTGCAAACAGACAGACAAACAGACAGACAGACAAATGAAAAATCGGTCAGAGACCGAAGACTTGCCGGGATGTACTTTTTTGTCGGCCATTTAGGACAAATATGGCGGCCGAACCACGTGACCGATGACGTCATCATTAACATATTTTATTCCCCATGGAGAGTTCTTTTCAATGAGCCATGTCTCAATTTTTTCTATTCAGCACTTTCGGAGATGTGGAGGTTTCGGTTTTTCCAAGATGGCGGCCGAACCACGTGACATATGATGTCATCATTAACAAATTTTATTCCCCATGGAGAGGTCTTTACAATGAGCCATGTCTCAATTTTTTCCATTCTGCACTTTTGGAGATATAGTGGTGCAAAGTTTTTGCCATTTTTCCAAGATGGCGGCCGAACCACGTGACCGATGGCATCATCATTAACATATTTTATTCCCCATGGAGAGGTCTTTACAATGAGCCATGTCTCAATTTTTTCTGTTCAGCACTTTTGGAGATATAGTGGTGCAAAGTTTTGCCGTTTTTCCAAGATGGCGGCCGACCACGTGACATATGACATCATTAACATATTTTATTCCCCATGGAGAGTTTTTTACAATGAGCCATGTCTCAATTTTTTCTGTTCAGCACTTTTGGAGATTTCGTAGTGCAAAGTTTTGCGGTTTTTCCAAGATGGCGGCCGACCACGTGACTGATGACGTCATCATTAACATATTTTATTCCCCATGTGGAGTTCTTTACAATGAGCCATGTCTCAATTTTTTCTGTTCAGCACTTTTGGCGATATAGTGGTGCAAAGTTTTGCCGTTTTTCCAAGATGGCGGCCGACCACGTGACATATGACGTCATCATTAACATATTTTATTCCCCATGGAGAGTTCTTTACAATGAGCCATGTCTCAATTTTTTCTGTTCAGCACTTTTGGAGATATCGTGGCGCAACGTTTTGCCGTTTTTCCAAGATGGCGACCGAACGACGTGACTGATGACGTCATCATTTACATATTTTATTCCGCATGGAGAGGTCTTTACAATGAGCCATGTCTCAATTTTTTCTGTTCAGTACTTTCGGAGATATAGAGGTGCAACGTTTTTCGGTTTTTCCAAGATGGCGGCCGAACCATGTCACCGATGACGTCATCAATTGGGCACAGTCTATTCCAGGGCAAGACCAATATGTGTGCAAAGTTTGGCGATTCTCCGTGCAACGGTGTAGACGCAGTGCTGCAAACAGACAAACAGACAAACAGACAAACAGATGAAAAATCGGTCAGAGACCGAGGACTTGCCGGAATGTACTTTTTTATTGGCCATTTAGGACAAATATGGCGGCCGAACCACGTGACTGATGACGTCATCATTAACATATTTTATTCCCCATGGAGAGTTCTTTACATTGAGCCACGTCCCAAGTTTTTCTATTCAGGACTTTCGGAGATATGGAGGTGTAACGTTTTCCGGTTTTTCCAAGATGGCGGCCGAACTACGTGACATATGACGTCATCATTAACATATTTTATTCCCCATGGAGAGTTCTTTACAATGAGCCATGTCTCAATTTTTTCTGTTCAGCACTTTTGGAGATATAGTGGTGCAAAGTTTTGCCGTTTTTCCAAGATGGCGGCCGACCACGTGACTGATGACGTCATCATTAACATGTTTTATTCCCCATGGAGAGTTCTTTACAATGAGCCATGTCTCAATTTTTTCTGTTCAGTACTTTCGGAGATATAGTGGTGCAAAGTTTGCCCGTTTTTCCAAGATGGCGGTCGAACCACGTGACTGATGACGTCATCATTAACATATTTTGTTCCCCATGGATAGTTCTTTACAATGAGCCATGTCTCAATTTTTTCTGTTCAGCACTTTTGGAGATATATTGGTGCAAAGTTTTGCCGTTTTTCCAAGATGGCGGCCGACCACGTGACTGATGACGTCATCATTAACATGTTTTATTCCCCATGGAGAGTTCTTCACAATGAGCCATGTCTCAATTTTTTCTGTTCAGCACTTTGAGATATCGAGCTGCAAAAATTTTCGGTTTTTCCAAGATGGCGGCCGAACCACGTGACTGATGACGTCATCATTTGGGCACAGTACATTAGAGGGCAAGACCAATATGTGTGCCAAGTTTGGCGATTCTATGTGCAACGGTGTAGACGTAGTGCTGCAAACAGACAAACAGACAAACAGACAAACAGACAAACGAACAGATCAACATACTTGCCGGAATCTTTTCCGGCAAGTAACAAACGAACAGATCAACATACTTGCCGGAATCTTTTCCGGCAAGTAACAAACAGATGAAAAATCGGTCAGAGACCGAGGACTTGCCGGAATTTACTTTATCGGCCATTTAGGACAAACATGGCGGCCGAACCACATGGCCGATGACGTCATCATTAACATATTTTATTCCCCATGGAGAGTTCTTTCCAATGAGCCATGTCTCAATTTTTTCTGTTCAGCACTTTCGGAGATATCGAGGTGCAATGTTTTTCCAAGATGGCGGCCGACCACGTGACTGATGATGTCATCATTAACATATTTTATTCCCCATGGAGAGTTCTTTACAATGAGCCATGTCTCAATTTTTTCTGTTCAGCACTTTTGGAGATTTCGTGGTGCAGAGTTTTTCGGTTTTTCCAAGATGGCGGCCGAACCACGTGACCGATGACATCATCATTAACATATTTTGTTCCCCATGGAGAGTTCTTTACAATGAGCCATGTCTCAATTTTTTCTATTCAGCACTTTCGGAGATATGGAGGTGCAAATTTTTGCCGTTTTTCCAAGATGGCGGCCGACCACGTGACATATGACGTCATCATTAACATATTTTATTCCCCATGGAGAGTTCTTTACAATGAGCCATGTCTCAATTTTTTCTGTTCAGCACTTTTGGAGATTTCGTGGTGCAAAGTTTTGCCGTTTTTCCAAGATGGCGGCCAACCACGTGACTGATGACATCATTATTAACATATTTTATTCCCCATGGAGAGTTCTTTGCAATGAGCCATGTCTCAATTTTTTCTGTTCAGCACTTTTGGAGATATAGTGGTGCAAAGTTTTGCCGTTTTTCCAAGATGGCGGCCGACCACGTGACATATGACGTCATCATTAACATATTTTATTCCCCATGGAGAGTTCTTAACAATGAGCCATGTCTCAATTTTTTCTGTTCAGCACTTTTGGAGATATAGTGGCGCAACGTTTTGCCGTTTTTCCAAGATGGCGATCGAACCACGTGACTGATGACGTCATCATTTACATATTTTATTCCCCATGGAGAGTTCTTTACAATGAGCCATGTCTCAATTTTTTCTGTTCAGTACTTTCGGAGATATAGAGGTGCAAAGTTTTTCGGTTTTTCCAAGATGGCGGCCGAACCACGTCACCGCTGACGTCATCAATTGGGCACAGTCTATTCCAGGGCAAGACCAATATGTGTGCAAAGTTTGGCGATTCTACATGCAACAGTGTAGACGCAGTGCTGCAAACAGACAGACAGACAGACAGACAAACAGACAGACAGACAGACAAACAGACAGACAGATGAAAAATCGATCAGAGACCGAGGACTTGCCGGAATGTACTTTTTTATCGGCCATTTAGGACAAATATGGCGGCCGAACCACGTGACCGATGACGTCATCATTAACATATTTTATTCCCCACGGAGAGTTCTTTACTTTTTATAACATAACATATTTTATTCCCCACGGAGAGTTTATTTTTTCTGTTCAGTACTTTCGGAGATATAGAGGTGCAAAGTTTTTCGGTTTTTCCAAGATGGCGGCCGAACCACTTCACCGATGACGTCATCAATTGGGCACAGTCTATTCCAGGGCAAGACCAATATGTGTGCAAAGTTTGGCAATTCTACGTGCAACGGTGTAGACGCAGTGCTGCAAACAGACAGACAAACAGACAGACAGACAAACAAACGAACAGATCAACATACTTGCCGGAATCTTTTCCGGCAAGTAATGAAAAATCGGTCAGAGACCGAGGACTTGCCGGAATGTACTTTTTTATCGGCCATTTAGAACAAATATGGCGGCCGAACTACGTGATAGATGACATCATCATTAACATATTTTATTCCCCATGGAGAGTTCTTTACAATGAGCCATCTCTCAATTTTTTCCATTCTGCACTTTTGGAGATATAGTGGTGCAAAGTTTTCCCGTTTTTCCAAGATGGCGGCCGAACCACGTGACCAATGGTATCATCATTAACATATTTTATTCCCCATGGAGAGTTCTTTACAATGAGCCATGTCTAAATTTTTTCTGTTAGCACTTTTGGAGATATAGTGGTGCAAAATGTTTCGGTTTTTCCAAGATGGCGGCCGACCACGTGACATATGACGTCATCATTAACATATTTTATTGCCCATGGAGAGTTCTTTACAATGAGCCTTGTCTCAATTTTTTCTGTTCAGCACTTTTGGAGATATAGTGGTGCAAAGTTTTGCAGTTCTTCCAAGATGGCGGCCGACCACGTGACATATGACATCATCATTAACATATTTTATTCCCCATGGAGAGTTCTTTACAATGAGCCATGTCTCAATTTTTTCTATTCAGCACTTTCGGAGATATAGAGGTGCAAAGTTTTTCGGTTTTTCCAAGATGGCGGCCGAAACACGTGACCGATGACGTCATAAATTGGGCACAGTCTATTCCAGGGCAAGACGAATATGTGTGCAAAGTTTGGCGATTCTCCGTGCAACAGTGTAGACGCAGTGCTGCAAACAGACAGACAGACAGACAAACAGACAAACGAACAGATCAACATACTTGCCAGAAAAAAATTTCCGGCAAGTAATGAAAAATCGGTCAGAGACCGAGGACTTGCCGGAATGTACTTTTTTATTGGCCATTGAGGACAAATATGGCGGCCGAACCACGTGACCGATGACGTCATCATAAACATATTTTATTCCCCATGGAGAGTTCTTTACAATGAGCCATGTCTCAATTTTTTCTGTTCAGCACTTTTGGAGATATAGTGGTGCAAAGTTTTGCCGTTTTTCCAAGATGGCGGCCGACCACGTGACATATGACATCATCATTAACATATTTTATTCCCCATGGAGAGTTCTTTACAATGAGCCATGTCTCAATTTTTTCTGTTCAGCACTTTTGGAGATTTCGTGGTGCAAAGTTTTGCCGTTTTTCCAAGATGGCGGCCGACCACGTGACTGATGACGTCATCATTAACATATTTTATTCCCCATGGAGAGTTCTTTACAATGAGCCATGTCTCAATTTTTTCTGTTCAGCACTTTTGGAGATATAGTGGTGCAAAGTTTTGCCGTTTTTCCAAGATGGCGGCCGACCACGTGACATATGACGTCATCATTAACATATTTTATTCCCCATGGAGAGTTCTTTACAATGAGCCATGTCTCAATTTTTTCTGTTCAGCACTTTTGGAGATATAGTGGCGCAACGTTTTGCCGTTTTTCCAAGATGGCGACCGAACCACGTGACTGATGACGTCATCAATAACATATTTTATTCCCCATGGAGAGTTCTTTACAATGAGCCATGTCTCAATTTTTTCTGTTCAGTACTTTCGGAGATATAGAGGTGCAAAGTTTTTCGGTTTTTCCAAGATGGCGGCCGAACCACGTCACCGATGACGTCATCAATTGGGCACAGTCTATTCCAGGGCAAGGCCAATATGTGTGCAAAGTTTGGCGATTCTACGTGCAACAGTGTAGACGCAGTGCTGCAAACAGACAGACAGACAGACAGACAAACAGACAGACAAACAGATGAAAAATCGGTCAGAGACCGAGGACTTGCCGGAATTTACTTTATCGGCCATTTAGGACAAACATGGCGGCCGAACCACATGGCCGATGACGTCATCATTAACATATTTTATTCCCCATGGAGAGTTCTTTCCAATGAGCCATGTCTCAATTTTTTCTGTTCAGCACTTTCGGAGATATCGAGGTGCAATGTTTTTCCAAGATGGCGGCCGACCACGTGACTGATGATGTCATCATTAACATATTTTATTCCCCATGGAGAGTTCTTTACAATGAGCCATGTCTCAATTTTTTCTGTTCAGCACTTTTGGAGATTTCGTGGTGCAGAGTTTTTCGGTTTTTCCAAGATGGCGGCCGAACCACGTGACCGATGACATCATCATTAACATATTTTGTTCCCCATGGAGAGTTCTTTACAATGAGCCATGTCTCAATTTTTTCTATTCAGCACTTTCGGAGATATGGAGGTGCAAATTTTTGCCGTTTTTCCAAGATGGCGGCCGACCACGTGACATATGACGTCATCATTAACATATTTTATTCCCCATGGAGAGTTCTTTACAATGAGCCATGTCTCAATTTTTTCTGTTCAGTACTTTCGGAGATATAGAGGTGCAAATTTATTCGGTTTTTCCAAGATGGCGGCCGAACCACGTCACCGATGACGTCATCATTGAGGCACAGTATATTAGAGGGCAAGACCATTATGTGTGCAAAGTTTGGCGATTCTCCGTGCAACGGTGTAGACGCAGTGCTGCAAACAGACAAACAGACAGATGAAAAATCGGTCAGAGACCGAGGACTTGCCGGAATTTACTTTTTTATCGGCCATTTAGGACAAATATGGCGGCCGAACCACGTGACCGATGACGTCATCATTAACATATTTTATTCCCCATGGAGAGTTCTTTACAATGAGCCATGTCTCAATTTTTTCTGTTCAGCACTTTCGGAGATATGGACGTGCAAAGTTTTTCGGTTTTTCCAAGATGGCGGCCGAACCACCTGACCGATGACGTCATCATTAACATATTTTATTCCCCATGGAGAGTTCTTTACAATGAGCCATGTCTCAATTTTTTCTGTTCAGCACTTTCGGAGATATCGAGTTGCAAACTTTTTCCAAGATGGCGGCCGAACCACGTGACCAATGACGTCATCACTAACATTTTATTCCCCATGGAGAGTTCTTTACAATGAGCTCAATTTTTTCTGTTCAGCACTTTTGGAGATATAGTGGTGCAAAATTTTGCCATTTTCCAAGATGGCGGCCGAACCACGTGACTGATGACGTCATCATTAACATATTTTATTCCCCATGGAGAGTTCTTTACAATGAGCCATGTCTCAATTTTTTCTATTCAGGACTTTTGAGATGTGGAGGTGTAGAGTTTTTCGGTTTTTCCAAGATGGCGGCCGAACCACGTGACCGATGACATCATCATTAACATATTTTATTCCCCATGGAGAGTTCTTTACAATGAGCCATGTCTCAATTTTTTCTATTCAGCACTTTCGGAGATATGGAGGTGCTAAGTTTTTCGGTTTTTCCAAGATGGCGGCCGACCACGTGACTGATTACGTCATCATTAACATATTTTATTCCCCATGGAGAGTTCTTTACAATGAGCCATGTCTCAATTTTTTCTGTTCAGCACTTTTGGAGATATAGTGGTGCCAATTTTTGCCGTTTTTCCAAGATGGCGGCCGACCACGTGACATATGACGTCATCATTAACATATTTTATTCCCCATGGAGAGTTCTTTACAATGAGCCATGTCTCAATTTTTTCTGTACAGTACTTTCGGAGATATAGAGGTGCAAAGTTTTTCGGTTTTTCCAAGATGGCGGCCGAACCACGTCACCGATGACGTCATCATTGAGGCACAGTATATTAGAGGGCAAGACCATTATGTGTGCAAAGTTTGGCGATTCTCCGTGCAACGGTGTAGACGCAGTGCTGCAAACAGACAAACAGACAGACAAACAGACAAACAGACAAACAGACAAACAAACGAACAGATCAACATACTTGCCGGAATCTTTTCCGGCAAGTAAAAATCGGTCAGAGACCGAGGACTTGCCGGAATTTACTTTTTTATCGGCCATTTAGGACAAATATGGCGGCTGAACCACCTGACCGATGACATCATCATTAACATATTTTATTCCCCCTGGAGAGTTCTTTCCAATGAGCCATGTCTCAATTTTTTCTGTTCAGCACTTTTGGAGATAGAGGTGCAACGTTTTTCGGATTTTCCAAGATGGCGGCCGAACCACGTGACCGATGACGTCATCATTAACATATTTTATTCCCCCTGGAGAGTTCTTTCCAATGAGCCATGTCTCAATTTTTTCTATTCAGCACTTTCGGAGATATGGAGGTGATTTTTTTTCCCGTTTTTCCAAGATGGCGGCCGCACCACGTGACCGATGACGTCATCATTAACATATTTTATTCCACATGGAGAGTTCTTGACAATGAGCCATGTCTCAATTTTTTCTATTCAGCACTTTCGGAGATATGGAGGTGCTAGGTTTTTCGGTTTTTCCAAGATGGCGGCCGACCACGCGACTGATGACGTCATCATTAACATATTTTATTCCCCATGGAGCGTTCTTTACAATGAGCCATGTCTCAATTTTTTCTGTTCAGCACTTTTGGAGATATCGTGGTGCAAAGTTTTGCCGTTTTTCCAAGATGGCGGCCGACCACGTGACTGATGACGTCATCATTAACATATTTTATTCCCCATGGAGAGTTCTTTACAATGAGCCATGTCTCAATTTTTTCTGTTCAGCACTTTTGGAGATATAGTGGTGCAAATTTTTGCCGTTTTTCCAAGATGGCGGCCGACCACGTGACATATGACGTCATCGTTAACATATTTTATTCCCCATGGAGAGTTCTTTACAATGAGCCATGTCTCAATTTTTTCTGTTCAGCACTTTTGGAGATATAGTGGTGCAAATTTTTGCCGTTTTTCCAAGATGGCGGCCGACCACGTGACATATGACGTCATCATTAACATATTTTATTCCCCATGGAGAGTTCTTTACAATGAGCCATGTCTCCATTTTTTCTGTTCAGTACTTTCGGAGATATAGAGGTGCAAAGTTTTTCGGTTTTTCCAAGATGGCGGCCGAACCACGTCACCGATGACGTCATCAATTGGGCACAGTCTATTCCAGGGCAAGACCAATATGTGTGCAAAGTTTGGCGATTCTCCGTGCAACGGTGTAGACGCAGTGCTGCAAACAGACAGACAAACAGACAAACAGACAGACAGACAAACAGACAAACAAACGAACAGATCAACATACTTGCCGGAAAAATTTTTCCGGCAAGTAACAAACAAACGAACAGATCAACATACTTGCCGGAAAATTTTTCCGGCAAGTAATGAACATATGTCACCCACAGGGTGAACCGTATCTTGCCATTTGACCTTGACCTTAATAATTTCGTATGGTGAATAGTATGTCTTCATGACCAACGCACATGAAATATTGAAAGATTTTGATGAGAACTGAGGAAATAATTTTTTCATGAAAATTCCGTTTTTTCGTCATGACGTCATCAAATGACGTCATAGCGTCAAACTGTTTACAGATCTGGGAAGCACTCATCAAGGGCATTCATATGAGGTATTACTCGATATGGTACCTACGATTTCAAAATTTGACCTTGGGGTCAATAATTTTCGACCTCCAGCGCTAACCATGAAGGTCAAGGCCGATCGCCACCAAAAACTAATCAGCTGAGCGCCGGACCATATACTAGATTCCCATGAAGTTTGGAGACGATCCGATCAAAGTTACTCAAAAAATTAGTGTTTCGTCGACCTCCATGATTGGCCGCAAAGTGACCTTGACCTTTGACCTTGACCTTCATAATTTTGTGTGCTAAAGGGTATCTCTAAAAGACTCTGATATGCGAACTTACAAGAGTTTCCAAAGGGAACTGTGCTCTACAGAGTGACCTAAACAATGCGAACTAAAGCAATACAATATACATGAAAAGTGCAGTTTTTTCGTCATAACGCCGTCAAATGACGTCACATTGTCAAACTAGTTATATGTTTGGAAAGCACTCAACAAGGGCTTCAATTTGAGGTACTACTCGATATGGTAACTGAAACTTGAAAATTTTACCTTTTGGTCAAAATTGAATGACCTTCAAAATAACCTTGAAGGTCAAGGCCGATCGACACCAAAAACTAATCAGCTGAGCGCCATACCACACCCTATATACCCACCAAGTTTGGAGATCATAAGATCAAAGTTACTCAAAAAATAAGGGTTTCGTTGACCTCCATGATTGACCGCAAAGTGACCTTGACCTTTGACCTTGACCTTCAAAATTTTGTGTGTTGAAGGGTATCTCTATAGGACTCTGATATGCGAAGTTACAGGAGTTTCCAATAATAACTGTGGTCTACAGAGTGACCTAAACAATGCGAACTAAAGCAATACAATATACATGAAAAGTGCAGTTTTTTCGTCATAACGCCGTCAAATGACGTCACATTGTCAAACTAGTTATATGTTTGGAAAGCACTCAACAAGGGCTTCAATTTGAGGTACTACTCAATATGGTAACTGAAACTTGAAAATTTACCTTTTGGTCAAAATTGAATGACCTTCAAAATGACCTTGAAGGTCAAGGCCGATCGCCACCAAAAACTAATCAGCTGAGCGCCGGACCATATACTAGATTCCCATGAAGTTTGGAGACGATCCGATCAAAGTTACTCAAAAAATAAGGGTTTCGTCGACCTCCATGATTGACCGCAAAGTGACCTTGACCTTTGACCTTGACCTTCAAAATTTTGTGTGCTGAAGGGTATCTCTATAGGACTCTGATATGCGAAGTTACAGGAGTTTCCAATAATAACTGTGGTCTACAGAGTGATCTAAACGTGAAAAAAAAAAGATTAACCACAAACAAAAAAACAAAAAAACAAACAAACAAACATACAAGCAGACTAATACATCTTGCAAAAACTTCGTTTTGGCAAGATAATGAAAAATCGGTCAGAGACCGAGGACTTGCCGGAATATACTTTTTTATTGGCCATTTAGGACAAATATGGCGGCCGAACCACATGGACGATGAGGTCATCATTAACATATTTTATTCCCCATGGAGAGTTCTTTACAATGAGCCATGTCTCAATTTTTTCTGTTCAGCACTTTTGGAGATATAGTGGTGCAAAGTTTTGCCGTTTTTCCAAGATGGCGGCCGACCACGTGACATATGACGTCATCGTTAACATATTTTATTCCCCATGGAGAGTTCTTTACAATGAGCCATGTCTCAATTTTTTCTGTTCAGCACTTTTGGAGATATAGTGGTGCAAAGTTTTGCCGTTTTTCCAAGATGGCGGTCGACCACGTGACATATGACATCATCATTAACATATTTTATTCCCCATGGAGAGTTCTTTACAATGAGCCATGTCTCAATTTTTTCTGTTCAGCACTTTTGGAGATATAGTGGCGCAACGTTTTGCCGTTTTTCCAAGATGGCGACCGAACCACGTGACTGATGACGTCATCATTTACATATTTTATTCCCCATGGAGAGTTCTTTACAATGAGCTATGTCTCAATTTTTTCTGTTCAGTACTTTCGGAGATATAGAGGTGCAAAGGTTTTCGGTTTTTCCAAGATGGCGGCCGAACCACGTCACCGATGACGTCATCAATTGGGCACAGTCTATTCCAGGGCAAGACCAATATGTGTGCAAAGTTTGGCGATTCTACATGCAACAGTGTAGACGCAGTGCTGCAAACAGACAGACAGACAGACAGACAGATGAAAAATCGGTCAGAGACCGAGGACTTGCCGGAATGTACTTTTTTATCGGCCATTTAGGACAAATATGGAGGCCGAACCACGTGACCGATGACGTCATCATTAACATATTTTATTCCCCATGGAAAGTTCTTTACAATGAGCCATGCCTCAATTTTTCTATTCAGGACTTGGAGATGTGGAGGTGCAGAGTTTTTCGGTTTTTCCAAGATGGCGGGCGAACCACGTGACCAATGACATCATCATTAACATATTGTATTCCCCATGGAGAGTTCTTTACAATGAGCCATGTCTCAATTTTTTCTATTCAGCACTTTCGGAGATATGGAGGTGCTAGGTTTTTCGGTTTTTCCAAGATGGCGGCCGACCACGTGACTGATGACGTCATCATTAACATATTTTATTCCCCATGGAGAGTTCTTTACAATGAGCCATGTCTCAATTTTTTCTGTTCAGCACTTTTGGAGAGATAGTGGTGCAAAGTTTTGCCGTTTTTACAAGATGGCGGCCGACCACGTGACCGATGGCATCATCATTAACATATTTTATTCCCCATGGAGAGTTCTTTACAATGAGCCATGTCTCAATTTTTTCTATTCAGCACATTCAGAGATATGGAGGTGCAAAAATTTTCGGTTTTTCCAAGATGGCGGCCGAACCACCTGACATATGACGTCATCATTAACAAATTTTATTCCCCATGGAGAGTTCTTTACAATGAGCCATGTCTCAATTTTTTCTGTTCAGCACTTTTGGAGATTTCGTGGTGCAAAGTTTTGCCGTTTTTCCAAGATGGCGGCCGACCACGTGACTGATGTCATCATTAACATATTTTATTCCCCATCGAGAGTTCTTTACAATGAGCCATGTCTCAATTTTTTCTGTTCAGTACTTTCGGAGATATAGAAGTGCAAAGTTTTTCGGTTTTTCCAAGATGGCGGCCGACCACGTGACTGATGACGTCATCATTAACATATTTTATTCCCCATGGAGAGTTCTTTACAATGAGCCATGTCTCAATTTTTTCTGTTCAGCACTTTTGGAGTTATAGTGGTGAAAATTTTTGCCGTTTTTCCAAGATGGCGGCCGACCACGTGACATATGACGTCATCATTAACATATTTTATTCCCCATGGAGAGTTCTTTACAACGAGCCATGTCTCAATTTTTTCTGTTCAGTACTTTCGGAGATATAGAGGTGCAAAGTTTTTCGGTTTTTCCAAGATGGCGGCCGAACCACGTCACCGATGACGTCATCAATTGGGCACAGTCTATTCCAGGGCAAGACCAATATGTGTGCAAAGTTTGGCGATTCTACGTGCAACGGTGTAGACGCAGTGCTGCAAACAGACAGACAGACAGACAGACAGACAGACAAACAGACAAACAGACAAACAGACAGACAAACGAACAGATCAACATACTTGCCGGAAAATTTTTTCCGGCAAGTAACGAACAGATCAACATACTTGCCGGAAAATTTTTCCGGCAAGTAACAAACAGACAGATGAAAAATCGGTCAGAGACCGAGGACTTGCCGGAATATACTTTTTTATTGGCCATTTAGGACAAATATGGCGGCCGAACCACATGGCCGATGACGTCATCATTAACATATTTTATTCCCCATGGAGAGTTCTTTACAATGAGCCATGTCTTAATTTTTTCTGTTCAGCACTTTTGGAGATATAGTGGTGCAAAGTTTTGCCGTTTTTCCAAGATGGCGGCCGAACCACGTGACTGATGAGGTCATCATTAACATATTTTATTGCCCATGGAGAGTTCTTTACAATGAGCCATGTCTCAATTTTTTCTATTCAGCACTTTCGGAGATATGGAGGTGCAAAGTTTTTCGGATTTTCCAAGATGGCGGCCGAATCACGTGACCAATGACGTCATCATTAACATATTGTATTCTCCATGGATAGTTCTTTGCAATGAGCCATGTCTCAATTTTTTCTATTCAGTACATTCAGAGATATGGATGTGCAAAGTTTTTCGGTTTTTCCAAGATGGCGGCCGAACCACGTGACTGATGACGTCATCATTAACATATTTTATTCCACATGGAGAGTTCTTCACAATGAGCCATGTCTCCATTTTTTCTGTTCAGCACTTTTGGAGATATAGTGGTGCAACGTTTTTCGGTTTTCCCAAGATGGCGGCCGAACCACGTGACTGATGACGTCATCATTAACATATTTTATTCCCCATGGAGAGTTCTTTACAATGAGGCATGTCTCAATTTTTTCTATTCAGCACTTTTGGACACATAGAGGAGCTAAGTTTTTCGGTTTTTCCAAGATGACGGCCGAACCACGTGACATATGACGTCATCATGAACAAATTTTATTCCCCATGGAGAGTTCTTTACAATGAGCCATGTCTCAATTTTTTCTGTTCAGCACTTTTGGAGATTTCGTGGTGCAAAGTTTTGCCGTTTTTCCAAGATGGCGGCCGACCACGTGACATATGACATCATCATTAACATATTTTATTCCCCATGGAGAGTTCTTTACAATGAGCCATGTCTCAATTTTTTCTGTTCAGCACTTTTGGAGATTTCGTGGTGCAAAGTTTTGCCGTTTTTCCAAGATGGCGGCCGACCACGTGACTGATGACGTCATCATTAACATATTTTATTCCCCATGGAGAGTTCTTTACAATGAGCCATGTCTCAATTTTTTCTGTTCAGCACTTTTGGAGATATAGTGGTGCAAAGTTTTGCCGTTTTTCCAAGATGGCGGCCGACCACGTGACATATGACGTCATCATTAACATATTTTATTCCCCATGGAGAGTTCTTTACAATGAGCCATGTCTCAATTTTTTCTGTTCAGCACTTTTGGAGATATAGTGGCGCAACGTTTTGCCGTTTTTCCAAGATGGCGACCGAACCACGTGACTGATGACGTCATCAATTGGGCACAGTCTATTCCAGGGCAAGACCAATATGTGTGCAAAGTTTGGCGATTCTACGTGCAACGGTGTAGACGCAGTGCTGCAAACAGACAGACAGACAAACAGACAGACAAACAGACAGACAAACAGACAAACAAACGAACAGATCAACATACTTGCCGGAAAATTTTTCCGGCAAGTAACAAACAGACAGACAGATGAAAAATCGGTCAGAGACCGAGGACTTGCCGGAATGTACTTTTTTATCGGCCATTTAGAACAAATATGGCGGCCGAACTATGTGATACATGACGTCATCATTAACATATTTTATTCCCCATGGAGAGTTCTTTACAATGAGCCATACCTCAATTTTTTCTGTTCAGGACTTTTGGAGATGTGGAGGTGCAGAGTTTTTCGGTTTTTCCAAGATGGCGGCCGACCACGTGACTGATGACGTCATCATTAACATATTTTATTCCCCATGGAGAGTTCTTTACAATGAGCCATGTCTCAATTTTTTTCTGTTCAGCACTTTTGGAGTTATAGTGGTGAAAATTTTTGCCGTTTTTCCAAGATGGCGGCCGACCACGTGACATATGACGTCATCATTAACATATTTTATTCCCCATGGAGAGTTCTTTACAATGAGCCAAGTCTCAATTTTTTCTGTTCAGCACTTTTGGAGATATAGTGGCGCAACGTTTTTCGGTTTTTCCAAGATGGCGCCAGAACCACGTGACTGATGACGTCATCATTTACGTATTTTATTCCCCATGGAGAGTTCTTTACAACGAGCCATGTCTCAATTTTTTCTGTTCAGTACTTTCGGAGATATAGAGGTGCAAAGTTTTTCGGTTTTTCCAAGATGGCGGCCGAACCACGTCACCGATGACGTCATCAATTGGGCACAGTCTATTCCAGGGCAAGACCAATATGTGTGCAAAGTTTGGCGATTCTACGTGCAACGGTGTAGACGCAGTGCTGCAAACAGACAGACAGACAGACAGACAGACAGACAAACAGAGGAAAAATCGGTCAGAGACCGAGGACTTGCCGGAATTTACTTTTTTATCGGCCATTTAGGACAAATATGGCGGCCGAACCACGTGACCGATGATGTCATCATTAACATATTTTATTCCCCGTGGAGAGTTGTTTACAATGAGCCATGTCTCAATTTTTTCTGTTAAGCACTTTTGGAGATATAGTGGTGCAAAGTTTTGCCGTTTTTCCAAGATGGCGGCCGACCACGTGACTGATGACGTCAACATTAAGATATTTTATTCCCCATGGAGAGTTCTTTACAATGAGCCATGTCTCAATTTTTTCTGTTCAGTACTTTTGGAGATATAGCGGTGCAATTTTTTTGCCGTTTTTCCAAGATGGCGGCCGAATCACGTGACCTATGACGTCATCATTAACATATTTCATTCTCCATGGAGTGTTCTTTACAATGAGCCATGTCTCAATTTTTTCTGTTCAGCACTTTTGGAGATATAGTGGTGCAAAGTTTTGCCGTTTTTCCAAGATGGCGGCCGACCACGTGACTGATGACGTCATCATTAAGATATTTTATTCCCCATGGAGAGTTCTTTACAATGAGCCATGTCTCAATTTTTTCTGTTCAGTACTTTTGGAGATATAGCGGTGCAATTTTTTTGCCGTTTTTCCAAGATGGCGGCCGAATCACGTGACCTATGACGTCATCATTAACATATTTCATTCCCCATGGAGAGTTCTTTACAATGAGCCATGTCTCAATTTTTTCTGTTCAGTACTTTTGGAGATATGGAGGTGCAAATTTTTTCGGTTTTTCCAAGATGGCGGCCGAACCACGTGACTGATGACGTCATCATTAACATGTTTTATTCCCCATGGAGAGTTCTTCACAATGAGCCATGTCTCAATTTTTTCTGTTCAGCACTTTGAGATATCGAGGTGCAAATTTTTTCGGTTTTTCCAAGATGGCGGCCGAACCACGTGACCGATGACGTCATCATTTGGGCACAGTATATTAGAGGGCAAGACCAATATGTGTGCCAAGTTTGGCGATTCTATGTGCAACGGTGTAGATGCAGTGCTGCAAACAGACAAACAGACAAACAGACAAACAGACAGACAGACAAATGAAAAATCGGTCAGAGACCGAGGACTTGCCGGAATGTACTTTTTTATTGGCCATTTAGGACAAATATGGCAGCCGAACCACGTGACCAATGACGTCATGATGAACATATTTGATTCCCCATGGAGAGTTCTTTACAATGAGCCATGTCTCAATTTTTTCTATTCAGCACTTTCGGGGATATGGAGGTGCAAAGTTTTTCGTTTTTTCCAAGATGGCGGCCGAACCACGTGACCGATGACGTCATCATTAACATATTTTATTCCCCATGGAGAGTTCTTTGCAATGAGCCATGTCTCAATTTTTTCTATTCAGCACTTTTGGAGATATAGTGGTGCAAAGTTTTGCCGTTTATCCAAGATGGCGGCCGACCACGTGACTGATGACGTCATCATTAACATATTTTATTCCCCATGGAGAGTTCTTTACAATGAGCCATGTCTCAATATTTTCTGTTCAGCACTTTTGGAGATATAGTGGTGCAAAGTTTTGCCGTTTTTCCAAGATGGCGGCCGACCACGTGACATATGACATCATCATTAACATATTTTATTTCGCATGGAGAGTTCTTTACAATGAGCCATGTCTCAATTTTTTCTGTTCAGTACTTTCGGAGATATAGAGGTGCAAAGTTTTTCGGTTTTTCCAAGATGGCGGCCGAACCACGTCACCGATGACGTCATCAATTGGGCACAGTCTATTCCAGGGCAAGACCAATATGTGTGCAAAGTTTGGCGATTCTACGTGCAACGGTGTAGACGCAGTGCTGCAAACAGACAGACAGACAAACAGACAGACAAACAAACGAACAGATCAACATACTTGCCGGAAAATTTTTCCGGCAAGTAATGAAAAATCGGTCAGAGACCGAGGACTTGCCGGAATGTACTTTTTTATCGGCCATTTAGGACAAATATGGCGGCCGAACCACGTGACTGATGACGTCATCATTAACATATTTTATTCCCCATGGAGAGTTCTTTACAATGAGCCATGTCCCAATTTTTTCTATTCAGCACATTCAGAGATATGGAGGTGCAAAATTTTTCGGTTTTTCCAAGATGGCGGCCGAACCACGTGACATATGACATCATCATTAACAAATTTTATTACCCATGGAGAGTTCTTTACAATGAGCCATGTCTCAATTTTTTCTGTTCAGCACTTTTGGAGATATAGCGGTGCAAAGTTTTGCCGTTTTTCCAAGATGGCGGCCGACCACGTGACATATTACGTCATCATTAACATATTTTATTCCCCATGGAGAGTTCTTTACAATGAGCCATGTCTCAATTTTTTCTGTTCAGCACTTTTGGAGATATAGTGGCACAACGTTTTGCCGTTTTTCCAAGATGGCGACCGAACCACGTGACTGATGACGTCAGCATTTACAAATTTTATTCCCCATGGAGAGTTCTTTACAATGAGCCATGTCTCAATTTTTTCTGTTCAGTACTTTCGGAGATATAGAGGTGCAAAGTTTTTCGGTTTTTCCAAGATGGCGGCCGAACCACGTCACCGATGACGTCATCAATTGGGCACAGTCTATTCCAGGGCAAGACCAATATGTGTGCAAAGTTTCGCGATTCTACGTGCAACAGTGTAGACGCAGTGCTGCAAACAGACAAACAGACAAACAGATGAAAAATCGGTCAGAGACCGAGGACTTGCCGGAATGTACTTTTTTATCGGCCATTTAGGACAAATATGGCGGCCGAACCACGTGACCGATGACGTCATCATTAACATATTTTATTCCCCATGGAGAGTTCTTTACAATGAGCCATACCTCAATTTTTTCTATTCAGGACTTTTGGAGATGTGAGGGTGCAGAGTTTTTCGGTTTTTCCAAGATGGCGGCCGACCACGTGACTGATGACGTCATCATTAACATATTTTATTCTCCATGGAGTGTTCTTTACAATGAGCCATGTCTCAATTTTTTCTGTTCAGCACTTTTGGAGATATAGTGGTGCAAAGTTTTGCCGTTTTTCCAAGATGGCGGCCGACCACGTGACTGATGACGTCATCATTAAGATATTTTATTCCCCATGGAGAGTTCTTTACAATGAGCCATGTCTCAATTTTTTCTGTTCAGTACTTTTGGAGATATAGCGGTGCAATTTTTTGGCCGTTTTTCCAAGATGGCGACCGAACCACGTGACTGATGACGTCATCATTAACATATTTCATTCCCCATGGAGAGTTCTTTACAATGAGCCATGTCTCAATTTTTTCTGTTCAGTACTTTTGGAGATATGGAGGTGCAAATTTTTTCGGTTTTTCCAAGATGGCGGCCGAACCACGTGACTGATGACGTCATCATTAACATGTTTTATTCCCCATGGAGAGTTCTTCACAATGAGCCATGTCTCAATTTTTTCTGTTCAGCACTTTGAGATATCGAGGTGCAAATTTTTTCGGTTTTTCCAAGATGGCGGCCGAACCACGTGACCGATGACGTCATCATTTGGGCACAGTATATTAGAGGGCAAGACCAATATGTGTGCCAAGTTTGGCGATTCTACGTGCAACGGTGTAGACATCTAGTGCTGCAAACAGACAAACAGACAGACAGACAGACAGACAAATGAAAAATCGGTCAGAGACCGAGGACTTGCCGGAATGTACTTTTTTATCGGCCATTTAGGACAAATATGGCGGCCGAACCATGTGACCGATGACATCATCATTAACATATATTATTCCCCATGGAGAGTTCTTTACAATGAGTCATGTCTCAATTTTTTCTATTCAGCACTTTCGGAGATATGGAGGTGCTAGGTTTTTCCAAGATGGCGGCTAAACCACGTGACCGATGACGTCATCATTAACAAATTTTATTCCCCATGGAGAGTTCTTTACAATGAGCCATGTCTCAATTTTTTCTGTTCAGCACTTTTGGAGATATAGTGGTGCAAAAGTTTTGCCGTTTTTCCAAGATGGCGGCCGACCACGTGACATATGACATCATCATTAACATATTTTATTCCCCATGGAGAGTTCTTTACAATGAGCCATGTCTCAATTTTTTCTGTTCAGCACTTTCGGAGATATGGAGGTGCAAACTTTTTCGGTTTTTCCAAGATGGCGGCCGAACCACGTGACTGATGACTTCATCAGTAACATATTTTATTCCCCATGGAGAGTTATTTACAATGAGCCATGTCTCAATTTTTTCTGTTCAGCACTTTCGGAGATATGGAGGTGTAAAGTTTTTCGGTTTTTCCAAGATGGCGGCCGAACCACGTCACCGATGACGTCATCATTTGGGCACAGTATATTAGAGGGCAAGACCAATATGTGTGCCAAGTTTGGCGATTCTACGTGCAACGGTGTAGACGTAGTGCTGCAAACAGACAAACAGACAGAAAGACAGACAGACAGACAGACAGACAGACAAACAAACGAACAGATCAACATACTTGCCGGAAAATTTTTCCGGCAAGTAACGAACAGATCAACATACTTGCCGGAAAAAATTTTCCGGCAAGTAACGAACAGCTCAACATACTTGCCGGAAAATTTTTTCCGGCAAGTAACGAACAGATCAACATACTTGCCGGAAAATTTTTCCGGCAAGTAACAAACGAACAGATCAACATACTTGCCGGAATCTTTTCCGGCAAGTAACAAACGAACAGATCAACATACTTGCCGGAAAATTTTTTCCAGCAAGTAATGAAAAATCGGTCAGACCGAGGACTTGCCGGAATTTACTTTTTTATCGGCCATTTAGGACAAATATGGCGGCCGAACCACGTGACCGATGATGTCATCATGAACATATTTTATTCCCCATGGAGAGTTCTTTACAATGAGTCACGTCTCAATTTTTTCTATTCAGCACTTTGGGAGATATGGAGGTGGTAGGTTTTTCGGTTTTTCCAAGATGGCGGCCGAACTACGTAACTGATGACGTCATCATTAACATATTTTATTCCCCATCAAGAGTTCTTTACAATGAGCCATGTCTCAATTTTTTCTATTCAGTACTTTCAGAGATATGGAGGTGCAAAGTTTTTCGGTTTTTCCAAGATGGCGGCCGAACCACGTGACTGATGACTTCATCAGTAACATATTTTATTCCCCATGGAGAGTTATTTACAATGAGCCATGTCTCAATTTTTTCTGTTCAGCATTTTCGGAGATATGGAGGTGTAAAGTTTTTCGGTTTTTCCAAGATGGCGGCCGAACCACGTCACCGATGACGTCATCATTTGGGCACAGTATATTAGAGGGCAAGACCAATATGTGTGCCAAGTTTGGCGATTCTACGTGCAACGGTGTAGACGTAGTGCTGCAAACAGACAAACAGACAGACAGACAGACAGACAGACAGACAGACAAACAAACGAACAGATCAACATACTTGCCGGAAAATTTTTCCGGCAAGTAATGAAAAATCGGTCAGAGACCGAGGACTTGCCGGAATGTACTTTTTTATCGGCCATTTAGGACAAATAGGGCGGCCGAACCACGTGACCGATGACGTCATCATTAACATATTTTATTCCCCATGGAGAGTTCTTTACAATGAGCCATACCTCAATTTTTTCTATTCAGGACTTTTGGAGATGTGGAGGTGCAGAGTTTTTCGGTTTTTCCAAGATGGCGGCCGAACCACGTGACCGATGACATCATCATTAACATATTTTGTTCCCCATGGAGAGTTCTTTACAATGAGCCATGTCTCAATTTTTTCTATTCAGCACTTTCGGAGATATGGAGGTGCTAAGTTTTTCGGTTTTTCCAAGATGGCGGCCGACCACGTGACTGATGACGTCATCATTAACATATTTTATTCCCCATGGAGAGTTCTTTACAATGAGCCATGTCTCAATTTTTTCTGTTCAGCACTTTTGGAGATATAGTGGTGCAAATTTTTGCCGTTTTTCCAAGATGGCGGCCGACCACGTGACATATGACGTCATCATTAACATCTTTTATTCCCCATGGAGAGTTCTTTGCAATGAGCCATGTCTCAATTTTTTCTGTTCAGTACTTTCGGAGATATAGAGGTGCAAATTTATTCGGTTTTTCCAAGATGGCGGCCGAACCACGTCACCGATGACGTCATCAATTGGGCACAGTCTATTCCAGGGCAAGACCAACATGTGTGCAAAGTTTGGCGAATCTCCATGCAACGGTGTAGACGCAGTGCTGCAAACAGACAGACAAACAGACAGACAGACAAACAGATGAAAAATCGGTCAGAGACCGAGGACTTGCCGGAATTTACTTTTTTATCGGCCATTTAGGACAAATATGGCGGCCGAACCACGTGACCGATGATGTCATCATTAACATATTTTATTCCCCGTGGAGAGTTGTTTACAATGAGCCATGTCTCAATTTTTTCTATTCAGGACTTTTGGAGATGTGGCATTGCAAAGTTTTTCGGTTTTTCCAAGATGGCGGCCGAACCACGTGACCGATGACGTCATCATTAACATATTTGATTCCCCATGGAGAGTTCTTTACAATGAGCCATGTCTCAATTATTTCTATTCAGTACTTTCGGAGATATGGAGGTGCAAATTTTTCTGTTTTTCCAAGATGGCGGCCGAACCACGTGACTGATGACGTCATCATTAACATATTTTATTCCCCATGGAGAGTTCTTTACAATGAGCCATGTCTCAATTTTTTCTGTTCAGCACTTTCGGAGATATAGAGGTGCAAAGTTTTTCCAAGATGGCGGCCGAACCACGTGACTGATGACGTCATCATTAACATATTTGATTCCCCATGGAGAGTTCTTTACAATGAGCCATGTCTCAATTTTTTCTATTCAGCACTTTCGGAGATGTGGAGGTGCAAAGTTTTTCGGTTTTTCCAAGATGGCGGCCGAACCACGTGACCGATGACGTCATCATTAACATATTTTATTCTCCATGGAGTGTTCTTTACAATGAGCCATGTCTCAATTTTTTCTGTTCAGCACTTTTGGAGATATAGTGGTGCAAAGTTTTGCCGTTTTTCCAAGATGGCGGCCGACCACGTGACTGATGACGTCATCATTAAGATATTTTATTCCCCATGGAGAGTTCTTTACAATGAGCCATGTCTAAATTTTTTCTGTTCAGTACTTTTGGAGATATGGAGGTGCAATTTTTTTCGGTTTTTCCAAGATGGCGGCCGAACCACGTGACTGATGACGTCATCATTTGGGTACAGTATATTAGAGGGCAAGACCAATATGTGTGCCAAGTTTGGCGATTCTACGTGCAACGGTGTAGACGCAGTGCTGAAAACAGACAAACAGACAGACAAACAGACAGACAGATGAAAAATCGGTCAGAGACCGAGGACTTGCCGGAATGTACTTTTTTATTGGCCATTTAGGACAAATATGGCGGCCGAACCACGTGACCGATGACGTCATCATTAACATATTTTATTCCCCATGGAGAGTTCTTTTCAATGAGCCATGTCTCAATTTTTTCTGTTCAGCACTTTTGGAGATATAGTGGTGCAAAGTTTTGCCGTTTTTCCAAGATGGCGGCCGACCACGTGACTGATGACGTCATCATTAACATATTTTATTCCCCATGGAGTTCTTTACAATGAGCCGTGTCTCAATTTTTTCTGTTCAGCACTTTTGGAGATATAGTGGCGCAACGTTTTGCCGTTTTTCCAAGATGGCGACCGAACCACGTGACTGATGACGTCATCAATTGGGCACAGTCTATTCCAGGGCAAGACCAATATGTGTGCAAAGTTTGGCGATTCTCCGTGCAACGGTGTAGACGCAGTGCTGCAAACAGACAGACAAACAGACAAACAGACAAACAGATGAAAAATCGGTCAGAGACCGAGGACTTGCCGGAATGTACTCTTTTATCGGCCATTTAAGACAAATATGGCGTCCGAACCACGTGATAGATGACGTCATCATTAACATATTTTATTCCCCATTGAGAGTTCTTTCCAATGAGCCATGTCTCAATTTTTTCCATTCTGCACTTTTGGAGATATAGTGGTGCAAAGTTTTCCCATTTTTCCAAGATGGCGGCCGAACCACGTGACCGATGGCGTCATCATTAACATATTTTATTCCCCATGGAGAGTTCTTTACAATGAGCCATGTCTCAATTTTTTCTGTTCAGCACTTTTGGAGATTTTGTGGTGCAAAGTTTTGCCGTTTTTCCAAGATGGCGGCCGACCACGTGACTGATGACGTCATCATTAACATATTTTATTCCCCATGGAGAGTTCTTTACAATGAGCCATGTCTCAATTATTTCTGTTCAGCACTTTTGGAG
Organism: Myxine glutinosa; assembly: GCF_964187855.1. Classification (NCBI taxonomy): domain Eukaryota; kingdom Metazoa; phylum Chordata; class Myxini; order Myxiniformes; family Myxinidae; genus Myxine; species Myxine glutinosa. Next base: position 99,533,076 of record NC_136267.1, on the reverse strand, counting down.
ATATAGTGGTGCAAAGTTTTGCCGTTTTTCCAAGATGGCGGCCGACCACGTGACATATGACGTCATCATTAACATATTTTATTCCCCATGGAGAGTTCTTTCCAATGAGCCATGTCTCAATTTTTTCTGTTCAGCACTTTCGGAGATATCGAGGTGCAAAGTTTTTCCAAGATGGCGGCCGAACCACGTGACCGATGACGTCATCATTAACATATTTTATTCCCCATGGAGAGTTCTTTCCAATGAGCCATGTCTCAATTTTTTCTATTCAGCACTTTCGGAGATATGGAGGTGCAAAGTTTTTCGGATTTTCCAAGATGGCGGCAGAACCACGTGACAGATGACGTCATCATTAACATATTTTATTCCCCATGGAGAGTTCTTTACAATGAGCCATGTCTCAATTTTTTCTGTTCAGCACTTTTGGAGATATAGTGGCGCAACGTTTTGCCGTTTTTCCAAGATGGCGACCGAACCACGTGACTGATGACGTCATCATTTACATATTTTATTCCCCATGGAGAGTTCTTTACAATGAGCCATGTCTCAATTTTTTCTGTTCAGTACTTTCGGAGATATAGAGGTGCAAATTTTTTCGGTTTTTCCAAGATGGCGGCCGAACCACGTCACCGATGACGTCATCAATTGGGCACAGTCTATTCCAGGGCAAGACCAATATATGTGCAAAGTTTGGCGATTCCACGTGCAACGGTGTAGACGCAGTGCTGCAAACAGACAGACAGACAAACAGACAAACAGACAGACAGACAGACAAACGAACAGATCAACATACTTGCCGGAAAAAATTTTCCGGCAAGTAACAAATGAAAAATCGGTCAGAGACCGAGGACTTGCCGGAATTTACTTTTTTATCGGCCATTTAGGACAAATATGGCGGCTGAACCACCTGACCGATGACATCATCATTAACATATTTTATTCCCCACGGAGAGTTCTTTACAATGAGCCATGTCTCAATTTTTTCTGTTCAGCACTTTTGGAGATAGAGGTGCAACGTTTTTCGGATTTTCCAAGATGGCGGCCGAACCACGTGACCGATGACGTCATCATTAACATATTTTATTCCCCCTGGAGAGTTCTTTCCAATGAGCCATGTCTCACTTTTTTCTGTTCAGCACTTTTGGAGCTATAGTGGTGCAAATTTTGCCGTTTTTCCAAGATGGCGGCCGACCACGTGACATATGACGTCATCAGTAACATATTTTATTCCCCATGGAGAGTTCTTTACAATGAGCCATGTCTCAATTTTTTCTGTACAGTACTTTCGGAGATATAGAGGTGCCAATTTTTTCGGTTTTTCCAAGATGGCGGCCGAACCACGTCACCGATGACGTCATCAATTTGGCACAGTCTATTCCAGGGCAAGACCAATATGTGTGCAAAGTTTGGCGATTCTCCGTGCAACGGTGTAGACACAGTGCTGCAAACAGACAGACAGACAGACAGATGAAAAATCGGTCAGAGACCGAGGACTTGCCGGAATGTACTTTTTTATTGGCCATTTAGGACAAATATGGCGGCCGAACCACGTGACTGATGACGTCATCATTTACATATTTTATTCCCCATGGAGAGTTCTTTACAATGAGCAATGTCTCAATTTTTTCTGTTCAGCACTTTTGGAGATATAGTGGTGCAAAGTTTTGCCGTTTTTCCAAGATGGCGGTCGAACCACGTGACCGATGACGTCATCATTAACATATTTTATTCCACATGGAGAATTATTTACAATGAGCCATGTCTCGATTTTGTCTGTTAATTACTTTTGGAGATATAGAGGTGCAACGTTTTTCGGTTTTTCCAAGATGGCGGCCGAACCACGTGACCGATGACGTCATCATTTGGGCACAATATATTAGAGGGCAAGACAAATACGTGTGCAAAGTTTGGCGATTCTACGTGCAACGGTGTAGACGTAGTGCTGCAAACAGACAAACAGACAGACAAACAGACAAACAGACAGATGAAAAATCAGTCAGAGACCGAGGACTTGCCGGAATGTACTTTTTTATTGGCCATTGAGGACAAATATGGCGGCCGAACCACGTGACCGATGACGTCATCATTAACATATTTTATTCCCCATGGAGAGTTCTTTACAATGAGGCATGTCTCAATTTTTTCTATTCAGCACTTTTGGACACATAGAGGTGCTAAGTTTTTCGGTTTTTCCAAGATGGCGGCCGAACCACGTGACATATGACGTCATCATTAACAAATTTTATTCCCCATGGAGAGTTCTTTACAATGAGCCATGTCTCAATTTTTTCTGTTCAGCACTTTTGGAGATATAGTGGCGCAACGTTTTGCCGTTTTTCCAAGATGGCGACCGAACCACGTGACTGTTGACGTCATCATTAACATATTTTATTCCCCATGGAGAGTTCTTTACAATGAGCCATACCTCAATTTTTTCTATTCAGGACTTTTGGAGATGTGGAGGTGCAGAGTTTTTCGGTTTTTCCAAGATGGCGGCCGAACCACGTGACCGATGACATCATCATTAACATATTTTGTTCCCCATGGAGAGTTCTTTACAATGAGCCATGTCTCAATTTTTTCTATTCAGCACTTTCGGAGATATGGAGGTGCTAATTTTTTCGGTTTTTCCAAGATGGCGGCCGACCACGTGACTGATGACGTCATCATTAACATATTTTATGCCCCATGGAGAGTTCTTTACAATGAGCCATGTCTCAATTTTTTCTGTTCAGCACTTTTGGAGATATAGTGGTGCAAATTTTTGCCGTTTTTCCAAGATGGCGGCCGACCACGTGACATATGACGTCATCATTAACATATTTTATTCCCCATGGAGAGTTCTTTACAATGAGCCATGTCTCAATTTTTTCTGTTCAGTACTTTCGGAGATATAGAGGTGCAAATTTATTCGGTTTTTCCAAGATGGCGGCCGAACCACGTCACCGATGACGTCATCATTGAGGCACAGTATATTAGAGGGCAAGACCATTATGTGTGCAAAGTTTGGCGATTCTCCGTGCAACGGTGTAGACGCAGTGCTGCAAACAGACAGACAGACAGACAAACAGACAAACGAACAGATCAACATACTTGCCAGAAAAAAATTTCCGGCAAGTAATGAAAAATCGGTCAGAGACCGAGGACTTGCCGGAATGTACTTTTTTATTGGCCATTGAGGACAAATATGGCGGCCGAACCACGTGACCGATGACGTCATCATAAACATATTTTATTCCCCATGGAGAGTTCTTTACAATGAGCCATGTCTCAATTTTTTCTGTTCAGCACTTTTGGAGATATAGTGGTGCAAAGTTTTGCCGTTTTTCCAAGATGGCGGCCGACCACGTGACATATGACATCATCATTAACATATTTTATTCCCCATGGAGAGTTCTTTACAATGAGCCATGTCTCAATTTTTTCTGTTCAGCACTTTTGGAGATTTCGTGGTGCAAAGTTTTGCCGTTTTTCCAAGATGGCGGCCGACCACGTGACTGATGACGTCATCATTAACATATTTTATTCCCCATGGAGAGTTCTTTACAATGAGCCATGTCTCAATTTTTTCTGTTCAGCACTTTTGGAGATATAGTGGTGCAAAGTTTTGCCGTTTTTCCAAGATGGCGGCCGACCACGTGACATATGACGTCATCATTAACATATTTTATTCCCCATGGAGAGTTCTTTACAATGAGCCATGTCTCAATTTTTTCTGTTCAGCACTTTTGGAGATATAGTGGCGCAACGTTTTGCCGTTTTTCCAAGATGGCGACCGAACCACGTGACTGATGACGTCATCAATAACATATTTTATTCCCCATGGAGAGTTCTTTACAATGAGCCATGTCTCAATTTTTTCTGTTCAGTACTTTCGGAGATATAGAGGTGCAAAGTTTTTCGGTTTTTCCAAGATGGCGGCCGAACCACGTCACCGATGACGTCATCAATTGGGCACAGTCTATTCCAGGGCAAGACCAATATGTGTGCAAAGTTTGGCGATTCTACGTGCAACAGTGTAGACGCAGTGCTGCAAACAGACAGACAGACAGACAGACAAACAGACAGACAAACAGACAAACAAACGAACAGATCAACATACTTGCCGGAAAATTTTTCCGGCAAGTAATGAAAAATCGGTCAGAGACCGAGGACTTGCCGGAATTTACTTTTTTATCGGCCATTTAGGACAAATATGGCGGCTGAACCACCTGACCGATGACATCATCATTAACATATTTTATTCCCCACGGAGAGTTCTTTACAATGAGCCATGTCTCAATTTTTTCTGTTCAGCACTTTTGGAGATAGAGGTGCAACGTTTTTCGGATTTTCCAAGATGGCGGCCGAACCACGTGACCGATGACGTCATCATTAACATATTTTATTCCCCATGGAGAGTTCTTTCCAAGAGCCATGTCTCAATTTTTTCTATTCAGCACCTTCGGAGATATGGAGGTGCAAAGTTTTTCGGATTTTCCAAGATGGCGGCAGAACCACGTGACTGATGACGTCATCATTAACATATTTTATTCCCCCTGGAGAGTTCTTTCCAATGAGCCATGTCTCACTTTTTTCTGTTCAGCACTTTTGGAGCTATAGTGGTGCAAATTTTGCCGTTTTTCCAAGATGGCGGCCGACCACGTGACATATGACGTCATCAGTAACATATTTTATTCCCCATGGAGAGTTCTTTACAATGAGCCATGTCTCAATTTTTTCTGTACAGTACTTTCGGAGATATAGAGGTGCCAATTTTTTCGGTTTTTCCAAGATGGCGGCCGAACCACGTCACCGATGACGTCATCAATTGGGCACAGTCTATTCCAGGGCAAGACCAATATGTGTGCAAAGTTTGGCGATTCTCCGTGCAACGGTGTAGACACAGTGCTGCAAACAGACAGACAGACAGACAGACAAACAGACAAACAGACAAACGAACAGCTCAACATACTTGCCGGAAAATTTTTTCCAGCAAGTAATGAAAAATCGGTCAGACCGAGGACTTGCCGGAATTTACTTTTTTATCGGCCATTTAGGACAAATATGGCGGCCGAACCACGTGACCGATGATGTCATCATGAACATATTTTATTCCCCATGGAGAGTTCTTTACAATGAGTCACGTCTCAATTTTTTCTATTCAGCACTTTGGGAGATATGGAGGTGGTAGGTTTTTCGGTTTTTCCAAGATGGCGGCCGAACTACGTAACTGATGACGTCATCATTAACATATTTTATTCCCCATCAAGAGTTCTTTACAATGAGCCATGTCTCAATTTTTTCTATTCAGTACTTTCAGAGATATGGAGGTGCAAAGTTTTTAGGTTTTTCCAAGATGGCGGCCGAACCACGTGACTGATGACGTCATCATTAACATATTTTATTCCCCATGGAGAGTTCTTTACAATGAGCCATGTCTCAATTTTTTCTGTTCAGCACTTTCGGAGATATAGAGTTGCAAACTTTTTCCAAGATGGCGGCCGAACCACGTGACCAATGACGTCATCACTAACATTTTATTCCCCATGGAGAGTTCTTTACAATGAGCTCAATTTTTTCTGTTCAGCACTTTTGGAGATATAGTGGTGCAAAATTTTGCCATTTTCCAAGATGGCGGCCGAACCACGTGACTGATGACGTCATCATTAACATATTTTATTACCCATGGAGAGTTCTTTACAATGAGCCATGTCTCAATTTTTTCTGTTCAGCACTTTTGGAGATATAGCGGTGCAAAGTTTTGCCGTTTTTCCAAGATGGCGGCCGACCACGTGACATATGACATCATCATTAACATATTTTATTCCGCATGGCGAGTTCTTTACAATGAGCCATGTCTCAATTTTTTCTGTTCAGCACTTTTGGAGATTTCGTGGTGCAAAGTTTTGTCGTTTTTCCAAGATGGCGGCCGACCACGTGACTGATGATGTCATCATTAACATATTTTATTCCCCATGGAGAGTTCTTTACAATGAGCCATGTCTCAATTTTTTCTGTTCAGTACTTTCGGAGATATAGAAGTGCAAAGTTTTTTGGTTTTTCCAAGATGGCGGCCGAACCACGTCACCGATGACGTCATCAATTGGGCACAGTCTATTCCAGGGCAAGACCAATATGTGTGCAAAGTTTGGCGATTCTCCGTGCAACGGTGTAGACGCAGTGCTGCAAACAGACAGACAAACAGACAGACAGACAAACAGACAGACAAACAGACAGACAAACAAACGAACAGATCAACATACTTGCCGGAATCTTTTCCGGCAAGTAATGAAAAATCGGTCAGAGACCGAGGACTTGCCGGAATGTACTTTTTTATCGGCCATTTAGGACAAATAGGGCGGCCGAACCACGTGACTGATGGCGTCATCATTAACATATTTTATTACCCATGGAGAGTTCTTTACAATGAGCCATGTCTCAATTTTTTCTGTTCAGCAATTTTGGAGATATAGTGGTGCAAAGTTTTGCCGTTTTTCCAAGATGGCGGCCGACCACGTGACATATGACATCATTAACATATTTTATTCCCCATGGAGAGTTTTTTACAATGAGCCATGTCTCAATTTTTTCTGTTCAGCACTTTTGGAGATTTCGTAGTGCAAAGTTTTGCCGTTTTTCCAAGATGGCGGCCGACCACGTGACTGATGACGTCATCATTAACATATTTTATTCCCCATGTGGAGTTCTTTACAATGAGCCATGTCTCAATTTTTTCTGTTCAGCACTTTTGGCGATATAGTGGTGCAAAGTTTTGCCGTTTTTCAAAGATGGCGGCCGACCACGTGACATATGACGTCATCATTAACATATTTTATTCCCCATGGAGAGTTCTTTACAATGAGCCATGTCTCAATTTTTTCTGTTCAGCACTTTTGGAGATATCGTGGCGCAACGTTTTGCCGTTTTTCCAAGATGGCGACCGAACCACGTGACTGATGACGTCATCATTTACATATTTTATTCCACATGGAGAGTTCTTTACAATGAGCCATGTCTCAATTTTTTCTGTTCAGTACTTTCGGAGATATAGAGGTGCAACGTTTTTTGGTTTTTCCAAGATGGCGGCCGAACCACGTCACCGATTACGTCATCAATTGGGCACAGTCTATTCCAGGGCAAGACCAATATGTGTGCAAAGTTGGCGATTCTACGTGCAACGGTGTAGACGCAGTGCTGCAAACAGACAGACAGACAGACAAACAGACAAACAGACAAACAAACGAACAGATCAACATACTTGCCGGAATTTTTTCCGGCAAGTAATGAAAAATCGGTCAGAGACCGAGGACTTGCCGGAATGTACTTTTTTATTGGCCATTTAGGACAAATATGGCGGCCGAACCACGTGACTGATGACGTCATCATTAACATATTTTATTCCCCATGGAGAGTTCTTTACAATGAGCCATACCTCAATTTTTTCTATTCAGCACTTCCGGAGATATCGAGGTGCAAAGTTTTTCCAAGATGGCGGCCGAACCACGTGACCGATGACGTCATCATTAACATATTTTATTCCCCATGGAGAGTTCTTTACAATGAGCCATGTCTCAATTTTTTCTGTTCAGCACTTTTGGAGATATAGTGGTGCAAATTTTTGCCGTTTTTCCAAGATGGCGGCCGACCACGTGACATATGACGTCATCATTAACATATTTTATTCCCCATGGAGAGTTCTTTTCAATGAGCCATGTCTCAATTTTTTCTGTTCAGCACTTTTGGAGATATAGTGGTGAACAGTTTTGCCGTTTTTCCAAGATGGCGGCCGACCATGTGACTGATGACGTCATCATTAACATGTTTTATTCCCCATGGAGAGTTCTTTACAATGAGCCATGTCTCAATTTTTTCTGTTCAGCACTTTTGGAGATATAGTGGAGCAAAGTTTTTCCGTTTTTCCAAGATGGCGGCCGACCACGTGACATATGACGTCATCATTAACATATTTTATTCCCCATGGAGAGTTCTTTACAATGAGCCATGTCTCAATTTTTTCTGTTCAGCACTTTTGGAGATATAGTGGTGCAAATCTTTGCCGTTTTTCCAAGATGGCGGCCGACCACGTGACTGATGACGTCATCATTAACACATTTTATTCCCCATGGAGTTCTTTACAATGAGCCATGTCTCAATTTTTTCTGTACAGTACTTTCGGAGATATAGAGGTGCAAAGTTTTGCCGTTTTTCCAAGATGGCGGCCGAACCACGTCAACGATGACGTCATCAATTGTGCACAGTCTATTCCAGGGCAAGACCAATATGTGAGCAAAGTTTGGCGATTCTACGTGCAACGGTGTAGACGCAGTGCTGCAAACAGACAAACAAACAGACAGACAGACAGACAGACAGACAGATGAAAAATCGGTCAGAGACCGAGGACTTGCCGGAATGTACTTTCTTATCGGCCATTTCGGACAAATATGGCGGCCGAACCATGTGACCGATGACGTCATCATTAACATATATTATTCCCCATGGAGAGTTCTTTACAATGAGCCATGTCTCAATTTTTTCTGTTCAGCACTTTTGGAGATATAGTGGTGCAAAAGTTTTGCCGTTTTTCCAAGATGGCGGCCGACCACGTGACATATGACATCATCATTAACATATTTTATTCCCCATGGAGAGTTCTTTACAATGAGCCATGTCTCAATTTTTTCTGTTCAGCACTTTTGGAAATATAGTGGTGCAAAGTTTTGCCGTTTTTCCAAGATGGCGGCCGACCACGTGACATATGACGTCATCATTAACATATTTTATTCCCCATGGAGAGTTCTTTACAATGAGCCATGTCTCAATTTTTTCTGTTCAGCACTTTTGGAGATATAGTGGCGCAACGTTTTGCCGTTTTTCCAAGATGGCGACCGAACCACGTGACTGATGACGTCATCATTTACATATTTTATTCCCCATGGAGAGTTCTTTACAATGAGCCATGTCTCAATTTTTTCTGTTCAGTACTTTCGGAGATATAGAGGTGCAAAGTTTTTCGGTTTTTCCAAGATGGCGGCCGAACCACGTCACCGATGACGTCATCAATTGGGCACAGTCTATTCCAGGGCAAGACCAATATGTGTGCAAAGTTTGGCGATTCTACGTGCAACGGTGTAGACGCAGTGCTGCAAACAGACAAACAGACAAACAGATGAAAAATCGGTCAGAGACCGAGGACTTGCCGGAATGTACTTTTTTATCGGCCATTTAGGACAAATATGGCGGCCGAACCACGTGACCGATGACGTCATCATTAACATATTTTATTCCCCATGGAGAGTTCTTTACAATGAGCCATACCTCAATTTTTTCTATTCAGGACTTTTGGAGATGTGAGGGTGCAGAGTTTTTCGGTTTTTCCAAGATGGCGGCCGACCACGTGACTGATGACGTCATCATTAACATATTTTATTCTCCATGGAGTGTTCTTTACAATGAGCCATGTCTCAATTTTTTCTGTTCAGCACTTTTGGAGATATAGTGGTGCAAAGTTTTGCCGTTTTTCCAAGATGGCGGCCGACCACGTGACTGATGACGTCATCATTAAGATATTTTATTCCCCATGGAGAGTTCTTTACAATGAGCCATGTCTCAATTTTTTCTGTTCAGTACTTTTGGAGATATAGCGGTGCAATTTTTTGGCCGTTTTTCCAAGATGGCGACCGAACCACGTGACTGATGACGTCATCATTAACATATTTCATTCCCCATGGGGAGTTCTTTACAATGAGCCATGTCTCAATTTTTTCTGTTCAGTACTTTTGGAGATATGGAGGTGCAAATTTTTTCGGTTTTTCCAAGATGGCGGCCGAACCACGTGACTGATGACGTCATCATTAACATGTTTTATTCCCCATGGAGAGTTCTTCACAATGAGCCATGTCTCAATTTTTTCTGTTCAGCACTTTGAGATATCGAGGTGCAAATTTTTTCGGTTTTTCCAAGATGGCGGCCGAACCACGTGACCGATGACGTCATCATTTGGGCACAGTATATTAGAGGGCAAGACCAATATGTGTGCCAAGTTTGGCGATTCTACGTGCAACGGTGTAGACATCTAGTGCTGCAAACAGACAAACAGACAGACAGACAGACAGACAAATGAAAAATCGGTCAGAGACCGAGGACTTGCCGGAATGTACTTTTTTATCGGCCATTTAGGACAAATATGGCGGCCGAACCATGTGACCGATGACATCATCATTAACATATATTATTCCCCATGGAGAGTTCTTTACAATGAGTCATGTCTCAATTTTTTCTATTCAGCACTTTCGGAGATATGGAGGTGCTAGGTTTTTCCAAGATGGCGGCTAAACCACGTGACCGATGACGTCATCATTAACAAATTTTATTCCCCATGGAGAGTTCTTTACAATGAGCCATGTCTCAATTTTTTCTGTTCAGCACTTTTGGAGATATAGTGGTGCAAAAGTTTTGCCGTTTTTCCAAGATGGCGGCCGACCACGTGACATATGACATCATCATTAACATATTTTATTCCCCATGGAGAGTTCTTTACAATGAGCCATGTCTCAATTTTTTCTGTTCAGCACTTTCGGAGATATGGAGGTGCAAACTTTTTCGGTTTTTCCAAGATGGCGGCCGAACCACGTGACTGATGACTTCATCAGTAACATATTTTATTCCCCATGGAGAGTTATTTACAATGAGCCATGTCTCAATTTTTTCTGTTCAGCACTTTCGGAGATATGGAGGTGTAAAGTTTTTCGGTTTTTCCAAGATGGCGGCCGAACCACGTCACCGATGACGTCATCATTTGGGCACAGTATATTAGAGGGCAAGACCAATATGTGTGCCAAGTTTGGCGATTCTACGTGCAACGGTGTAGACGTAGTGCTGCAAACAGACAAACAGACAGACAGACAGACAGACAGACAGACAGACAGACAAACAAACGAACAGATCAACATACTTGCCGGAAAATTTTTCCGGCAAGTAACGAACAGATCAACATACTTGCCGGAAAAAATTTTCCGGCAAGTAACGAACAGATCAACATACTTGCCGGAAAATTTTTTCCGGCAAGTAACGAACAGATCAACATACTTGCCGGAAAATTTTTCCGGCAAGTAACAAACGAACAGATCAACATACTTGCCGGAATCTTTTCCGGCAAGTAACAAACGAACAGATCAACATACTTGCCGGAAAATTTTTTCCAGCAAGTAATGAAAAATCGGTCAGACCGAGGACTTGCCGGAATTTACTTTTTTATCGGCCATTTAGGACAAATATGGCGGCCGAACCACGTGACCGATGATGTCATCATGAACATATTTTATTCCCCATGGAGAGTTCTTTACAATGAGTCACGTCTCAATTTTTTCTATTCAGCACTTTGGGAGATATGGAGGTGGTAGGTTTTTCGGTTTTTCCAAGATGGCGGCCGAACCACGTGACTGATGACGTCATCATTAACATATTTTATTCCCCATGGAGAGTTCTTTACAATGAGCCATACCTCAATTTTTTCTATTCAGCACTTCCGGAGATATCGAGGTGCAAAGTTTTTCCAAGATGGCGGCCGAACCACGTGACCGATGACGTCATCATTAACATATTTTATTCCCCATGGAGAGTTCTTTACAATGAGCCATGTCTCAATTTTTTCTGTTCAGCACTTTTGGAGATATAGTGGTGCAAATTTTTGCCGTTTTTCCAAGATGGCGGCCGACCACGTGACATATGACGTCATCATTAACATATTTTATTCCCCATGGAGAGTTCTTTTCAATGAGCCATGTCTCAATTTTTTCTGTTCAGCACTTTTGGAGATATAGTGGTGAACAGTTTTGCCGTTTTTCCAAGATGGCGGCCGACCATGTGACTGATGACGTCATCATTAACATGTTTTATTCCCCATGGAGAGTTCTTTACAATGAGCCATGTCTCAATTTTTTCTGTTCAGCACTTTTGGAGATATAGTGGAGCAAAGTTTTTCCGTTTTTCCAAGATGGCGGCCGACCACGTGACATATGACGTCATCATTAACATATTTTATTCCCCATGGAGAGTTCTTTACAATGAGCCATGTCTCAATTTTTTCTGTTCAGCACTTTTGGAGATATAGTGGTGCAAATCTTTGCCGTTTTTCCAAGATGGCGGCCGACCACGTGACTGATGACGTCATCATTAACACATTTTATTCCCCATGGAGTTCTTTACAATGAGCCATGTCTCAATTTTTTCTGTACAGTACTTTCGGAGATATAGAGGTGCAAAGTTTTGCCGTTTTTCCAAGATGGCGGCCGAACCACGTCAACGATGACGTCATCAATTGTGCACAGTCTATTCCAGGGCAAGACCAATATGTGTGCAAAGTTTGGCGATTCTACGTGCAACGGTGTAGACGCAGTGCTGCAAACAGACAAACAAACAGACAGACAGACAGACAGACAGACAGATGAAAAATCGGTCAGAGACCGAGGACTTGCCGGAATGTACTTTCTTATCGGCCATTTCGGACAAATATGGCGGCCGAACCATGTGACCGATGACGTCATCATTAACATATATTATTCCCCATGGAGAGTTCTTTACAATGAGCCATGTCTCAATTTTTTCTGTTCAGCACTTTTGGAGATATAGTGGTGCAAAAGTTTTGCCGTTTTTCCAAGATGGCGGCCGACCACGTGACATATGACATCATCATTAACATATTTTATTCCCCATGGAGAGTTCTTTACAATGAGCCATGTCTCAATTTTTTCTGTTCAGCACTTTTGGAAATATAGTGGTGCAAAGTTTTGCCGTTTTTCCAAGATGGCGGCCGACCACGTGACATATGACGTCATCATTAACATATTTTATTCCCCATGGAGAGTTCTTTACAATGAGCCATGTCTCAATTTTTTCTGTTCAGCACTTTTGGAGATATAGTGGCGCAACGTTTTGCCGTTTTTCCAAGATGGCGACCGAACCACGTGACTGATGACGTCATCATTTACATATTTTATTCCCCATGGAGAGTTCTTTACAATGAGCCATGTCTCAATTTTTTCTGTTCAGTACTTTCGGAGATATAGAGGTGCAAAGTTTTTCGGTTTTTCCAAGATGGCGGCCGAACCACGTCACCGATGACGTCATCAATTGGGCACAGTCTATTCCAGGGCAAGACCAATATGTGTGCAAAGTTTGGCGATTCTACGTGCAACGGTGTAGACGCAGTGCTGCAAACAGACAAACAGACAAACAGATGAAAAATCGGTCAGAGACCGAGGACTTGCCGGAATGTACTTTTTTATCGGCCATTTAGGACAAATATGGCGGCCGAACCACGTGACCGATGACGTCATCATTAACATATTTTATTCCCCATGGAGAGTTCTTTACAATGAGCCATACCTCAATTTTTTCTATTCAGGACTTTTGGAGATGTGAGGGTGCAGAGTTTTTCGGTTTTTCCAAGATGGCGGCCGACCACGTGACTGATGACGTCATCATTAACATATTTTATTCTCCATGGAGTGTTCTTTACAATGAGCCATGTCTCAATTTTTTCTGTTCAGCACTTTTGGAGATATAGTGGTGCAAAGTTTTGCCGTTTTTCCAAGATGGCGGCCGACCACGTGACTGATGACGTCATCATTAAGATATTTTATTCCCCATGGAGAGTTCTTTACAATGAGCCATGTCTCAATTTTTTCTGTTCAGTACTTTTGGAGATATAGCGGTGCAATTTTTTGGCCGTTTTTCCAAGATGGCGACCGAACCACGTGACTGATGACGTCATCATTAACATATTTCATTCCCCATGGGGAGTTCTTTACAATGAGCCATGTCTCAATTTTTTCTGTTCAGTACTTTTGGAGATATGGAGGTGCAAATTTTTTCGGTTTTTCCAAGATGGCGGCCGAACCACGTGACTGATGACGTCATCATTAACATGTTTTATTCCCCATGGAGAGTTCTTCACAATGAGCCATGTCTCAATTTTTTCTGTTCAGCACTTTGAGATATCGAGGTGCAAATTTTTTCGGTTTTTCCAAGATGGCGGCCGAACCACGTGACCGATGACGTCATCATTTGGGCACAGTATATTAGAGGGCAAGACCAATATGTGTGCCAAGTTTGGCGATTCTACGTGCAACGGTGTAGACATCTAGTGCTGCAAACAGACAAACAGACAGACAGACAGACAGACAAATGAAAAATCGGTCAGAGACCGAGGACTTGCCGGAATGTACTTTTTTATCGGCCATTTAGGACAAATATGGCGGCCGAACCATGTGACCGATGACATCATCATTAACATATATTATTCCCCATGGAGAGTTCTTTACAATGAGTCATGTCTCAATTTTTTCTATTCAGCACTTTCGGAGATATGGAGGTGCTAGGTTTTTCCAAGATGGCGGCTAAACCACGTGACCGATGACGTCATCATTAACAAATTTTATTCCCCATGGAGAGTTCTTTACAATGAGCCATGTCTCAATTTTTTCTGTTCAGCACTTTTGGAGATATAGTGGTGCAAAAGTTTTGCCGTTTTTCCAAGATGGCGGCCGACCACGTGACATATGACATCATCATTAACATATTTTATTCCCCATGGAGAGTTCTTTACAATGAGCCATGTCTCAATTTTTTCTGTTCAGCACTTTCGGAGATATGGAGGTGCAAACTTTTTCGGTTTTTCCAAGATGGCGGCCGAACCACGTGACTGATGACTTCATCAGTAACATATTTTATTCCCCATGGAGAGTTATTTACAATGAGCCATGTCTCAATTTTTTCTGTTCAGCACTTTCGGAGATATGGAGGTGTAAAGTTTTTCGGTTTTTCCAAGATGGCGGCCGAACCACGTCACCGATGACGTCATCATTTGGGCACAGTATATTAGAGGGCAAGACCAATATGTGTGCCAAGTTTGGCGATTCTACGTGCAACGGTGTAGACGTAGTGCTGCAAACAGACAAACAGACAGACAGACAGACAGACAGACAGACAGACAAACAAACGAACAGATCAACATACTTGCCGGAAAATTTTTCCGGCAAGTAACGAACAGATCAACATACTTGCCGGAAAAAATTTTCCGGCAAGTAACGAACAGATCAACATACTTGCCGGAAAATTTTTTCCGGCAAGTAACGAACAGATCAACATACTTGCCGGAAAATTTTTCCGGCAAGTAACAAACGAACAGATCAACATACTTGCCGGAATCTTTTCCGGCAAGTAACAAACGAACAGATCAACATACTTGCCGGAAAATTTTTTCCAGCAAGTAATGAAAAATCGGTCAGACCGAGGACTTGCCGGAATTTACTTTTTTATCGGCCATTTAGGACAAATATGGCGGCCGAACCACGTGACCGATGATGTCATCATGAACATATTTTATTCCCCATGGAGAGTTCTTTACAATGAGTCACGTCTCAATTTTTTCTATTCAGCACTTTGGGAGATATGGAGGTGGTAGGTTTTTCGGTTTTTCCAAGATGGCGGCCGAACTACGTAACTGATGACGTCATCATTAACATATTTTATTCCCCATCAAGAGTTCTTTACAATGAGCCATGTCTCAATTTTTTCTATTCAGTACTTTCAGAGATATGGAGGTGCAAAGTTTTTCGGTTTTTCCAAGATGGCGGCCGAACCACGTGACTGATGACTTCATCAGTAACATATTTTATTCCCCATGGAGAGTTATTTACAATGAGCCATGTCTCAATTTTTTCTGTTCAGCACTTTCGGAGATATGGAGGTGTAAAGTTTTTCGGTTTTTCCAAGATGGCGGCCGAACCACGTCACCGATGACGTCATCATTTGGGCACAGTATATTAGAGGGCAAGACCAATATGTGTGCCAAGTTTGGCGATTCTACGTGCAACGGTGTAGACGTAGTGCTGCAAACAGACAAACAGACAGACAGACAGACAGACAGACAGACAGACAGACAAACAAACGAACAGATCAACATACTTGCCGGAAAATTTTTCCGGCAAGTAATGAAAAATCGGTCAGAGACCGAGGACTTGCCGGAATGTACTTTTTTATCGGCCATTTAGGACAAATAGGGCGGCCGAACCACGTGACCGATGACGTCATCATTAACATATTTTATTCCCCATGGAGAGTTCTTTACAATGAGCCATACCTCAATTTTTTCTATTCAGGACTTTTGGAGATGTGGAGGTGCAGAGTTTTTCGGTTTTTCCAAGATGGCGGCCGAACCACGTGACCGATGACGTCATCATTAACATATTTTATTCTCCATGGAGTGTTCTTTACAATGAGCCATGTCTCAATTTTTTCTGTTCAGCACTTTTGGAGATATAGTGGTGCAAAGTTTTGCCGTTTTTCCAAGATGGCGGCCGACCACGTGACTGATGACGTCATCATTAAGATATTTTATTCCCCATGGAGAGTTCTTTACAATGAGCCATGTCTAAATTTTTTCTGTTCAGTACTTTTGGAGATATGGAGGTGCAATTTTTTTGGGTTTTTCCAATATGGCGGTCGAACCACGTGACTGATGACGTCATCATTTGGGTACAGTATATTAGAGGGCAAGACCAATATGTGTGCCAAGTTTGGCGATTCTACGTGCAACGGTGTAGACGCAGTGCTGAAAACAGACAAACAGACAGACAAACAGACAGACAGATGAAAAATCGGTCAGAGACCGAGGACTTGCCGGAATGTACTTTTTTATCGGCCATTTAGGACAAATATGGCGGCTGAACCACGTGACCGATGACGTCATCATTAACATATTTTATTCCCCATGGAGAGTTCTTTACAATGAGCCATGTCTCAATTTTTTCTGTTCAGCACTTTTGGAAATATAGTGGTGCAAAGTTTTGCCGTTTTTCCAAGATGGCGGCCGACCACGTGACATATGACGTCATCATTAACATATTTTATACCCCATGGAGAGTTCGTTACAATGAGCCATGTCTCAATTTTTTCTGTTCAGCACTTTTGGAGATATAGTGGCGCAACGTTTTGCCGTTTTTCCAAGATGGCGACCGAACCACGTGACTGATGACGTCATCATTTCCATATTTTATTCCCCATGGAGAGTTCTTTACAATGAGCCATGTCTCAATTTTTTCTGTTCAGTACTTTCGGAGATATAGAGGTGCAAAGTTTTTCGGTTTTTCCAAGATGGCGGCCGAACCACGTCACCGATGACGTCATCAATTGGGCACAGTCTATTCCAGGGCAAGACCAATATGTGTGCAAAGTTTGGCGATTCTACGTGCAACGGTGTAGACGCAGTGCTGCAAACAGACAGACAGACAAACAGACAGACAAACAGACAGACAAACAGACAAACAAACGAACAGATCAACATACTTGCCGGAAAATTTTTCCGGCAAGTAACAAACGAACAGATCAACATACTTGCCGGAAAATGTTTCCGGCAAGTAACAAACAAACGAACAGATCAACATACTTGCCGGAAAATTTTTTCCGGCAAGTAATGAAAAATCGGTCAGAGACCGAGGACTTGCCGGAATGTACTTTTTTATCGGCCATTTAGGACAAATATGGCGGCCAAACCATGTGACCGATGAAGTCATCATTACTTGTTTTCTAAACTAATTTATTCCTTGATGATGCTCAAGAAATTTCATCTTGATCGGATGAAGTTTTGTACTTGGCGAATTATGACGTCATAATGGAGGAACCTATGACATCATCATTAACATATTTTATTCCACATGGAGAGTTCTTGACAATGAGCCATGTCTCAATTTTTTCTATTCAGCACTTTCGGAGATGTGGAGGTGCAACGCTTTTCAGTTTTTCCAAGATGGCGGCTGAACCACGTGACCGATGACGTCATCATGAACATAATTTATTCCCCATGGAGAGTTCTTTACAATGAGCCATGTCTCAATTTTGTCTATTCAGCACTTTCAGAGATATGGAGGTGCAAAGTTTTTCGGTTTTTCCAAGATGGCGGCCGAACCACGTGACTTATGACGTCATCATTAACATATTTTATTCCACATGGAGAGTTCTTTACAATGAGCCATGTCTCAATTTTTTCTGTTCAGCACTTTTGGAGATATAGTGGCGCAACGTTTTTCGGTTTTTCCAAGATGGCGGCCGAACCACGTGACCTATGACGTCATCATTAACATATTTTATTCCCCATGGAGAGTTCTTTACAATGAGCCATGTCTCAATTTTTTCTGTTCAGCACTTTTGGAGATATAGTGGTGCAAAGTTTTGCCGTTTTTCCAAGATGGCGGCCGACCACGTGACATATGACGTCATCATTAACATATTTTATTCCCCATGGAGAGTTCTTTACAATGAGCCATGTCTCAATTTTTTCTGTTCAGCACTTTTGGAGATATAGTGGCGCAACGTTTTGCCGTTTTTCCAAGATGGCGACCGAACCACGTGACTGATGACGTCATCATTTACATATTTTATTGCCCATGGAGAGTTCTTTACAATGAGCCATGTCTCAATTTTTTCTGTTCAGTACTTTCGGAGATATAGAGGTGCAAAGTTTTTCGGTTTTTCCAAGATGGCGGCCGAACCACGACACCGATGACGTCATCAATTGGGCACAGTCTATTCCAGGGCAAGACCAATGTGTGTGCAAAGTTTGGCGATTCCACGTGCAACGGTGTAGACGCAGTGCTGCAAACAGACAGACAGACAGATGAAAAATCGGTCAGAGACCGAGGACTTGCCGGAATGTACTTTTTTATCGGCCATTTAGGACAAATATGGCGGCCGAACCACGTGACCGATGACGTCATCATTAACATATTTTATTCCCCATGGAGAGTTCTTTACAATGAGCCATGTCTCAATTTTTTCTATTCAGAACTTTTGGAGATGTGGAGGTGCAGAGGTTTTCGGTTTTTCCAAGATGGCGGCCGATCCACGTGACCAATGACATCATCATTAACATATTTTATTCCCCATGGAGAGTTCTTTACAATGAGCCATGTCTCAATTTTTTCTATTCAGCACTTTCGGAGATATGGAGGTGCTAAATTTTTCGGTTTTTCCAAGATGGCGGCCGACCACGTGACATATGACGTCATCATTAACATATTTTATTCCCCATGGAGAGTTCTTTACAATGAGCCATGTCTCAATTTTTTCTGTTCAGCACTTTTGGAGATATAGTGGCGCAACGTTTTGCCGTTTTTCCAAGATGGCGACCGAACCACGTGACTGATGACGTCATCATTTACATATTTTATTCCCCATGGAGAGTTCTTTACAATGAGCCATGTCTCAATTTTTTCTGTTCAGTACTTTCGGAGATATAGAGGTGCAAAGTTTTTCGGTTTTTCCAAGATGGCGGCCGAACCACGTCACCGATGACGTCATCAATTGGGCACAGTCTATTCCAGGGCAAGACCAATATGTGTGCAAAGTTTGGCGATTCTACGTGCAACGGTGTAGACGCAGTGCTGCAAACAGACAGACAAACAGATGAAAAATCGGTCAGAGACCGAGGACTTGCCGGAATGTACTTTTTTATCGGCCATTTAGGACAAATAGGGCGGCCGAACCACGTGACCGATGACGTCATAATTAACATATTTTATTCCCCATGGAGAGTTCTTTACAATGAGCCATACCTCAATTTTTTCTATTCAGGACTTTTGGAGATGTGGAGGTGCAGAGTTTTTCGGTTTTTCCAAGATGGCGGCCGAACCACGTGACCGATGACATCATCATTAACATATTTTGTTCCCCATGGAGAGTTCTTTACAATGAGCCATGTCTCAATTTTTTCTATTCAGCACTTTCGGAGATATGGAGGTGCTAAGTTTTTCGGTTTTTCCAAGATGGCGGCCGACCACGTGACTGATGACGTCATCATTAACATATTTTATGCCCCATGGAGAGTTCTTTACAATGAGCCATGTCTCAATTTTTTCTGTTCAGCACTTTTGGAGATATAGTGGTGCAAATTTTTGCCGTTTTTCCAAGATGGCGGCCGACCACGTGACATATGACGTCATCATTAACATATTTTATTCCCCCATGGAGAGTTCTTTACAATGAGCCATGTCTCAATTGTTTCTGTTCAGCACTTTTGGAGATATAGTGGTGCAAAGTTTTGCCGTTTTTCAAAGATGGCGGCCGAACCACGTGACCTATGACGTCATCATTAACATATTTTATTCCCCATGGAGAGTTCTTTACAATGAGCCATGTCTCAATTTTTTCTGTTCAGCACTTTTGGAGATTTCGTGGTGCAAAGTTTTGCCGTTTTTCCAAGATGGCGGCCGAACCACGTGACCTATGACGTCATCATTAACATGTTTTATTCCCAATGGAGAGTTCTTTACAATGAGCCATGGCTCAATTTTTTCTGTTCAGCACATTGAGATATCGAGGTGCAAAATTTTAACATATTTGAAATCCCCATGGAGAGTTCTTTACAATGAGCCATGTCTCAATTTTTTCTATTCAGCACTTTCGGAGATGTGGAGGTGCAAAGTTTTTCGGTTTTTCCAAGATGGCGGCCGAACCACGTGACCGATGACGTCATCATTAACATATTTTATTCTCCATGGAGTGTTCTTTACAATGAGCCATGTCTCAATTTTTTCTGTTCAGCACTTTTGGAGATATAGTGGTGCAAAGTTTTGCCGTTTTTCCAAGATGGCGGCCGACCACGTGACTGATGACGTCATCATTAAGATATTTTATTCCCCATGGAGAGTTCTTTACAATGAGCCATGTCTAAATTTTTTCTGTTCAGTACTTTTGGAGATATGGAGGTGCAATTTTTTTGGGTTTTTCCAAGATGGCGGTCGAACCACGTGACTGATGACGTCATCATTTGGGTACAGTATATTAGAGGGCAAGACCAATATGTGTGCCAAGTTTGGCGATTCTACGTGCAACGGTGTAGACGCAGTGCTGAAAACAGACAAACAGACAGACAAACAGACAGACAGATGAAAAATCGGTCAGAGACCGAGGACTTGCCGGAATGTACTTTTTTATCGGCCATTTAGGACAAATATGGCGGCTGAACCACGTGACCGATGACGTCATCATTAACATATTTTATTCCCCATGGAGAGTTCTTTACAATGAGCCATGTCTCAATTTTTTCTGTTCAGCACTTTTGGAAATATAGTGGTGCAAAGTTTTGCCGTTTTTCCAAGATGGCGGCCGACCACGTGACATATGACGTCATCATTAACATATTTTATACCCCATGGAGAGTTCGTTACAATGAGCCATGTCTCAATTTTTTCTGTTCAGCACTTTTGGAGATATAGTGGCGCAACGTTTTGCCGTTTTTCCAAGATGGCGACCGAACCACGTGACTGATGACGTCATCATTTCCATATTTTATTCCCCATGGAGAGTTCTTTACAATGAGCCATGTCTCAATTTTTTCTGTTCAGTACTTTCGGAGATATAGAGGTGCAAAGTTTTTCGGTTTTTCCAAGATGGCGGCCGAACCACGTCACCGATGACGTCATCAATTGGGCACAGTCTATTCCAGGGCAAGACCAATATGTGTGCAAAGTTTGGCGATTCTACGTGCAACGGTGTAGACGCAGTGCTGCAAACAGACAGACAGACAAACAGACAGACAAACAGACAGACAAACAGACAAACAAACGAACAGATCAACATACTTGCCGGAAAATTTTTCCGGCAAGTAACAAACGAACAGATCAACATACTTGCCGGAAAATGTTTCCGGCAAGTAACAAACAAACGAACAGATCAACATACTTGCCGGAAAAATTTTTCCGGCAAGTAATGAAAAATCGGTCAGAGACCGAGGACTTGCCGGAATGTACTTTTTTATCGGCCATTTAGGACAAATATGGCGGCCAAACCATGTGACCGATGAAGTCATCATTACTTGTTTTCTAAACTAATTTATTCCTTGATGATGCTCAAGAAATTTCATCTTGATCGGATGAAGTTTTGTACTTGGCGAATTATGACGTCATAATGGAGGAACCTATGACATCATCATTAACATATTTTATTCCACATGGAGAGTTCTTGACAATGAGCCATGTCTCAATTTTTTCTATTCAGCACTTTCGGAGATGTGGAGGTGCAACGCTTTTCAGTTTTTCCAAGATGGCGGCTGAACCACGTGACCGATGACGTCATCATGAACATAATTTATTCCCCATGGAGAGTTCTTTACAATGAGCCATGTCTCAATTTTGTCTATTCAGCACTTTCAGAGATATGGAGGTGCAAAGTTTTTCGGTTTTTCCAAGATGGCGGCCGAACCACGTGACTTATGACGTCATCATTAACATATTTTATTCCACATGGAGAGTTCTTTACAATGAGCCATGTCTCAATTTTTTCTGTTCAGCACTTTTGGAGATATAGTGGCGCAACGTTTTTCGGTTTTTCCAAGATGGCGGCCGAACCACGTGACCTATGACGTCATCATTAACATATTTTATTCCCCATGGAGAGTTCTTTACAATGAGCCATGTCTCAATTTTTTCTGTTCAGCACTTTTGGAGATATAGTGGTGCAAAGTTTTGCCGTTTTTCCAAGATGGCGGCCGACCACGTGACATATGACGTCATCATTAACATATTTTATTCCCCATGGAGAGTTCTTTACAATGAGCCATGTCTCAATTTTTTCTGTTCAGCACTTTTGGAGATATAGTGGCGCAACGTTTTGCCGTTTTTCCAAGATGGCGACCGAACCACGTGACTGATGATGTCATCATTTACATATTTTATTGCCCATGGAGAGTTCTTTACAATGAGCCATGTCTCAATTTTTTCTGTTCAGTACTTTCGGAGATATAGAGGTGCAAAGTTTTTCGGTTTTTCCAAGATGGCGGCCGAACCACGACACCGATGACGTCATCAATTGGGCACAGTCTATTCCAGGGCAAGACCAATGTGTGTGCAAAGTTTGGCGATTCCACGTGCAACGGTGTAGACGCAGTGCTGCAAACAGACAGACAGACAGATGAAAAATCGGTCAGAGACCGAGGACTTGCCGGAATGTACTTTTTTATCGGCCATTTAGGACAAATATGGCGGCCGAACCACGTGACCGATGACGTCATCATTAACATATTTTATTCCCCATGGAGAGTTCTTTACAATGAGCCATACCTCAATTTTTTCTATTCAGGACTTTTGGAGATGTGAGGGTGCAGAGTTTTTCGGTTTTTCCAAGATGGCGGCCGACCACGTGACTGATGACGTCATCATTAACATATTTTATTCTCCATGGAGTGTTCTTTACAATGAGCCATGTCTCAATTTTTTCTGTTCAGCACTTTTGGAGATATAGTGGTGCAAAGTTTTGCCGTTTTTCCAAGATGGCGGCCGACCACGTGAATGATGACGTCATCATTAAGATATTTTATTCCCCATGGAGAGTTCTTTACAATGAGCCATGTCTCAATTTTTTCTGTTCAGTACTTTTGGAGATATAGCGGTGCAATTTTTTGGCCGTTTTTCCAAGATGGCGACCGAACCACGTGACTGATGACGTCATCATTAACATATTTCATTCCCCATGGGGAGTTCTTTACAATGAGCCATGTCTCAATTTTTTCTGTTCAGTACTTTTGGAGATATGGAGGTGCAAATTTTTTCGGTTTTTCCAAGATGGCGGCCGAACCACGTGACTGATGACGTCATCATTAACATGTTTTATTCCCCATGGAGAGTTCTTCACAATGAGCCATGTCTCAATTTTTTCTGTTCAGCACTTTGAGATATCGAGGTGCAAATTTTTTCGGTTTTTCCAAGATGGCGGCCGAACCACGTGACCGATGACGTCATCATTTGGGCACAGTATATTAGAGGGCAAGACCAATATGTGTGCCAAGTTTGGCGATTCTACGTGCAACGGTGTAGACATCTAGTGCTGCAAACAGACAAACAGACAGACAGACAGACAGACAAATGAAAAATCGGTCAGAGACCGAGGACTTGCCGGAATGTACTTTTTTATCGGCCATTTAGGACAAATATGGCGGCCGAACCATGTGACCGATGACATCATCATTAACATATATTATTCCCCATGGAGAGTTCTTTACAATGAGTCATGTCTCAATTTTTTCTATTCAGCACTTTCGGAGATATGGAGGTGCTAGGTTTTTCCAAGATGGCGGCTAAACCACGTGACCGATGACGTCATCATTAACAAATTTTATTCCCCATGGAGAGTTCTTTACAATGAGCCATGTCTCAATTTTTTCTGTTCAGCACTTTTGGAGATATAGTGGTGCAAAAGTTTTGCCGTTTTTCCAAGATGGCGGCCGACCACGTGACATATGACATCATCATTAACATATTTTATTCCCCATGGAGAGTTCTTTACAATGAGCCATGTCTCAATTTTTTCTGTTCAGCACTTTCGGAGATATGGAGGTGCAAACTTTTTCGGTTTTTCCAAGATGGCGGCCGAACCACGTGACTGATGACTTCATCAGTAACATATTTTATTCCCCATGGAGAGTTATTTACAATGAGCCATGTCTCAATTTTTTCTGTTCAGCACTTTCGGAGATATGGAGGTGTAAAGTTTTTCGGTTTTTCCAAGATGGCGGCCGAACCACGTCACCGATGACGTCATCATTTGGGCACAGTATATTAGAGGGCAAGACCAATATGTGTGCCAAGTTTGGCGATTCTACGTGCAACGGTGTAGACGTAGTGCTGCAAACAGACAAACAGACAGACAGACAGACAGACAGACAGACAGACAGACAAACAAACGAACAGATCAACATACTTGCCGGAAAATTTTTCCGGCAAGTAACGAACAGATCAACATACTTGCCGGAAAAAATTTTCCGGCAAGTAACGAACAGATCAACATACTTGCCGGAAAATTTTTTCCGGCAAGTAACGAACAGATCAACATACTTGCCGGAAAATTTTTCCGGCAAGTAACAAACGAACAGATCAACATACTTGCCGGAATCTTTTCCGGCAAGTAACAAACGAACAGATCAACATACTTGCCGGAAAATTTTTTCCAGCAAGTAATGAAAAATCGGTCAGACCGAGGACTTGCCGGAATTTACTTTTTTATCGGCCATTTAGGACAAATATGGCGGCCGAACCACGTGACCGATGATGTCATCATGAACATATTTTATTCCCCATGGAGAGTTCTTTACAATGAGTCACGTCTCAATTTTTTCTATTCAGCACTTTGGGAGATATGGAGGTGGTAGGTTTTTCGGTTTTTCCAAGATGGCGGCCGAACCACGTGACTGATGACGTCATCATTAACATATTTTATTCCCCATGGAGAGTTCTTTACAATGAGCCATACCTCAATTTTTTCTATTCAGCACTTCCGGAGATATCGAGGTGCAAAGTTTTTCCAAGATGGCGGCCGAACCACGTGACCGATGACGTCATCATTAACATATTTTATTCCCCATGGAGAGTTCTTTACAATGAGCCATGTCTCAATTTTTTCTGTTCAGCACTTTTGGAGATATAGTGGTGCAAATTTTTGCCGTTTTTCCAAGATGGCGGCCGACCACGTGACATATGACGTCATCATTAACATATTTTATTCCCCATGGAGAGTTCTTTTCAATGAGCCATGTCTCAATTTTTTCTGTTCAGCACTTTTGGAGATATAGTGGTGAACAGTTTTGCCGTTTTTCCAAGATGGCGGCCGACCATGTGACTGATGACGTCATCATTAACATGTTTTATTCCCCATGGAGAGTTCTTTACAATGAGCCATGTCTCAATTTTTTCTGTTCAGCACTTTTGGAGATATAGTGGAGCAAAGTTTTTCCGTTTTTCCAAGATGGCGGCCGACCACGTGACATATGACGTCATCATTAACATATTTTATTCCCCATGGAGAGTTCTTTACAATGAGCCATGTCTCAATTTTTTCTGTTCAGCACTTTTGGAGATATAGTGGTGCAAATCTTTGCCGTTTTTCCAAGATGGCGGCCGACCACGTGACTGATGACGTCATCATTAACACATTTTATTCCCCATGGAGTTCTTTACAATGAGCCATGTCTCAATTTTTTCTGTACAGTACTTTCGGAGATATAGAGGTGCAAAGTTTTGCCGTTTTTCCAAGATGGCGGCCGAACCACGTCAACGATGACGTCATCAATTGTGCACAGTCTATTCCAGGGCAAGACCAATATGTGTGCAAAGTTTGGCGATTCTACGTGCAACGGTGTAGACGCAGTGCTGCAAACAGACAAACAAACAGACAGACAGACAGACAGACAGACAGATGAAAAATCGGTCAGAGACCGAGGACTTGCCGGAATGTACTTTCTTATCGGCCATTTCGGACAAATATGGCGGCCGAACCATGTGACCGATGACGTCATCATTAACATATATTATTCCCCATGGAGAGTTCTTTACAATGAGCCATGTCTCAATTTTTTCTGTTCAGCACTTTTGGAGATATAGTGGTGCAAAAGTTTTGCCGTTTTTCCAAGATGGCGGCCGACCACGTGACATATGACATCATCATTAACATATTTTATTCCCCATGGAGAGTTCTTTACAATGAGCCATGTCTCAATTTTTTCTGTTCAGCACTTTTGGAAATATAGTGGTGCAAAGTTTTGCCGTTTTTCCAAGATGGCGGCCGACCACGTGACATATGACGTCATCATTAACATATTTTATTCCCCATGGAGAGTTCTTTACAATGAGCCATGTCTCAATTTTTTCTGTTCAGCACTTTTGGAGATATAGTGGCGCAACGTTTTGCCGTTTTTCCAAGATGGCGACCGAACCACGTGACTGATGACGTCATCATTTACATATTTTATTCCCCATGGAGAGTTCTTTACAATGAGCCATGTCTCAATTTTTTCTGTTCAGTACTTTCGGAGATATAGAGGTGCAAAGTTTTTCGGTTTTTCCAAGATGGCGGCCGAACCACGTCACCGATGACGTCATCAATTGGGCACAGTCTATTCCAGGGCAAGACCAATATGTGTGCAAAGTTTGGCGATTCTACGTGCAACGGTGTAGACGCAGTGCTGCAAACAGACAAACAGACAAACAGATGAAAAATCGGTCAGAGACCGAGGACTTGCCGGAATGTACTTTTTTATCGGCCATTTAGGACAAATATGGCGGCCGAACCACGTGACCGATGACGTCATCATTAACATATTTTATTCCCCATGGAGAGTTCTTTACAATGAGCCATACCTCAATTTTTTCTATTCAG
The DNA here is from genome assembly GCF_964187855.1 of Myxine glutinosa. Taxonomy (NCBI): domain Eukaryota; kingdom Metazoa; phylum Chordata; class Myxini; order Myxiniformes; family Myxinidae; genus Myxine; species Myxine glutinosa. The sequence goes on along the minus strand of NC_136267.1, from coordinate 99,505,893 downwards.
GACTTTTGGAGATGTGAGGGTGCAGAGTTTTTCGGTTTTTCCAAGATGGCGGCCGACCACGTGACTGATGACGTCATCATTAACATATTTTATTCTCCATGGAGTGTTCTTTACAATGAGCCATGTCTCAATTTTTTCTGTTCAGCACTTTTGGAGATATAGTGGTGCAAAGTTTTGCCGTTTTTCCAAGATGGCGGCCGACCACGTGACTGATGACGTCATCATTAAGATATTTTATTCCCCATGGAGAGTTCTTTACAATGAGCCATGTCTCAATTTTTTCTGTTCAGTACTTTTGGAGATATAGCGGTGCAATTTTTTGGCCGTTTTTCCAAGATGGCGACCGAACCACGTGAATGATGACGTCATCATTAACATATTTCATTCCCCATGGGGAGTTCTTTACAATGAGCCATGTCTCAATTTTTTCTGTTCAGTACTTTTGGAGATATGGAGGTGCAAATTTTTTCGGTTTTTCCAAGATGGCGGCCGAACCACGTGACTGATGACGTCATCATTAACATGTTTTATTCCCCATGGAGAGTTCTTCACAATGAGCCATGTCTCAATTTTTTCTGTTCAGCACTTTGAGATATCGAGGTGCAAATTTTTTCGGTTTTTCCAAGATGGCGGCCGAACCACGTGACCGATGACGTCATCATTTGGGCACAGTATATTAGAGGGCAAGACCAATATGTGTGCCAAGTTTGGCGATTCTACGTGCAACGGTGTAGACATCTAGTGCTGCAAACAGACAAACAGACAGACAGACAGACAGACAAATGAAAAATCGGTCAGAGACCGAGGACTTGCCGGAATGTACTTTTTTATCGGCCATTTAGGACAAATATGGCGGCCGAACCATGTGACCGATGACATCATCATTAACATATATTATTCCCCATGGAGAGTTCTTTACAATGAGTCATGTCTCAATTTTTTCTATTCAGCACTTTCGGAGATATGGAGGTGCTAGGTTTTTCCAAGATGGCGGCTAAACCACGTGACCGATGACGTCATCATTAACAAATTTTATTCCCCATGGAGAGTTCTTTACAATGAGCCATGTCTCAATTTTTTCTGTTCAGCACTTTTGGAGATATAGTGGTGCAAAAGTTTTGCCGTTTTTCCAAGATGGCGGCCGACCACGTGACATATGACATCATCATTAACATATTTTATTCCCCATGGAGAGTTCTTTACAATGAGCCATGTCTCAATTTTTTCTGTTCAGCACTTTCGGAGATATGGAGGTGCAAACTTTTTCGGTTTTTCCAAGATGGCGGCCGAACCACGTGACTGATGACTTCATCAGTAACATATTTTATTCCCCATGGAGAGTTATTTACAATGAGCCATGTCTCAATTTTTTCTGTTCAGCACTTTCGGAGATATGGAGGTGTAAAGTTTTTCGGTTTTTCCAAGATGGCGGCCGAACCACGTCACCGATGACGTCATCATTTGGGCACAGTATATTAGAGGGCAAGACCAATATGTGTGCCAAGTTTGGCGATTCTACGTGCAACGGTGTAGACGTAGTGCTGCAAACAGACAAACAGACAGACAGACAGACAGACAGACAGACAGACAAACAAACGAACAGATCAACATACTTGCCGGAAAATTTTTCCGGCAAGTAACGAACAGATCAACATACTTGCCGGAAAAAATTTTCCGGCAAGTAACGAACAGATCAACATACTTGCCGGAAAATTTTTTCCGGCAAGTAACGAACAGATCAACATACTTGCCGGAAAATTTTTCCGGCAAGTAACAAACGAACAGATCAACATACTTGCCGGAATCTTTTCCGGCAAGTAACAAACGAACAGATCAACATAAGTAGTGTAATAATGTTGCTTCTGGGACACCTCCGTTTAACATGGGAAATCCCTATCTAATGTCATTTACCCCCTTGTCTTTTTCAAAAATCATAAACACCTCTATTTCTCCCACCCTCATCTTTATGAACCTTTTGTCTGTAGTACCTATCCTTAATGTTGTTCATTAGACCACTCAAACACTACAAATATTTGTTTTCTCTTATAGACCTATCATCCTTCTTCTACATATCATCTGGCAGATTAATCTTTGACCCACTCAAACATTGACCCATTCACTTCCATATTAATTCTTTCCCTCCCTCATTGCCCCTAAAGACCTCTATTTCTCTCACCCTGTTCTTTACGAACCTTCTAACCTTTTGACATGTTATCCTTATTCATTAGACCACTTAAACACCTGTGATCCTTCTGACCTTATGAACCTTTTAACCTTTTACTCTTAATATCATCTGGTGAATATAACCCACTCAAACAACGACCCTACAAATATTTGTTTATGCGTGGGAAATAATTTAATTCTCTTGCCACTCTCTTCACCATCTAATATATTAACAAAAAATATGTTTGAGTTTGGTTCTTTATTAAGATATTTTAACTGAGCTAAGATAAAATGGTAAACCTCCCTCAATGTTCTTGTTTGAGCGCCTCCAGTGCCACACACTTTTTGGTAGGCTCTGCCCACTTTTTGTTAAGCTCCGTCCACTTTTTGGTAATCCACGCCCACTTTTTGTTAAGCCACGCCCACCTTTCTACTAAGCACCGCCCACTTTTTGTTAAGCCACGCCCACTTTTAATAGGTCCCGCCCACTTTTTGTTAAGCCACGCCCACTTTTTGCTATGTCCCGCCCCCTTTGTTAAGCTCCGCCCACTTTTGCTAAGTCCCACCCACTTTATAAACTCTTCAGCATTGTATCATTTCCAGGTAAAACATTACATCATTTTCAGGGAATTTCCATCACATCATTTCCAGTTAAGACACGCCCAGGGAATTTCCACAGGAAATGACACACACCCAGCCCTTCTTATAAAAGGCACCGACCACACAGGCTTTTTCAAACACGCTTTCTGCTTCACTTGAGAATGGACTCCTATGCCGAAATGGAATGGGATAACTTTGCTATTCCTTGGAGTCCTACTACCTGTGTAGAACTCAACCTTCAGATTGATGAACTGGACTCGAACCTCTTATCAATGGAGGTAAGTTTGTTTATTTATTTATTTATTTATTTAATTTTTTTTTTTTTTTTTTTTTTTTAGATGAGACTCATGTAAGAGTTAACAAAGTTTATTTTAATATTCATAGAGCTTGATTTATACAAATAAAAATATTGTATTAAATTAATACATTGTTATTTTCTTTCACAGGAAATTGTATCTGAGATACGAAATGAAAATTCTGCTTTTAACACAACTTGGGATGAAGTTATTTTTTTGTTTGAAGACATTTTGAACAACCAAGACCCCCAGAACGAGTTCTACCTTGATGACCCAGCCAAAGAGTTATACCTTGGAGATCCACAAAATCCTGAAAAAGAGTTTTACCATGATGATACTTGTTGTGAGTTATCAAAACAAAACCCACTGAACAAGTTCTACCTTGATGAGCCAGAATACAAGTCATACATTGGAGACCCACAAATTTCTGAAAATTGGGAAAGGGGAGTTCTCCCTGATGGTCCGCAGTTATACTATGTGAGACACATCATAGAAACCCTAAAAAATTGGGCAAGGAGAGTTCTCCCTGATGGTCCGCAGTTATACTATGTGAGACACATCATAGAAACCCTAAAAAATTGGGCAAGGAGAGTTCTCCCTGATGGTCCGCAGTTATACTATGTGAGACACATCATAGAAACCCTAAAAAATTGGGCAAGGAGAGTTCTCCCTGATGGTCCGCAGTTATACTATGTGAGACACATCATAGAAACCCTAAAAAATTGGGCAAGGAGAGTTCTCCCTGATGGTCCGCAGTTATACTATGTGAGACACATCATAGAAACCCTAAAAAATTGGGAAAGGGGAGTTCTCCCTGATGGTCCGCAGTTATACTATGTGAGACACATCATAGAAACCCTAAAAAATTGGGAAAGGGAAGTTTTCCCTGATGGTCCGCAGTTATACTATGTGAGACTTATCACGGAAACCCCCAATATTTCTGAAAATTGTGGTTCTACCTTGGGGACTTGGAAAGATGGTTATATTTTTGGAGACTCGGAATGGGGGTTTTGTTTTGATGACTCGGAATGTGATACCTATCTTGGAGGCTCAACAGGAATGTGGTTATACCTTGGGAACTTGGAAAGTTGGTTTTATTTTGGAGACTCTACCTGTGGGGTCCATCTTGGAGACTCTTTGGATTCTAAAGCAATGAACAATGTTCTTTGTTTAATGACGCTTGATTTAAGCAATATCAAGAAAGTTCGAGGAAGAAAATGCTGGAAAATTCTTTCTTCCCATTTCTACTTCTTCAAACTTGAAAGCCTTGAAAGACAGAATTGGAAGAAGAGGAAAAAAAAAAAAAGAAATACATATTTTTAAAAAAGAATAAAAAAAAGATTATGTTAGGGTTTGGGTGGGATTTTGAATGTGAGGGTTAGGGTTGGGGTTGGGTTAGGGATGGGATTGGGTTAGGGTTGGGATTTTGAATGTGAGGGTTAGGGATGGGTTGGGTTAGGGATGGGGTTGGGTTAGGGATGGGGTTGGGTTAGGGATGGGGTTGGGTTAGGGTTGGGATTTTGAATGTGAGGGTTAGGGTTGGGGTTGGGTTAGGGATGGGGTTGGGTTAGGGATGGGGTTGGGTTAGGGATGGGGTTGGGTTAGGGATGGGGTTGGGTTAGGGATGGGGTTGGGTTAGGGTTGGGATTTTGAATGTGAGGGTTAGGGTTAGGGTTGGGGTTGGGTTAGGGATGGGGTTGGGTTAGGGATGGGGTTGGGTTAGGGATGGGGTTGGGTTAGGGATGGGGTTGGGTTAGGGATGGGGTTGGGTTAGGGATGGGGTTGGGTTAGGGATGGGGTTGGGTTAGGGATGGGTTTGGGTTAGGGATGGGGTTGGGTTAGGGTTGGGGTTGGGTTAGGGTTTGTATATTATTATGACTCACTCACACATACACACACACACAAAAGTTAAGCCCCAACTAAAAAGTTGTGGGATTCTGTGTTTGGGGTTCACAGATTTAAAAACGTATCCTCATTATACACACACAAAAGTTAAGCCCCAACTAAAAAGTTGTGGGATTCTGTGTTTGGGGTTCACAGATTTAAAAACGTATCCCCATTATACACACACAAAAGTTAAGCCCCAACTAAAAAGTTGTGGGATTCTGTGTTTGGGGTTCACAGATTTAAAAACGTATCCCCATTATACACACACAAAAGTTAAGCCCCAACTAAAAAGTTGTGGGATTCTGTGTTTGGGGTTCACAGATTTAAAAACGTATCCCCATTATACACACACAAAAGTTAAGCCCCAACTAAAAAGTTGTGGGATTCTGTGTTTGGGGTTCACAGATTTAAAAACGTATCCCCATTATACACACACAAAAGTTAAGCCCCAACTAAAAAGTTGTGGGATTCTGTGTTTGGGGTTCACAGATATAAAAACGTATCCCCATTACATTTTATTTATTTATTTATTATTTTCAAGGGTATTATCTGCTTATTTGTGTTTTTTGTAATTCTTGTGAGTAAAATGAACCCAAGATTTCTTCTTCATTTAAATCATATAATTTGTAGGTCCAAGGGACTGTATCCATTACATCAATGATTTTAAATAATTCACGAGTCCATTTTTGTGTATAACCTTTCTCAAAATGGCTTTTCCATTTGTATATCCTTACCATATCACCAACTTTGAACTTGGGCTTTCTCAAATTAATCTCCTTTTCATATTCTAATTTTGTAAATGTTTCTGATGGTTTTGATTTTGTTGATGAATGAACTGCATTGTTGTAATCATCTACAATATCCTGAATTAAATACACCCATTTTTGAGAACCGAGTTGTGTGAATTTTTTATATAGCCTCTCTTTCAAAGTACGATTAAAACGCTCAATAACAACTGCTTTTCCTTCATTAAAGGTGCTGTATAATTTAATACCCTTCCCCTTAAGAAATTTCATGAATATTTTGTTATAGAACTCTGTTCCCTCATCAGTCCATAACTTCTTTGGTTTCCTTTTATCCCGATCAAATATTAGCTTAAAGGCTAACATTAAAGTATCACCCCTTTTATTTTTTAAAGGGACAACCCAGGCAAATCTACTCCTCAAATCAATAACGGTTAAAGCATACCTGTATCCCCTGTCATTATTCAATTCAATTAAATCAGCGGACCATATGTGGTCAGTGTATTTAGAATAAACCTTCCTTCTTTTAAACTTTGTGATTATAGGTTTGTGTAATTCTTCAGCCAAAAGCTCCTCAGTCTTGATGACATCATTAGAGCCTAATAGTTTTTTGAGGAATAACCAAGACCAAGTTTCAATTTAGCATTTATCAAATTTCTCACAATAAACCTATCAACTTTCTCTCTCAACGTTGGATTTTGTATCAAAGACAAATTATACAACATTTCGCTGTCGGCTTTATGTTTTTCAGTCAACGTAGTGGTTTTCCCATAAGCAATATCATGCTTCATACACACTTCGTCAACCCTATTTGTAGGTTTAGACCAAGGTTTAGGATTGTCAGCCTCATCTAATCTTTTATCCAAGTTTGTTCCTGGACCACAGAAAGAATACCCTGGAAGGTGTAATTCCCCTGGAATTCCAGTTGTTGTAAATTTACTTCCTGACAGAAACTTTTGTATGTCTCCTCCTCTTTTAGGAGAGATGAATTGGCACTTTTTAGAGCCACATACTTGACATATTCCTTTTTGATAAACTCTATTATTTTTAGCTTTAACATAAGAGATATTTTTAGATTTAGTTTTCTTTTTACATTTGAGACAATAACTCATATTTATTTATCAGAAAAATTCCGACAGAGTATCAAAACCTTTTTGGTTTTCAACATATACATTTCAATCTTTATTTTTAAAACATAAAGAATCCTAAGGAATGCCTTCACTCTCTCCTCCATTTATTTACAAATAAAAACTAACTAAAGTCAATGACACCAACATCATCAATCACATAATCTTTTCCTTCTTCTTCTTCTTCTTCTTCACCACTTTCTCGTTTAAATCTCCTCCCTGAAATTGAAGACATTGACGTTCTTATTTTTGAAACCATTATCTTCATAAGAGTTGTTAATTCTTTAATTTCCTCTTCGGTGCGTTGAGATTGATTTATTTGCTTTAATACACTCAATCTTTTATGAATCTCAGTGATTTCCATCTTTTTATATTTTTCCTCCCTCTCTCTTTGCTCCCTCTCCTCCTCCTCCATTTTCTCCCTCTCCTCCTTCTCCTTTTTCTCCCTTTTCTCCCTTTTCTCCCTTTCCTCCTTCTCCCTTTTCTCCCTTTCCTCCTTCTCCTTTTTCTCCCTCTCCTCCTTCTCCTCCTTTTTCTCCCTCTCCTCCTTCTCCTCCCTCTCCCTTTCCTCCTTCTCCTTTTTCTCTCTTTCCTCCTTCTCTTCTTCAACTCCTTCCTCATCCCTTGCTACCCTTGAGTTTGAACCCCAAAGAATATTATACATATACTCATCTGGATTTTGAGATATTCTTGTATCTATAATTATTTTTCTCATAATAGGATACCAATAAGATTTGTTGACGATTTCTAAAAGAGTTTTATATTTCATAACTTTGAGAAGTTCATTTTTATTTAATATTTTAAACAAGTCTCTATTTGTGGGTTTAACAATATCAGTATAAGGCCAGTTTTTTATGACAAAATTCCCATGTATATGCTCCAAATCATAAGGTATGTAATACCGAGCACCCTTTTCTTGTAGGTATCCTTGAATACAAAAATTATAATTCTCTTGTAGTCTTCTTCCTGCCATTTATGTATCAGAAATATATGTGAGATTAATATTATGACAGGTAATACCACCCCATCTTCCCACTACCAAATCGGTTTGTATTCCTCGGCTTTCTATCCTTATCTCATTACCTTCCTTCTTTGTCATGCGAACCATCGCTATACTATCATATATTTTTATTTTCTTAAAATCACGTATTTGTTGTTTACTAATTGTACTTCCACATAAATCCTTATCTTCACCAAGTGGATAATATTCTTCTTTACGAGACTGATTTAAATCATGTAGGTCTTCTATGTTTATTGAAAAAGACCAATTATACCCTAAATCAGGCATATCATACCCCCATTTATTAATTCGCATATTAACTAAATGTCCTTCTTTATAAAATTTAATTGTAAGCAGGTAGTTAAATTCAATGAGGAAAGGTGTATGGTCAGTATAACCAGGTGTTGTGGTTGTAAATTTTACTTGTTTCACAAAACGTGCTGTTTTCTTTAAAGATATATATTGTGATAAATCACTGAATCTAATCAAGTCATTCGCATCTGTAGGGTTTGGATAATTGATTAATTTATAAGTATTCTTCATATTAATATTTTTACTTACACTATATTTTTGTCGTTCAGCCTGTGCCTTTGTATAATAATTTGATAAATCAATATCCTGAGAGGATTTTCCAAAGATAGAACCATCTTTTCCAACATAGGTCATTTATATTAGATAAAAAATGATATCATAAAAATTTTCATTATTGTTGAGTTGAAATAATACATATAAACATAATTGGCCACAACATTTAGAATTAATTTCTTGAACTTGGAATGTTTGATAAACACCATTCTGTAAGAATTGTATTACTTCAACAGGTGGTGGCATACCATAACTATCAAAATAATATTTATCCTGACTATTATGAATACAAACCCAATGAGAACCATTCTGTGTGTCTAAATTCATAATAATATTCTTTGTATTCTTATTTATATGTGTTAATTCATCTCTCATACAAATAACCACATTATCAATTTTTAGTGTTTTACAATACTTAGCTAGTTCTATATTTGACGTTGTATTCTTTCCAAATTGTTTAAACCATTTATCCATTTATTTATGAGAAAGATACAATCCATTACCCCGTTTAGTTAGTTTTACACCCGCTTGAGCGATAGAGGAAAGCATATCTCCAACCAACAATCTAGCTTTATCAGGTAGACTTTCAAGTTTTTGAGCAAAATCTACAATTACACCACTTCCACTAATTTGTTTCTCCAACTCCTTGTTATGTCTTTCCAATTCTTTTTGAGCTTTTAGTTGTGCCTTCCTTTCGTTAGCAGTTTTTACCGCTGCTGAAATACCACCAGTCAATGCTCCCGCCGCACTTAAACCAGCAAATAAAGGAATTAGAAACGGGAGAAATCCTCCTCTTGACTCGTCTATTGAATATTTCTTTAACATAGGTTTCGTCATTTTAATTTTAAGTGATCCAACATCATTTAGTGTTTTTACTTGTGTGTGTGTGAGTAAAACATCAATTCTTACAGCTCCTTTTCTTTGAATTGTATTAACATTAATAATACAAGGCTTTTGATTTTGAATACAAGATGTTAATTTATTAAGATTGATTTGATTAACATATACCCCAACCATTTATTTATGAGAAAAAACCTATGTGATATTAATCATAACACCATTATCTGTATTAATCTGTAATTCTGTTTCCTCCAAAAGCAAACAATATGCATTAACCTCTTCACTCTCCCCTCTTTCAATGTATAGAGAAGTATCCACTCGATTAGACTTTATAGTTTCCTTTTGAGAACTCAGGTCAATTGCGTAGATTGTATAAAGTTTTTGAAACGCAACCATATCCAAAATAGGATCATTATTACCATTACTTTCACACACCTTTTGGTAGGACTTGTAGGCTTCCGCATAATCATTTTTTTCCCAATCAATTTCCAATCTATCTCGCGGATAAAATGTGCCATCAAGAGAAACCCGAAGTTGTTTCACCTTTGCATTATCACTCAGGGCATTATTCTTATTAGTACCGTCCTCTCCATCTGGTTTTTTAAAAATGAGCCAGAGGTATCGTGGCTTTCCTTGAAGAACACCTAAATTCCAAGTGTAGGTAGTGTGTTCCAGTTTAACGTGTTGACATCTTCTTTTAAGGTATGATACATTTAGCGGTTTCTTTGAGTTAAGTCTTCTATTTAACATCTCTTCCGTTTTAAGATTAGGAGTATATTCACTGATATACCAACACAAATCATTAATAACAAATTTATTATTTTCTCCAAAAGCATTTTCATCCCCAAAAAGCAATCTATTTACATTATCATTCCTTTGTAGTTGAAATCTAATTTTAAGCCCATACAAAACTTTATCATAATCACAAAATCCAAATATACCTTTCAGAGGTACTGCTACGGTAAAACTATTCTCAGCTTTTGCGTCATCATTATACATTGACTTCCTTTGACTATAACCAGGGTCTGCGTTTGTACCCGTTGACATATCAGGAATAAAACCCTCAACAGCTCCCTTACCCATTCTATCACTAAACGAATATAGTGTAAATTTCATCATTTCAGATGTAGCAGAGACATAATCAACCGCTTCAACCTCTTGTGTTCCAATATACAGGCGGACACTGTCAAACATTTTCCAGAAGAAATCATTTACGAGTGTAGCATTAGTATTATTCGCAGCCTTAGTGAATTTAAATTTACACAGCAAGAAACTATCAGCTATATTCAAGTAAGTTTGTTGATTATTTATTTCAAAACTTTTTGTTCCGTTTGAATTCCAGTCTGTTCCTGTTATAGCATTTACCTTAAAATAGTCTTCCTTTTTAGTGGAGTTTGAAATGATAATCGTATCATCCAAATCATAGATACTATCAATCGCTTCCATACTTGTATTTATATAGCATTAAAATTGTTGAAACCCTGACCCAAGTATTTTAATGATTTTTTGTCGTTCTTGTGAAGATAGTTGAGTTTTACCTTTTTTTATTTCTTTGATTGCTTGTAATTTATGAGACTCCTTTTGAGCATCTTTTATACTCTTTATAGCACCCGCAACGGAGCCCACGGCAGAAGCAGTTGAACCAATTAGGTCTTTATGTTTAAGGATGGTTGAACCAATACCCATTAGAGTATCAATTATCCCATCTCCTTTATTTCGAAATTGATGACCTACACCTCGTTGTCTCTTAGGTTTATAGTATCCTCTACCCACATACCTTGTATAGTCTGGTGAAAGGAACATGCCCTCCCCTGTAATTATTTTATATTTTCCCAACTCGTGTTTTCTCACAATAACCATTATTTATTTATTGAAAAACTTCACGTAGGTGAATTCTGATGGATATAATTTCATCATTAAAGGATATCATACGATTATCTTGGTCGGTTATCCTAAAATTTACTCTGTATATGGTTTTTCCTGACACAGGTAAATAGACAAGATTTTTTGGTTCCATATTAAATTTATAACCAATCGGGGTTGAGTATGCACTGAATGAAAATATTGTATTTGTTCTTATTCCATCGTTATAAGCACCATCAATCAAATCACAATGAATTAATACTGAATTTATACCGGAGGATATTTGGATAACATTATCACTGTAAAACGTCCCGTTATTTTCAATCTTTTTTGAAGAGAAACCCAATAGCTCTCTAAACGAATTTTCAATCGTGAAATCAACTTTATAATTATTTTTAAGTTTAATAGTTGATTTTGAAGTGTGTTTTTGAATATCTATTACAATATTTTTTGGTTCATCACCTTTTTCTTTCATAAGGCGAGAGACTTCTGAAGATATTTGAGAAATCTCGTAAGCTCCAGGTGAAACGGTTATAGTTTTATATCCACTTCCTGGATTATAACTAAACTTGTTGTTTTTCTCTGTGATATTAAAAAGGGTATTGTAAGTTTCCATTGACAACAAAGATGCCTCATATGAGGTAAGGGGGTCAAGTTGTAGTGGGTAAGGGAATGAAGCTGTGTAATCGCTCGTTGTGAAATTAAAACTAAGAATTGTGCTTCTCATCTTATTTAATATCTAATAAAATATCTTTGTATTGACATTTATTAATTATTTTCATGTTCATCAACTGATCTAAAATGGCTGAGGATTCATTAAAACAATTGTTGTTTCCAGCCTTCTTACTACCTAACAACAATAATAGCCTATTAACTAATTGTGATGGGTCATTTGGAAGAAAACTAACACCCGAACCAAGCTTACTTAAAGCATCAATAATATGTTTCTCCTTCTCATTCTTCTTACTTTTACCAGCAACAGAAACTCCATAATCAAGTGCATTTAGCAACTCAATATATACCCTATCTTCCTCTCTTTCCATATCAAGTGGTTCCTCAAAATATTTTGAACCGCTGAATCCGGGGTTTGTTAGAAGAAACATTAATCTTGGAGTTAATTTAACATTTGGTTGAGTAGAACTCAAGAACATCAATTTATCATTAAATATCAATACCTTTTCTTCCACAAGATGAAACACTGCTGGTTCTTCTGTTGGAATGAGACCTGCTCTGGTTTTTGAACCCGCCGAATATTCATTGTTTTGAAGAGCTTCCACAACATAATTAGGGGGTTGATTTACCTCCTCAAGTTTCCGAAATAATCCCTCGTCATCATATTCTAATTCACCAAGTTCTTGTTTTGTTATCTGACTAAAATCTTTGAGCATTTGAAGTTTTTTCGGAGTAAATTCTACCGTGGGTACTGTAGGTGAGTGTTGAGTTTTCAAAAGTGGTTTAAAGAATTTCTCTTGTTTTCTTTCAAAGGCTTCTTCACCAGTTAGTTTCTGTCTCCGTTTCTTCTTTATCTCTTCCTGTTGTTTAACAACTTTTGAAACTAATTGTTGATGTTCCTTAAACTTTCTTTCTCTTTCTTCAGTATTCATTTTCTGTATTTATTTATTGAAAAATATCATTTAGTATCTCATCTTGTTTCACAACAATATATTTATATTTTCCAATCGTGTGTTTCATATAATTTTCAAATTCTTTTTTACTACATAACGTAGAGCAATTATCTCTCCAAAAATTATTTACATCTATTGAATTTAACTTAAATAAAATAAAAGTATTGGCATTGTTTCTTATTGAGCGTCGAGGGAGTTGAAAATATGATTGACTAAGATATATACAATTACAAGAAGAATGTCTCCCTCTTGTATAGTAGCTATCCATTACTGTTTGGTTTCTCTCATTAACACAATCATCAAAGATGACGAGGTTCTTTTTTGATTTATCTAAATCTTGAGGTGAAGGTATATCATCCGTATTATCACTGAGAATACAAGTTATGGGTTTCGATTTTGATTTCTGTGTATCACAAAATAATTGTATTATATCTTCAATATTATAATCATTCAGTTTGTTTTGAAGTTTAAATAAACCGATAATGTCTTCCTTTTTAAGACCTGCATTAAAACCCTGTGAGAGTAGTTGATACTCGGGTTGAAAACTTGACTTTGTAAAAATTATTAAATTATCATAATCTAAAAAATTAGGACCAAGGAGCATCTTTAAAAGTAAACAGGTTTTCCCACATCCGCTTGAACCAACTATTAGACATCTCAATGAATTTGGAATGTTTTTATGGTTATTAAATTTTATCTTATTTTCCCAAACGGGTAAAAAATCATTCATTTATATATTTGGAAAACAAGTCATCCAACTTTTTTTGAGCTATTTTAGAAACTCTATATTTTATCCTGAGTTCTGGTTTAATTTCAAAATAATTCATTATTTTATTTATGTAGTATCTTGTATTAACATTTCCATTAAAATTATTTTGAATAATAAATATCATTAAACCCTTATACATTTCCTCAATACAAAGAGTCTCTTTCCTTGTAAGAAATGGTGTATTATCACCATAATGCTTAACATTCATCTCTCTTATTAATCTTGTAAAGTAATTCATTTTTGGTTCTAATTTAAAAGAGTTATATGTTTTTTTATATTTCTTATTATCATTAATTAGAATATAATCACAGAATAAACATTGTTTATATGAATCCTCATCATTAAGCCCCACTCTATCACAAGCCGGACAATTCTCTAATTTATCATATGGAGAGTCTGGAAATTCTAAATATCCTTCAGAACTTATCATATTTATGTGGTAAATTTTTACTTAAACTAAACGCAAGTTTATTCATTAATAAATACAATGTTTCAAAGCACAAAAGACAAATTTCAATCAATCTCTACTTCGGTGGAAGATATAGAAAAATATGTCAAAGATGTTAAATTGAACAAAGATAAATATGGAAATTTTTGGGTAAAACCAGTTATGGAAAATAACATGAGCCCCTCTATTTCATTTAAAGGAAGAGCTCTAACTATACCTGGAAAGACATCCATTAAAGTAAATCTAACAAAAGTTTCTCCTCTACTCCTGGCAATTTATTCAAAGCTTGAAAAAGTGATTGACCACGATACTTTGAAAAAGAATGATAAGACCATTAATAATTCTAGAGGAGACATTTGTATTTTCTTTAATAATCCAAAGGGTGTAGATCTAAGTAAAATGAATGATGTTAATATTTCTGGTGAAATGTCATTTCGTTCTATGATAGTTAGAGATTATTTAAAGATAACTTTTGATATAAAAATTGTAGAGATTGAATCTGTTAATGAAAGAAAGTATATAGATATTGATGGGAATATTTTTCTTGCTAATTAAATATGAGTCAATACAGCAGTGAAGATTTTACTATTTCATTGAACTCGGACGATAGTGATGATAGTATTTCATTGAACTTGGCTGATGGTGATGATAGTATTTCATTGAACACAGATGATAGTTATGATACTAATAGTTTGTGCTCAAATGATAGTTATGAGAGTAGCTTTATTGATGACTCTGAGTATGATTCTGAGTATTCATGTGATAGTTATGACTTAGATGATTCTGAGTGAAAAAGTGTTTTAGTTTAAGCACAGTGATATATATAAAACGGAGCTGTAAAGCTCAAAAGTGTTTTATTTTAAGCACAGTGATATATATAAAACACCACGTTTTCTCACGCTATAAATATGGTTTATTGTGATACTTGCGAGAAGGAAGTAAAATATTATAAACAACATATTCTCACCGCAAAACATACATACAACATTTTAAACAAACTTTCCCCTCTTCCACCTGAAACAAAACACTGTTCTACATGTAATAAAAATATCCTCAAGAAAGGCTTCAAAATACATCTTAAAACAAATCTACATTTATCAAATTTTATCACAACTAAAAACTCTGATGGAGCATTCAAAGGACATATTAAAATAAGAGTCTTTAACTTCAAACCTCCTGAACCAGAGTCTATAGTTGATGCTGTAGAAATAGTTAAACCTGCTGTTCTAACGTTGATTGAAAAAACACTAAAGGAAATGAAACCACTTAAATTTTATATGGGAGTAAAATTAGAAATGACAAAGGATGAAGGAGTTATAGATGCACCATACATGAGAACTGAGCCACACTTTATATCTTCATATCAAGATTTTAAAACATCAGGAGTCTATGATGAACTTATTAAACAAGAGCAAGATGTGGATAATTCAATCGTAGGAAGTGGATTCAATATAGGAAAAATTATTTACATAGACATTCATATTCTTAAATCAGATCCTCTAAAAGCTTCTTCTTACATTGATTTACCCAGTGTTATCAAAAATAGAAAAGCAGTTATCAATATCAAAAATAAAGACAATAAATGTTTTCTCTGGTCTATTTTAGCACACTTACATCCTCCACATTTTCATGATGAAAGAGTATCTCATTATAAAAAATATGAGAATACATTAAATACGAAAGATCTAAAGTTTCCGATGACTTTAAATGATATTCCTAAATTTGAAAAGATGAATAATTTATCAGTTAATGTTTATGGTCTAACAGAAACAAACAACATTCAGGTTTTAAAGCTTTCTGACAATTGTAAACAAACTCATATTAATCTTCTATATTTTAATTCAGACGAAAATTCACATTATACATACATCAAAGATATTGCTAAATTAATAAAACCACAAGTCTGTAAGAGAACAAATAAAATATATATTTGTTTGCGTTGTCTTAACTTCTTCAATTCACAAGAAAGATTAGATAAACATTCAAATTATTGTGGCGAACATAAATCAACGGTAATCAATATGCCTAAAGAAGGCTCAAAGATCACATTCAAAGATGAAAATAAAAAGATCAAACATCCATTTGTTATATATGCTGATTTTGAAAGTATTTTAGAAAAAATTGATACTGCTTCTCAAGATCCAAAAGAATCATACACAAATAAATATCAAAAACATACTCCTTGTGGTTTTTGTTATTATATCAAATCATCCGTTGGTGATAAATATAACAAGTTAGAGATGTATAGAGGCTCAAATACCCCAGAGGAGTTTGTGAAACGACTAGAAAAAGACTGTGTTCGATTAACCAAGATAATGAGAGAAACCAATAAACCAATGTCCTTAACAAGTAAAGAAAAAAGGGAATTTATAAAAAACAATGTCTGTCATATTTGTGAGGAGAAAATTGGTAAAGGTCTAAAGGTTAGAGACCATTGTCATCTCACTGGTAAATATAGAGGTCCGGCTCATCAAAGTTGTAATATTAATTATCAACTCCCCTCTTTCATTCCTGTCTTTCTTCATAACAACGCTCATTATGATACACATCTATTTATCAAGGAACTCTCAAAGACTTCTGGAAGTATCTCAGCAATTCCAAACACGGATCAGAAATACATTTCATTCACAAAAACAATTCACACATCTCCTATTACTCATATCAGATTTCTTGATACATTTAAATTCATGGCAAGTCCATTGGTTAACTTGGTTCAAAATCTAAAAGAGTTTCCATGTCTTTCAGAGTATTTTTTAGATAAAGATTTTCTAACACAAAAGGGAATTTACCCCTATGACTATATGGACTCATTTGAGAGATTCAATGAAACACAACTTCCTTCAAAAGAAAATTTCTATAACAAATTAAATAATAGTCATATATCTGATAAAGATTATGTACACGCACAAAATGTTTGGGAAAAATATAACATCAAGAATCTTGGCGAGTATCACGATTTGTATCTCAAAACTGATGTGCTTTTATTGGCCGATGTATTTGAAGCCTTTAGATCTGTTTGTCGCACTGGATATGGATTGGATCCTGCTCACTACTACACAGCACCTGGATTGGCCTGGAGTGCGATGTTGAAAATGACAAAACAAGATTTGGATTTGATAACCGATGTTGATATGCTTTTGATGATTGAAAAGGCAAAAAGAGGTGGAATTTCACAAGTCTGCTCGAGTAGATACGCAAAAGCAAATAACAAATATCTTCCAAATTATGATCCAACGAAAGAGAGTTCTTACTTGATGTACTATGACGCGAACAACCTGTATGGCTGGGCAATGTCTCAGGCTCTTCCTTATGGAAAACTTAGATGGGTAAAGGAAAAAGACTACAAAAACGTTTTACAAGATGTATGTATCTCTACACAAAAAGAATTGGATGAAGAAAAAGTTGGTTATTATTTTGAAATTGATTTAAAATATCCAGAGGAACTCCATAACCTACACAAAGATCTCCCATTTGCTTGTGAGAAAGAAAGTCCAAAGAAAGAATGGTTGAGTGATTATCAACGATCGTTTGATATAGGTGAATCAACAGAAAAATTACTTACTACATTATATAACAAGAAAAATTATGTTCTACACCAAAGAAATTTGCGACAATATTTATCAAAAGGTCTAAGAGTAGAGAAGATCCATAGGGTTCTAAAGTTCAATCAAAGTCATTGGTTAAAGGGGTACATTGATTTTAATACACAAAGAAGAACAGAGTCAAAAACAGATTTTGAGAAAGACTTTTATAAATTGATGAATAATGCGGTCTTTGGTAAGACTATGGAGAATGTGAGGAAAAGACAAAATATCAGACTATCAACATCTTGGGAACAAGCATCAAAATTAATTAATAGACCGAGTTTTACTCGAGCTGAGGTCTTTACTGAGAACTTTTGTGCGATCCATTTGATTAAAGAGAGTATTGAAATGAACAAACCTATTTATATTGGAACAACAATTCTTGATTTATCAAAGTCATTAATGTATGATTACTTTTATAATAACTTGAGGAAGAAATATCAAAATGATGTTAATCTACTTTATATGGATACAGATAGTTTTATTTTGAAAATTAATACCAACGATGTTTATTCAGACATGAAAAGAGACATTAATATCTATGACACGAGTAATTACAGTCCAGAGAGTGAGTTGTTCTCTTCTAAAAATAAAAAGGTGATTGGAAAGTTCAAGGATGAATTAGGAGGAAATGTTATGAGTGAATTTGTGGGATTGAGGTCAAAGGCTTATGCTTATAAATACATTGTGAATAACGTTGAAAAGACTGATAAGAAGTTAAAAGGTGTAAAGAAAAATGTTATTAAAGAAACAATAAACTTTAAGGATTATTATAACTGTTTAACAACAAAGAAAGAAGAGTTTAGAAAGATTAATGGAATAAGAAGTTATAAACATCAATTATATTCAGAAGAGATAAATAAGAAAGCATTGGGGGCTTTTGATGATAAGAGGTTTATTTTAGAAAATGGAATTGATAGTCTCCCTTATGGTTATATAAGTATATAAGTGATAAGATATATATATAAGTGATAAGATATATATAAGTGATAAGATATACATAAGTGATAAGATATATATAAGTGATAAGATATATATATAAGTGATAAGTTAAAAAGGGGGGGGGGGGGGGGTTGGGGATTTTAACGGGCTACCGCCGCCTTTTTTACTATTATATAAATGATAGAACCAAGTATCAACCAGACTAAAGAGTGGAGGTGTAATCAACCTTGGTATATAAATGGAAAACATAATGAATGTGAAAAATATCAAATAGGTATAATTGAAAAGGCAACTGGTAAAAAAATTCACAAAACAAATAAGAGAATTAATTTAAATACCGGTGAATTGGGTAAAAAAGATGGAAATATTTTTGAGTGGACGGAAAACTTTGATGGTTGTCAGGAAAATATATACTTTAATTTTAAAATGGTATGTGGCACTGGAGGTGCTCAAACAAGAACATTGAGGGAGGTTTACCATTTTATCTTAGCTCAGTTAAAATATCTTAATAAAGAACCAAACTCAAACATATTTTTTGTTAATATATTAGATGGTGAAGAGAGTGGCAAGAGAATTAAATTATTTCCCACGCATAAACAAATATTTGTAGGGTCGTTGTTTGAGTGGGTTATATTCACCAGATGATATTAAGAGTAAAAGGTTAAAAGGTTCATAAGGTCAGAAGGATCACAGGTGTTTAAGTGGTCTAATGAATAAGGATAACATGTCAAAAGGTTAGAAGGTTCGTAAAGAACAGGGTGAGAGAAATAGAGGTCTTTAGGGGCAATGAGGGAGGGAAAGAATTAATATGGAAGTGAATGGGTCAATGTTTGAGTGGGTCAAAGATTAATCTGCCAGATGATATGTAGAAGAAGGATGATAGGTCTATAAGAGAAAACAAATATTTGTAGTGTTTGAGTGGTCTAATGAACAACATTAAGGATAGGTACTACAGACAAAAGGTTCATAAAGATGAGGGTGGGAGAAATAGAGGTGTTTATGATTTTTGAAAAAGACAAGGGGGTAAATGACATTAGATAGGGATTTCCCATGTTAAACGGAGGTGTCCCAGAAGCAACATTATTACACTACTAACATACTTGCCGGAAAATTTTTTCCAGCAAGTAATGAAAAATCGGTCAGACCGAGGACTTGCCGGAATTTACTTTTTTATCGGCCATTTAGGACAAATATGGCGGCCGAACCACGTGACCGATGATGTCATCATGAACATATTTTATTCCCCATGGAGAGTTCTTTACAATGAGTCACGTCTCAATTTTTTCTATTCAGCACTTTGGGAGATATGGAGGTGGTAGGTTTTTCGGTTTTTCCAAGATGGCGGCCGAACCACGTGACTGATGACGTCATCATTAACATATTTTATTCCCCATGGAGAGTTCTTTACAATGAGCCATACCTCAATTTTTTCTATTCAGCACTTCCGGAGATATCGAGGTGCAAAGTTTTTCCAAGATGGCGGCCGAACCACGTGACCGATGACGTCATCATTAACATATTTTATTCCCCATGGAGAGTTCTTTACAATGAGCCATGTCTCAATTTTTTCTGTTCAGCACTTTTGGAGATATAGTGGTGCAAATTTTTGCCGTTTTTCCAAGATGGCGGCCGACCACGTGACATATGACGTCATCATTAACATATTTTATTCCCCATGGAGAGTTCTTTTCAATGAGCCATGTCTCAATTTTTTCTGTTCAGCACTTTTGGAGATATAGTGGTGAACAGTTTTGCCGTTTTTCCAAGATGGCGGCCGACCATGTGACTGATGACGTCATCATTAACATGTTTTATTCCCCATGGAGAGTTCTTTACAATGAGCCATGTCTCAATTTTTTCTGTTCAGCACTTTTGGAGATATAGTGGAGCAAAGTTTTTCCGTTTTTCCAAGATGGCGGCCGACCACGTGACATATGACGTCATCATTAACATATTTTATTCCCCATGGAGAGTTCTTTACAATGAGCCATGTCTCAATTTTTTCTGTTCAGCACTTTTGGAGATATAGTGGTGCAAATCTTTGCCGTTTTTCCAAGATGGCGGCCGACCACGTGACTGATGACGTCATCATTAACACATTTTATTCCCCATGGAGTTCTTTACAATGAGCCATGTCTCAATTTTTTCTGTACAGTACTTTCGGAGATATAGAGGTGCAAAGTTTTGCCGTTTTTCCAAGATGGCGGCCGAACCACGTCAACGATGACGTCATCAATTGTGCACAGTCTATTCCAGGGCAAGACCAATATGTGTGCAAAGTTTGGCGATTCTACGTGCAACGGTGTAGACGCAGTGCTGCAAACAGACAAACAAACAGACAGACAGACAGACAGACAGACAGATGAAAAATCGGTCAGAGACCGAGGACTTGCCGGAATGTACTTTCTTATCGGCCATTTCGGACAAATATGGCGGCCGAACCATGTGACCGATGACGTCATCATTAACATATATTATTCCCCATGGAGAGTTCTTTACAATGAGCCATGTCTCAATTTTTTCTGTTCAGCACTTTTGGAGATATAGTGGTGCAAAAGTTTTGCCGTTTTTCCAAGATGGCGGCCGACCACGTGACATATGACATCATCATTAACATATTTTATTCCCCATGGAGAGTTCTTTACAATGAGCCATGTCTCAATTTTTTCTGTTCAGCACTTTTGGAAATATAGTGGTGCAAAGTTTTGCCGTTTTTCCAAGATGGCGGCCGACCACGTGACATATGACGTCATCATTAACATATTTTATTCCCCATGGAGAGTTCTTTACAATGAGCCATGTCTCAATTTTTTCTGTTCAGCACTTTTGGAGATATAGTGGCGCAACGTTTTGCCGTTTTTCCAAGATGGCGACCGAACCACGTGACTGATGACGTCATCATTTACATATTTTATTCCCCATGGAGAGTTCTTTACAATGAGCCATGTCTCAATTTTTTCTGTTCAGTACTTTCGGAGATATAGAGGTGCAAAGTTTTTCGGTTTTTCCAAGATGGCGGCCGAACCACGTCACCGATGACGTCATCAATTGGGCACAGTCTATTCCAGGGCAAGACCAATATGTGTGCAAAGTTTGGCGATTCTACGTGCAACGGTGTAGACGCAGTGCTGCAAACAGACAAACAGACAAACAGATGAAAAATCGGTCAGAGACCGAGGACTTGCCGGAATGTACTTTTTTATCGGCCATTTAGGACAAATATGGCGGCCGAACCACGTGACCGATGACGTCATCATTAACATATTTTATTCCCCATGGAGAGTTCTTTACAATGAGCCATACCTCAATTTTTTCTATTCAGGACTTTTGGAGATGTGAGGGTGCAGAGTTTTTCGGTTTTTCCAAGATGGCGGCCGACCACGTGACTGATGACGTCATCATTAACATATTTTATTCTCCATGGAGTGTTCTTTACAATGAGCCATGTCTCAATTTTTTCTGTTCAGCACTTTTGGAGATATAGTGGTGCAAAGTTTTGCCGTTTTTCCAAGATGGCGGCCGACCACGTGACTGATGACGTCATCATTAAGATATTTTATTCCCCATGGAGAGTTCTTTACAATGAGCCATGTCTCAATTTTTTCTGTTCAGTACTTTTGGAGATATAGCGGTGCAATTTTTTGGCCGTTTTTCCAAGATGGCGACCGAACCACGTGAATGATGACGTCATCATTAACATATTTCATTCCCCATGGGGAGTTCTTTACAATGAGCCATGTCTCAATTTTTTCTGTTCAGTACTTTTGGAGATATGGAGGTGCAAATTTTTTCGGTTTTTCCAAGATGGCGGCCGAACCACGTGACTGATGACGTCATCATTAACATGTTTTATTCCCCATGGAGAGTTCTTCACAATGAGCCATGTCTCAATTTTTTCTGTTCAGCACTTTGAGATATCGAGGTGCAAATTTTTTCGGTTTTTCCAAGATGGCGGCCGAACCACGTGACCGATGACGTCATCATTTGGGCACAGTATATTAGAGGGCAAGACCAATATGTGTGCCAAGTTTGGCGATTCTACGTGCAACGGTGTAGACATCTAGTGCTGCAAACAGACAAACAGACAGACAGACAGACAGACAAATGAAAAATCGGTCAGAGACCGAGGACTTGCCGGAATGTACTTTTTTATCGGCCATTTAGGACAAATATGGCGGCCGAACCATGTGACCGATGACATCATCATTAACATATATTATTCCCCATGGAGAGTTCTTTACAATGAGTCATGTCTCAATTTTTTCTATTCAGCACTTTCGGAGATATGGAGGTGCTAGGTTTTTCCAAGATGGCGGCTAAACCACGTGACCGATGACGTCATCATTAACAAATTTTATTCCCCATGGAGAGTTCTTTACAATGAGCCATGTCTCAATTTTTTCTGTTCAGCACTTTTGGAGATATAGTGGTGCAAAAGTTTTGCCGTTTTTCCAAGATGGCGGCCGACCACGTGACATATGACATCATCATTAACATATTTTATTCCCCATGGAGAGTTCTTTACAATGAGCCATGTCTCAATTTTTTCTGTTCAGCACTTTCGGAGATATGGAGGTGCAAACTTTTTCGGTTTTTCCAAGATGGCGGCCGAACCACGTGACTGATGACTTCATCAGTAACATATTTTATTCCCCATGGAGAGTTATTTACAATGAGCCATGTCTCAATTTTTTCTGTTCAGCACTTTCGGAGATATGGAGGTGTAAAGTTTTTCGGTTTTTCCAAGATGGCGGCCGAACCACGTCACCGATGACGT
The DNA here is from genome assembly GCF_964187855.1 of Myxine glutinosa. Lineage (NCBI taxonomy): Eukaryota > Metazoa > Chordata > Myxini > Myxiniformes > Myxinidae > Myxine > Myxine glutinosa. Next base: position 99,482,644 of record NC_136267.1, on the reverse strand, counting down.
CATCATTTGGGCACAGTATATTAGAGGGCAAGACCAATATGTGTGCCAAGTTTGGCGATTCTACGTGCAACGGTGTAGACGTAGTGCTGCAAACAGACAAACAGACAGACAGACAGACAGACAGACAGACAGACAGACAAACAAACGAACAGATCAACATACTTGCCGGAAAATTTTTCCGGCAAGTAACGAACAGATCAACATACTTGCCGGAAAAAATTTTCCGGCAAGTAACGAACAGATCAACATACTTGCCGGAAAATTTTTTCCGGCAAGTAACGAACAGATCAACATACTTGCCGGAAAATTTTTCCGGCAAGTAACAAACGAACAGATCAACATACTTGCCGGAATCTTTTCCGGCAAGTAACAAACGAACAGATCAACATACTTGCCGGAAAATTTTTTCCAGCAAGTAATGAAAAATCGGTCAGACCGAGGACTTGCCGGAATTTACTTTTTTATCGGCCATTTAGGACAAATATGGCGGCCGAACCACGTGACCGATGATGTCATCATGAACATATTTTATTCCCCATGGAGAGTTCTTTACAATGAGTCACGTCTCAATTTTTTCTATTCAGCACTTTGGGAGATATGGAGGTGGTAGGTTTTTCGGTTTTTCCAAGATGGCGGCCGAACTACGTAACTGATGACGTCATCATTAACATATTTTATTCCCCATCAAGAGTTCTTTACAATGAGCCATGTCTCAATTTTTTCTATTCAGTACTTTCAGAGATATGGAGGTGCAAAGTTTTTCGGTTTTTCCAAGATGGCGGCCGAACCACGTGACTGATGACTTCATCAGTAACATATTTTATTCCCCATGGAGAGTTATTTACAATGAGCCATGTCTCAATTTTTTCTGTTCAGCACTTTCGGAGATATGGAGGTGTAAAGTTTTTCGGTTTTTCCAAGATGGCGGCCGAACCACGTCACCGATGACGTCATCATTTGGGCACAGTATATTAGAGGGCAAGACCAATATGTGTGCCAAGTTTGGCGATTCTACGTGCAACGGTGTAGACGTAGTGCTGCAAACAGACAAACAGACAGACAGACAGACAGACAGACAGACAGACAGACAAACAAACGAACAGATCAACATACTTGCCGGAAAATTTTTCCGGCAAGTAATGAAAAATCGGTCAGAGACCGAGGACTTGCCGGAATGTACTTTTTTATCGGCCATTTAGGACAAATAGGGCGGCCGAACCACGTGACCGATGACGTCATCATTAACATATTTTATTCCCCATGGAGAGTTCTTTACAATGAGCCATACCTCAATTTTTTCTATTCAGGACTTTTGGAGATGTGGAGGTGCAGAGTTTTTCGGTTTTTCCAAGATGGCGGCCGAACCACGTGACCGATGACGTCATCATTAACATATTTTATTCTCCATGGAGTGTTCTTTACAATGAGCCATGTCTCAATTTTTTCTGTTCAGCACTTTTGGAGATATAGTGGTGCAAAGTTTTGCCGTTTTTCCAAGATGGCGGCCGACCACGTGACTGATGACGTCATCATTAAGATATTTTATTCCCCATGGAGAGTTCTTTACAATGAGCCATGTCTAAATTTTTTCTGTTCAGTACTTTTGGAGATATGGAGGTGCAATTTTTTTGGGTTTTTCCAAGATGGCGGTCGAACCACGTGACTGATGACGTCATCATTTGGGTACAGTATATTAGAGGGCAAGACCAATATGTGTGCCAAGTTTGGCGATTCTACGTGCAACGGTGTAGACGCAGTGCTGAAAACAGACAAACAGACAGACAAACAGACAGACAGATGAAAAATCGGTCAGAGACCGAGGACTTGCCGGAATGTACTTTTTTATCGGCCATTTAGGACAAATATGGCGGCTGAACCACGTGACCGATGACGTCATCATTAACATATTTTATTCCCCATGGAGAGTTCTTTACAATGAGCCATGTCTCAATTTTTTCTGTTCAGCACTTTTGGAAATATAGTGGTGCAAAGTTTTGCCGTTTTTCCAAGATGGCGGCCGACCACGTGACATATGACGTCATCATTAACATATTTTATACCCCATGGAGAGTTCGTTACAATGAGCCATGTCTCAATTTTTTCTGTTCAGCACTTTTGGAGATATAGTGGCGCAACGTTTTGCCGTTTTTCCAAGATGGCGACCGAACCACGTGACTGATGACGTCATCATTTCCATATTTTATTCCCCATGGAGAGTTCTTTACAATGAGCCATGTCTCAATTTTTTCTGTTCAGTACTTTCGGAGATATAGAGGTGCAAAGTTTTTCGGTTTTTCCAAGATGGCGGCCGAACCACGTCACCGATGACGTCATCAATTGGGCACAGTCTATTCCAGGGCAAGACCAATATGTGTGCAAAGTTTGGCGATTCTACGTGCAACGGTGTAGACGCAGTGCTGCAAACAGACAGACAGACAAACAGACAGACAAACAGACAGACAAACAGACAAACAAACGAACAGATCAACATACTTGCCGGAAAATTTTTCCGGCAAGTAACAAACGAACAGATCAACATACTTGCCGGAAAATGTTTCCGGCAAGTAACAAACAAACGAACAGATCAACATACTTGTCGGAAAATTTTTTCCGGCAAGTAATGAAAAATCGGTCAGAGACCGAGGACTTGCCGGAATGTACTTTTTTATCGGCCATTTAGGACAAATATGGCGGCCAAACCATGTGACCGATGAAGTCATCATTACTTGTTTTCTAAACTAATTTATTCCTTGATGATGCTCAAGAAATTTCATCTTGATCGGATGAAGTTTTGTACTTGGCGAATTATGACGTCATAATGGAGGAACCTATGACATCATCATTAACATATTTTATTCCACATGGAGAGTTCTTGACAATGAGCCATGTCTCAATTTTTTCTATTCAGCACTTTCGGAGATGTGGAGGTGCAACGCTTTTCAGTTTTTCCAAGATGGCGGCTGAACCACGTGACCGATGACGTCATCATGAACATAATTTATTCCCCATGGAGAGTTCTTTACAATGAGCCATGTCTCAATTTTGTCTATTCAGCACTTTCAGAGATATGGAGGTGCAAAGTTTTTCGGTTTTTCCAAGATGGCGGCCGAACCACGTGACTTATGACGTCATCATTAACATATTTTATTCCACATGGAGAGTTCTTTACAATGAGCCATGTCTCAATTTTTTCTGTTCAGCACTTTTGGAGATATAGTGGCGCAACGTTTTTCGGTTTTTCCAAGATGGCGGCCGAACCACGTGACCTATGACGTCATCATTAACATATTTTATTCCCCATGGAGAGTTCTTTACAATGAGCCATGTCTCAATTTTTTCTGTTCAGCACTTTTGGAGATATAGTGGTGCAAAGTTTTGCCGTTTTTCCAAGATGGCGGCCGACCACGTGACATATGACGTCATCATTAACATATTTTATTCCCCATGGAGAGTTCTTTACAATGAGCCATGTCTCAATTTTTTCTGTTCAGCACTTTTGGAGATATAGTGGCGCAACGTTTTGCCGTTTTTCCAAGATGGCGACCGAACCACGTGACTGATGACGTCATCATTTACATATTTTATTGCCCATGGAGAGTTCTTTACAATGAGCCATGTCTCAATTTTTTCTGTTCAGTACTTTCGGAGATATAGAGGTGCAAAGTTTTTCGGTTTTTCCAAGATGGCGGCCGAACCACGACACCGATGACGTCATCAATTGGGCACAGTCTATTCCAGGGCAAGACCAATGTGTGTGCAAAGTTTGGCGATTCCACGTGCAACGGTGTAGACGCAGTGCTGCAAACAGACAGACAGACAGATGAAAAATCGGTCAGAGACCGAGGACTTGCCGGAATGTACTTTTTTATCGGCCATTTAGGACAAATATGGCGGCCGAACCACGTGACCGATGACGTCATCATTAACATATTTTATTCCCCATGGAGAGTTCTTTACAATGAGCCATGTCTCAATTTTTTCTATTCAGAACTTTTGGAGATGTGGAGGTGCAGAGGTTTTCGGTTTTTCCAAGATGGCGGCCGATCCACGTGACCAATGACATCATCATTAACATATTTTATTCCCCATGGAGAGTTCTTTACAATGAGCCATGTCTCAATTTTTTCTATTCAGCACTTTCGGAGATATGGAGGTGCTAAATTTTTCGGTTTTTCCAAGATGGCGGCCGACCACGTGACATATGACGTCATCATTAACATATTTTATTCCCCATGGAGAGTTCTTTACAATGAGCCATGTCTCAATTTTTTCTGTTCAGCACTTTTGGAGATATAGTGGCGCAACGTTTTGCCGTTTTTCCAAGATGGCGACCGAACCACGTGACTGATGACGTCATCATTTACATATTTTATTCCCCATGGAGAGTTCTTTACAATGAGCCATGTCTCAATTTTTTCTGTTCAGTACTTTCGGAGATATAGAGGTGCAAAGTTTTTCGGTTTTTCCAAGATGGCGGCCGAACCACGTCACCGATGACGTCATCAATTGGGCACAGTCTATTCCAGGGCAAGACCAATATGTGTGCAAAGTTTGGCGATTCTACGTGCAACGGTGTAGACGCAGTGCTGCAAACAGACAGACAAACAGATGAAAAATCGGTCAGAGACCGAGGACTTGCCGGAATGTACTTTTTTATCGGCCATTTAGGACAAATAGGGCGGCCGAACCACGTGACCGATGACGTCATAATTAACATATTTTATTCCCCATGGAGAGTTCTTTACAATGAGCCATACCTCAATTTTTTCTATTCAGGACTTTTGGAGATGTGGAGGTGCAGAGTTTTTCGGTTTTTCCAAGATGGCGGCCGAACCACGTGACCGATGACATCATCATTAACATATTTTGTTCCCCATGGAGAGTTCTTTACAATGAGCCATGTCTCAATTTTTTCTATTCAGCACTTTCGGAGATATGGAGGTGCTAAGTTTTTCGGTTTTTCCAAGATGGCGGCCGACCACGTGACTGATGACGTCATCATTAACATATTTTATGCCCCATGGAGAGTTCTTTACAATGAGCCATGTCTCAATTTTTTCTGTTCAGCACTTTTGGAGATATAGTGGTGCAAATTTTTGCCGTTTTTCCAAGATGGCGGCCGACCACGTGACATATGACGTCATCATTAACATATTTTATTCCCCCATGGAGAGTTCTTTACAATGAGCCATGTCTCAATTGTTTCTGTTCAGCACTTTTGGAGATATAGTGGTGCAAAGTTTTGCCGTTTTTCAAAGATGGCGGCCGAACCACGTGACCTATGACGTCATCATTAACATATTTTATTCCCCATGGAGAGTTCTTTACAATGAGCCATGTCTCAATTTTTTCTGTTCAGCACTTTTGGAGATTTCGTGGTGCAAAGTTTTGCCGTTTTTCCAAGATGGCGGCCGAACCACGTGACCTATGACGTCATCATTAACATGTTTTATTCCCAATGGAGAGTTCTTTACAATGAGCCATGGCTCAATTTTTTCTGTTCAGCACATTGAGATATCGAGGTGCAAAATTTTAACATATTTGAAATCCCCATGGAGAGTTCTTTACAATGAGCCATGTCTCAATTTTTTCTATTCAGCACTTTCGGAGATGTGGAGGTGCAAAGTTTTTCGGTTTTTCCAAGATGGCGGCCGAACCACGTGACCGATGACGTCATCATTAACATATTTTATTCTCCATGGAGTGTTCTTTACAATGAGCCATGTCTCAATTTTTTCTGTTCAGCACTTTTGGAGATATAGTGGTGCAAAGTTTTGCCGTTTTTCCAAGATGGCGGCCGACCACGTGACTGATGACGTCATCATTAAGATATTTTATTCCCCATGGAGAGTTCTTTACAATGAGCCATGTCTAAATTTTTTCTGTTCAGTACTTTTGGAGATATGGAGGTGCAATTTTTTTGGGTTTTTCCAAGATGGCGGTCGAACCACGTGACTGATGACGTCATCATTTGGGTACAGTATATTAGAGGGCAAGACCAATATGTGTGCCAAGTTTGGCGATTCTACGTGCAACGGTGTAGACGCAGTGCTGAAAACAGACAAACAGACAGACAAACAGACAGACAGATGAAAAATCGGTCAGAGACCGAGGACTTGCCGGAATGTACTTTTTTATCGGCCATTTAGGACAAATATGGCGGCTGAACCACGTGACCGATGACGTCATCATTAACATATTTTATTCCCCATGGAGAGTTCTTTACAATGAGCCATGTCTCAATTTTTTCTGTTCAGCACTTTTGGAAATATAGTGGTGCAAAGTTTTGCCGTTTTTCCAAGATGGCGGCCGACCACGTGACATATGACGTCATCATTAACATATTTTATACCCCATGGAGAGTTCGTTACAATGAGCCATGTCTCAATTTTTTCTGTTCAGCACTTTTGGAGATATAGTGGCGCAACGTTTTGCCGTTTTTCCAAGATGGCGACCGAACCACGTGACTGATGACGTCATCATTTCCATATTTTATTCCCCATGGAGAGTTCTTTACAATGAGCCATGTCTCAATTTTTTCTGTTCAGTACTTTCGGAGATATAGAGGTGCAAAGTTTTTCGGTTTTTCCAAGATGGCGGCCGAACCACGTCACCGATGACGTCATCAATTGGGCACAGTCTATTCCAGGGCAAGACCAATATGTGTGCAAAGTTTGGCGATTCTACGTGCAACGGTGTAGACGCAGTGCTGCAAACAGACAGACAGACAAACAGACAGACAAACAGACAGACAAACAGACAAACAAACGAACAGATCAACATACTTGCCGGAAAATTTTTCCGGCAAGTAACAAACGAACAGATCAACATACTTGCCGGAAAATGTTTCCGGCAAGTAACAAACAAACGAACAGATCAACATACTTGCCGGAAAAATTTTTCCGGCAAGTAATGAAAAATCGGTCAGAGACCGAGGACTTGCCGGAATGTACTTTTTTATCGGCCATTTAGGACAAATATGGCGGCCAAACCATGTGACCGATGAAGTCATCATTACTTGTTTTCTAAACTAATTTATTCCTTGATGATGCTCAAGAAATTTCATCTTGATCGGATGAAGTTTTGTACTTGGCGAATTATGACGTCATAATGGAGGAACCTATGACATCATCATTAACATATTTTATTCCACATGGAGAGTTCTTGACAATGAGCCATGTCTCAATTTTTTCTATTCAGCACTTTCGGAGATGTGGAGGTGCAACGCTTTTCAGTTTTTCCAAGATGGCGGCTGAACCACGTGACCGATGACGTCATCATGAACATAATTTATTCCCCATGGAGAGTTCTTTACAATGAGCCATGTCTCAATTTTGTCTATTCAGCACTTTCAGAGATATGGAGGTGCAAAGTTTTTCGGTTTTTCCAAGATGGCGGCCGAACCACGTGACTTATGACGTCATCATTAACATATTTTATTCCACATGGAGAGTTCTTTACAATGAGCCATGTCTCAATTTTTTCTGTTCAGCACTTTTGGAGATATAGTGGCGCAACGTTTTTCGGTTTTTCCAAGATGGCGGCCGAACCACGTGACCTATGACGTCATCATTAACATATTTTATTCCCCATGGAGAGTTCTTTACAATGAGCCATGTCTCAATTTTTTCTGTTCAGCACTTTTGGAGATATAGTGGTGCAAAGTTTTGCCGTTTTTCCAAGATGGCGGCCGACCACGTGACATATGACGTCATCATTAACATATTTTATTCCCCATGGAGAGTTCTTTACAATGAGCCATGTCTCAATTTTTTCTGTTCAGCACTTTTGGAGATATAGTGGCGCAACGTTTTGCCGTTTTTCCAAGATGGCGACCGAACCACGTGACTGATGATGTCATCATTTACATATTTTATTGCCCATGGAGAGTTCTTTACAATGAGCCATGTCTCAATTTTTTCTGTTCAGTACTTTCGGAGATATAGAGGTGCAAAGTTTTTCGGTTTTTCCAAGATGGCGGCCGAACCACGACACCGATGACGTCATCAATTGGGCACAGTCTATTCCAGGGCAAGACCAATGTGTGTGCAAAGTTTGGCGATTCCACGTGCAACGGTGTAGACGCAGTGCTGCAAACAGACAGACAGACAGATGAAAAATCGGTCAGAGACCGAGGACTTGCCGGAATGTACTTTTTTATCGGCCATTTAGGACAAATATGGCGGCCGAACCACGTGACCGATGACGTCATCATTAACATATTTTATTCCCCATGGAGAGTTCTTTACAATGAGCCATGTCTCAATTTTTTCTATTCAGAACTTTTGGAGATGTGGAGGTGCAGAGGTTTTCGGTTTTTCCAAGATGGCGGCCGATCCACGTGACCAATGACATCATCATTAACATATTTTATTCCCCATGGAGAGTTCTTTACAATGAGCCATGTCTCAATTTTTTCTATTCAGCACTTTCGGAGATATGGAGGTGCTAAATTTTTCGGTTTTTCCAAGATGGCGGCCGACCACGTGACATATGACGTCATCATTAACATATTTTATTCCCCATGGAGAGTTCTTTACAATGAGCCATGTCTCAATTTTTTCTGTTCAGCACTTTTGGAGATATAGTGGCGCAACGTTTTGCCGTTTTTCCAAGATGGCGACCGAACCACGTGACTGATGACGTCATCATTTACATATTTTATTCCCCATGGAGAGTTCTTTACAATGAGCCATGTCTCAATTTTTTCTGTTCAGTACTTTCGGAGATATAGAGGTGCAAAGTTTTTCGGTTTTTCCAAGATGGCGGCCGAACCACGTCACCGATGACGTCATCAATTGGGCACAGTCTATTCTAGGGCAAGACCAATATGTGTGCAAAGTTTGGCGATTCTACGTGCAACGGTGTAGACGCAGTGCTGCAAACAGACAGACAAACAGATGAAAAATCGGTCAGAGACCGAGGACTTGCCGGAATGTACTTTTTTATCGGCCATTTAGGACAAATAGGGCGGCCGAACCACGTGACCGATGACGTCATAATTAACATATTTTATTCCCCATGGAGAGTTCTTTACAATGAGCCATACCTCAATTTTTTCTATTCAGGACTTTTGGAGATGTGGAGGTGCAGAGTTTTTCGGTTTTTCCAAGATGGCGGCCGAACCACGTGACCGATGACATCATCATTAACATATTTTGTTCCCCATGGAGAGTTCTTTACAATGAGCCATGTCTCAATTTTTTCTATTCAGCACTTTCGGAGATATGGAGGTGCTAAGTTTTTCGGTTTTTCCAAGATGGCGGCCGACCACGTGACTGATGACGTCATCATTAACATATTTTATGCCCCATGGAGAGTTCTTTACAATGAGCCATGTCTCAATTTTTTCTGTTCAGCACTTTTGGAGATATAGTGGTGCAAATTTTTGCCGTTTTTCCAAGATGGCGGCCGACCACGTGACATATGACGTCATCATTAACATATTTTATTCCCCATGGAGAGTTCTTTACAATGAGCCATGTCTCAATTTTTTCTGTTCAGTACTTTCGGAGATATAGAGGTGCAAATTTATTCGGTTTTTCCAAGATGGCGGCCGAACCACGTCACCGATGACGTCATCATTGAGGCACAGTATATTAGAGGGCAAGACCATTATGTGTGCAAAGTTTGTCGATTCTCCGTGCAACGGTGTAGACGCAGTGCTGCAAACAGACAAACAGACAGACAAACAGACAAACAGATGAAAAATCGGTCAGAGACCGAGGACTTCCCGGAATGTATTTTTTTATCGGCCATTTAGAACAAATATGGCGGCTGAACCACGTGATAGATGACGTCATCATTAACATATTTTATTCCCCATGGTGAGTTCTTTAAAATGAGCCATGCCTCAATTTTTTCTATTCAGGACTTTTGGAGATGTGGAGGTGCAGAGTTTTTCGGTTTTTCCAAGATGGCGGCCGAACCACGTGACCGATGACGTCATCATTAACATATTTTATTCCCCATGGAGAGTTCTTTACAATGAGCCATGTCTCAATTTTTTATATTCAGCACTTTCGGAGATATAGAGGTGCTAGGTTTTTCGGTTTTTCCAAGATGGCGGCCGACCACGTGACTGATGACGTCATCATTAGCATATTTTATTCCCCATGGAGAGTTCTTTACAATGAGCCATGTCTCAATTTTTTCTGTTCAGCACTTTCGGAGATATAGTGGTGCAAAGTTTTGCCGTTTTTCCAAGATGGCGGCCGACCACGTGACATATGACGTCATCATTAACATATTTTATTCCCCATGGAGAGTTCTTTACAATGAGCCATGTCTCAATTTTTTATGTTCAGCACTTTTGGAGATATAGTTGTGAAAAGTTTTTCGGTTTTTCCAAGATGGCGGCCGACCACGTGACATATGACGTCATCATTAACATATTTTATTCCCCATGGAGAGTTCTTTACAATGACCCAAGTCTCAATTTTTTCTGTTCAGCACTTTTGGAGATATAGTGGCGCAACGTTTTTCGGTTTTTCCAAGATGGCGCCAGAACCACGTGACTGATGACGTCATCATTAACGTATTTTATTCCCCATGGAGAGTTCTTTAGAATGAGCCATGTCTCAATTTTTTATGTTCAGTACTTTTGGAGATATAGAGGTGCAAAGTTTTTCGGTTTTTCCAAGATGGCGGCCGAACCACGTCACCGATGACGTCATCAATTGGGCACAGTCTATTCCAGGGCAAGACCAATATGTGTGCAAAGTTTGGCGATTCTACGTGCAACGGTGTAGACGCAGTGCTGCAAACAGACAGACAGACAGACAGACAAACAGACAAACAGACAGATGAAAAATCGGTCAGAGACCGAGGACTTGCCGGAATTTACTTTTTTATTGGCCATTTAGGACAAATATGGCGGCTGAACCACCTGACCGATGACATCATCATTAACATATTTTATTCCCCCTGGAGAGTTCTTTCCAATGAGCCATGTCTCAATTTTTTCTGTTCAGCACTTTTGGAGATAGAGGTGCAACGTTTTTCGGATTTTCCAAGATGGCGGCCGAACCACGTGACCGATGACGTCATCATTAACATATTTTATTCCCCCTGGAGAGTTCTTTCCAATGAGCCATGTCTCAATTTTTTCTATTCAGCACTTTTGGAGATATGGAGGTGATTTTTTTTCCCGTTTTTCCAAGATGGCGGCCGCACCACGTGACCGATGACGTCATCATTAACATATTTTATTCCACATGGAGAGTTCTTGACAATGAGCCATGTCTCAATTTTTTCTATTCAGCACTTTCGGAGATATGGAGGTGCTAGGTTTTTCGGTTTTTCCAAGATGGCGGCCGACCACGTGACTGATGACGTCATCATTAACATATTTTATTCCCCATGGAGCGTTCTTTACAATGAGCCATGTCTCAATTTTTTCTGTTCAGCACTTTTGGAGATATCGTGGTGCAAAGTTTTGCCGTTTTTCCAAGATGGCGGCCGACCACGTGACTGATGACGTCATCATTAACATATTTTATTCCCCATGGAGAGTTCTTTACAATGAGCCATGTCTCAATTTTTTCTGTTCAGCACTTTTGGAGATATAGTGGTGCAAATTTTTGCCGTTTTTCCAAGATGGCGGCCGACCACGTGACATATGACGTCATCGTTAACATATTTTATTCCCCATGGAGAGTTCTTTACAATGAGCCATGTCTCAATTTTTTCTGTTCAGCACTTTTGGAGATACAGTATAGTGGTGCAAATTTTTGCCGTTTTTCCAAGATGGCGGCCGACCACGTGACATATGACGTCATCATTAACATATTTTATTCCCCATGGAGAGTTCTTTACAATGAGCCATGTCTCCATTTTTTCTGTTCAGTACTTTCGGAGATATAGAGGTGCAAAGTTTTTCGGTTTTTCCAAGATGGCGGCCGAACCACGTCACCGATGACGTCATCAATTGGGCAGAGTCTATTCCAGGGCAAGACCAATATGTGTGCAAAGATTGGCGATTCTCCGTGCAACGGTGTAGACGCAGTGCTGCAAACAGACAGACAAACAGATGAAAAATCGGTCAGAGACCGAGGACTTGCCGGAATTTACTTTTTTATTGGCCATTTAGGACAAATATGGCGGCTGAACCACCTGACCGATGACATCATCATTAACATATTTTATTCCCCCTGGAGAGTTCTTTCCAATGAGCCATGTCTCAATTTTTTCTGTTCAGCACTTTTGGAGATAGAGGTGCAACGTTTTTCGGATTTTCCAAGATGGCGGCCGAACCACGTGACCGATGACGTCATCATTAACATATTTTATTCCCCCTGGAGAGTTCTTTCCAATGAGCCATGTCTCAATTTTTTCTATTCAGCACTTTTGGAGATATGGAGGTGATTTTTTTTCCCGTTTTTCCAAGATGGCGGCCGCACCACGTGACCGATGACGTCATCATTAACATATTTTATTCCACATGGAGAGTTCTTGACAATGAGCCATGTCTCAATTTTTTCTATTCAGCACTTTCGGAGATATGGAGGTGCTAGGTTTTTCGGTTTTTCCAAGATGGCGGCCGACCACGTGACTGATGACGTCATCATTAACATATTTTATTCCCCATGGAGCGTTCTTTACAATGAGCCATGTCTCAATTTTTTCTGTTCAGCACTTTTGGAGATATCGTGGTGCAAAGTTTTGCCGTTTTTCCAAGATGGCGGCCGACCACGTGACTGATGACGTCATCATTAACATATTTTATTCCCCATGGAGAGTTCTTTACAATGAGCCATGTCTCAATTTTTTCTGTTCAGCACTTTTGGAGATATAGTGGTGCAAATTTTTGCCGTTTTTCCAAGATGGCGGCCGACCACGTGACATATGACGTCATCGTTAACATATTTTATTCCCCATGGAGAGTTCTTTACAATGAGCCATGTCTCAATTTTTTCTGTTCAGCACTTTTGGAGATACAGTATAGTGGTGCAAATTTTTGCCGTTTTTCCAAGATGGCGGCCGACCACGCGACATATGACGTCATCATTAACATATTTTATTCCCCATGGAGAGTTCTTTACAATGAGCCATGTCTCCATTTTTTCTGTTCAGTACTTTCGGAGATATAGAGGTGCAAAGTTTTTCGGTTTTTCCAAGATGGCGGCCGAACCACGTCACCGATGACGTCATCAATTGGGCAGAGTCTATTCCAGGGCAAGACCAATATGTGTGCAAAGATTGGCGATTCTCCGTGCAACGGTGTAGACGCAGTGCTGCAAACAGACAGACAAACAGACAAACAGACAGACAGACAAACAGACAAACAAACGAACAGATCAACATACTTGCCGGAATCTTTTCCGGCAAGTAACAAACAGACAGACAGACAAACAGACAAACAAACGAACAGATCAACATACTTGCCGGAATCTTTTCCGGCAAGTAACAAACGAACAGATCAACATACTTGCCGGAAATTTTTTTCCGGCAAGTAACAAACAGACAAACAGACAAACAAACGAACAGATCAACATACTTGCCGGAAAAATTTCCGGCAAGTAATGAAAAATCGGTCAGAGACCGAGGACTTCCCGGAATGTATTTTTTTATCGGCCATTTAGAACAAATATGGCGGCTGAACCACGTGATAGATGACGTCATCATTAACATATTTTATTCCCCATGGAGAGTTCTTTAAAATGAGCCATGCCTCAATTTTTTCTCTTCAGGACTTTTGGAGATGTGGAGGTGCAGAGTTTTTCGGTTTTTCCAAGATGGCGGCCGAACCACGTGACCGATGACGTCATCATTAACATATTTTATTCCCCATGGAGAGTTCTTTACAATGAGCCATGTCTCAATTTTTTATATTCAGCACTTTCGGAGATATAGAGGTGCTAGGTTTTTCGGTTTTTCCAAGATGGCGGCCGACCACGTGACTGATGACGTCATCATTAACATATTTTATTCCCCATGGAGAGTTCTTTACAATGAGCCATGTCTCAATTTTTTCTGTTCAGCACTTTCGGAGATATAGTGGTGCAAAGTTTTGCCGTTTTTCCAAGATGGCGGCCGACCACGTGACATATGACGTCATCATTAACATATTTTATTCCCCATGGAGAGTTCTTTACAATGAGCCATGTCTCAATTTTTTATGTTCAGCACTTTTGGAGATATAGTGGTGAAAAGTTTTTCGGTTTTTCCAAGATGGCGGCCGACCACGTGACATATGACGTCATCATTAACATATTTTATTCCCCATGGAGAGTTCTTTACAATGACCCAAGTCTCAATTTTTTCTGTTCAGCACTTTTGGAGATATAGTGGCGCAACGTTTTTCGGTTTTTCCAAGATGGCGCCAGAACCACGTCACCGATGACGTCATCAATTGGGCACAGTCTATTCCAGGGCAAGACCAATATGTGTGCAAAGTTTGGTGATTCTACGTGCAACGGTGTAGACGCAGTGCTGCAAACAGACAGACAGACAGACAGACAAACAGACAAACAGACAGATGAAAAATCGGTCAGAGACCGAGGACTTGCCGGAATGTACTTTTTTATCGGCCATTTAGGATAAATATGGCGGCTGAACCACGTGATAGATGACGTCATCATTAACATATTTTATTCCCCATGGAGAGTTCTTTACAATGACCCATGTCTCAATTTTTTCCATTCTGCACTTTTGGAGATATGGTGGTGCAAAGTTTTCCCGTTTTTCCAAGATGGCGGCCGAACCACGTGACCGATGGCATCATCATTAACATATTTTATTCCCCATGGAGAGTTCTTTACAATGAGCCATGTCTCAATTTTTTCTGTTCAGTGCTTTCGGAGATATAGTGGTGCAAATTTTTTCGGTTTTTCCAAGATGGCGGCCGAACCACGTGACTGATGACGTCATCATTAACATATTTTATTCCCCATGGGGAGTTCTTTACAATGAGCCATGTCTCAATTTTTTCTGTTCGCAACTTTTGGAGATATAGTGGCGCAACGTTTTGCTGTTTTTCCAAGATGGCGGTCGAACCACGTGACTGATGACGTCATTATTAACATATTTTATTCCCCATGGGGAGTTCTTTACAATGAGCCATGTCTCAATGTTTTCTGTTCAGCACTTTTGGAGATATCGTGGTGCAAAGTTTTGCCGTTTTTCCAAGATGGCGGCCGACCACGTGACTGATGACGTCATCATTAACATATTTTATTCCCCATGGGGAGTTCTTTACAATGAGCCATGTCTCAATGTTTTCTGTTCAGTACTTTCAGAGATATGGAGGTGCAAAGTTTTCCCGTTTTTCCAAGATGGCGGCCGAACCACGTGACATATGACGTCATCAATAACATATTTTATTCCCCATGGAGAGTTCTTTACAATGAGCCATGTCTCAATTTTTTCTATTCTGCACTTTTGGAGATATGGAGGTGCAAATTTTTTCCAAGATGGCGACCGAACCACGTGACCGATGACGTCATCAATTGGGCACAGTCTATTCCAGAGCAAGACCAATAAGTGTGCAAAGTTTGGCGATTCTACGTGCAACGGTGTAGACGCAGTGCTGCAAACAGACAGACAAACAGACAAACAAATGAAAAATCGGTCAGAGACCGAGGCATTGCCGGAATGTACTTTTTTATTGGCCATTTAGGACAAATATGGCAGCCGAACCACGTGACCAATGACGTCATGATGAACATATTTGATTCCCCATGGAGAGTTCTTTACAATGAGCCATGTCTCAATTTTTTCTATTCAGCACTTTCGGGGATATGGAGGTGCAAAGTTTTTCGTTTTTTCCAAGATGGCGGCCGAACCACGTGACCGATGACGTCATCATTAACATATTTTATTCCCCATGGAGAGTTCTTTACATTGAGCCATGTCTCAATTTTTTCTGTTCAGCACTTTTGGAGATTTAGTGGTGCAAAGTTTTGCCGTTTTTCCAAGATGGCAGCCGACCACGTGACTGATGACGTCATCATTAACATATTTTATTCCCCATGGGGAGTTCTTTACAATGAGTCATGTCTCAATTTTTTCTGTTCAGCACTTTTGGAGATATAGTGGTGCAAATTTTTGTCGTTTTTCCAAGATGGCGGCCGACCACGTGACATATGACGTCATCATTAACATATTTTATTCCCCATGGAGAGTTCTTTACAATGAGCCATGTCTCAATTTTATCTGTACAGTACTTTCGGAGATATAGAGGTGCAAAGTTTTTCGGTTTTTCCAAGATGGCGGCCGAACCACGTCACCGATGACGTCATCAATTGGGCACAGTCTATTCCAGGGCAAGACCAATATGTGTGCAAAGTTTGGCGATTCTCCGTGCAACGGTGTAGACGCAGTGCTGCAAACAGACAGACAGACAGACAAACAGACAAACGAACAGCTCAACATACTTGCCGGAAAATTTTTTCCGGCAAGTAACAAACAGACAAACAAACGAACAGATCAACATACTTGCCGGAAAATTTTTCCGGCAAGTAACAAACGAACAGATCAACATACTTGCCGGAAAATTTTTCCGGCAAGTAACAAACAGACAAACAGATGAAAAATCGGTCAGAGACCGAGGACTTGCCGGAATTTACTTTTTTATCGGCCATTTAGGACAAATATGGCGGCCGAACCACGTGACCGATGATGTCATCATTAACATATTTTATTCCCCGTGGAGAGTTGTTTACAATGAGCCATGTCTCAATTTTTTCTGTTAAGCACTTTTGGAGATATAGTGGTGCAAAGTTTTGCCGTTTTTCCAAGATGGCGGCCGACCACGTGACTGATGACGTCAACATTAAGATATTTTATTCCCCATGGAGAGTTCTTTACAATGAGCCATGTCTCAATTTTTTCTGTTCAGTACTTTTGGAGATATAGCGGTGCAATTTTTTTGCCGTTTTTCCAAGATGGCGGCCGAATCACGTGACCTATGACGTCATCATTAACATATTTCATTCCCCATGGAGAGTTCTTTACAATGAGCCATGTCTCAATTTTTTCTGTTCAGTACTTTTGGAGATATGGAGGTGCAAATTTTTTCGGTTTTTCCAAGATGGCGGCCGAACCACGTGACTGATGACGTCATCATTAACATGTTTTATTCCCCATGGAGAGTTCTTCACAATGAGCCATGTCTCAATTTTTTCTGTTCAGCACTTTGAGATATCGAGGTGCAAATTTTTTCGGTTTTTCCAAGATGGCGGCCGAACCACGTGACCGATGACGTCATCATTTGGGCACAGTATATTAGAGGGCAAGACCAATATGTGTGCCAAGTTTGGCGATTCTACGTGCAACGGTGTAGATGCAGTGCTGCAAACAGACAAACAGACAAACAGACAAACAGACAGACAGACAAATGAAAAATCGGTCAGAGACCGAGGACTTGCCGGAATGTACTTTTTTATCGGCCATTTAGGACAAATATGGCGGCCAAACCACGTGACCGATGAAGTCATCATTACTTGTTTTCTAAACTAATTTATTCCTTGATGATGCTCAAGAAATTTCATCTTGATCGGATGAAGTTTTGTACTTGGCGAATTATGACGTCATAATGGAGGAACCTATGACATCATCATTAACATATTTTATTCCCCATGGAGAGTTCTTTACAATGAGTCATGTCTCAATTTTTTCTATTCAGGACGTTTGGAGATGTGGAGGTGCAGAGTTTTTCGGTTTTTCCAAGATGGCGGCCGAACCACGTGACTGATGACGTCATCATTAACATATTTTATTCCCCATGGAGAGTTCTTTACAATGAGCCATGTCTCAATTTTTTCTGTTCAGCACTTTTGGAGATATAGTGGTGCAAAGTTTTGCCGTTTTTCCAAGATGGCGGCCGACCACGTGACATATGACATCATCGTTAACATATTTTATTCCCCATGGAGAGTTCTTTACAATGAGCCATGTCTCAATTTTTTCTGTTCAGGACTTTTGGAGATTTCGTGGTGCAAAGTTTTGCCGTTTTTCCAAGATGGCGGCCGACCACGTGACTGATGACGTCATCATTAACATATTTTATTCCCCATGGAGAGTTCTTTACAATGAGCCATGTCTCAATTTTTTCTGTTCAGCACTTTTGGAGATATAGTGGTGCAAAGTTTTGCCGTTTTTCCAAGATGGCGGCCAACCACGTGACATATGACGTCATCATTAACATATTTTATTCCCCATGGAGAGTTCTTTACAATGAGCCATGTCTCAATTTTTTCTGTTCAGCACGTTTGGAGATATAGTGGCGCAACGTTTTGCCGTTTTTCCAAGATGGCGACCGAACCACGTGACTGATGACGTCATCATTTACAAATTTTATTCCCCATGGAGAGTTCTTTACAATGAGCCATGTCTCAATTTTTTCTGTTCAGTACTTTCGGAGATATAGAGGTGCAAAGTTTTTCGGTTTTTCCAAGATGGCGGCCGAACCACGTCACCGATGACGTCATCAATTGGGCACAGTCTATTCCAGGGCAAGACCAATATGTGTGCAAAGTTTGGCGATTCTACGTGCAACGGTGTAGACGCAGTGCTGCAAACAGACAGACAAACAGACAGACAGACAGACAGACAGACAAACAAACGAACAGATCAACATACTTGCCGGAAAATTTTTCCGGCAAGTAATGAAAAATCGGTCAGAGACCGAGGACTTGCCGGAATGTCCTTTTTTATCGGCCATTTAGGACAAATATGGCGGCCGAACCACGTGACCAATGAGGTCATCATTAACATATTTTATTCCCCATGGAGATTTCTTTACAATGAGCCATGTCTCAATTTTTTCTGTTCAGCACTTTTGGAGATTTTGTGGTGCAAAGTTTTGCCGTTTTTCCAAGATGGCGGCCGACCACGTGACTGATGACGTCATCATTAACATATTTTATTCCCCATGGAGAGTTCTTTACAATGAGCCTTGTCTCAATTTTTTCTGTTCAGCACTTTTGGAGATATAGTGGCGCAACGTTTTGCCGTTTTTCCAAGATGGCGACCGAACCACGTGCCTGATGACGTCATCATTAACATATTTTATTCCCCATGGAGAGTTCTTTACAATGAGCCATGTCTCAATTTTTTCTGTTCAGTACTTTCGGAGATATAGAGGTGCAAAGTTTTTCGGTTTTTCCAAGATGGCGGCCGAACCACGTCACCGATGACGTCATCAATTGGGCACAGTCTATTCCAGGGCAAGACCAATATGTGTGCAAAGTTTGGCGATTCTACGTGCAACGGTGTAGACGCAGCGCTGCAAACAGACAGACAAACAGACAGACAGACAGACAGACAGACAAACAAACGAACAGATCAACATACTTGCCGGAATCTTTTCCGGCAAGTAACAAACGAACAGATCAACATACTTGCCGGAATCTTTTCCGGCAAGTAACAAACGAACAGATCAACATACTTGCCGGAAAATTTTTTCCAGCAAGTAATGAAAAATCGGTCAGACCGAGGACTTGCCGGAATTTACTTTTTTATCGGCCATTTAGGACAAATATGGCGGCCGAACCACGTGACCGATGATGTCATCATGAACATATTTTATTCCCCATGGAGAGTTCTTTACAATGAGTCACGTCTCAATTTTTTCTATTCAGCACTTTGGGAGATATGGAGGTGGTAGGTTTTTCGGTTTTTCCAAGATGGCGGCCGAACTACGTAACTGATGACGTCATCATTAACATATTTTATTCCCCATCAAGAGTTCTTTACAATGAGCCATGTCTCAATTTTTTCTATTCAGTACTTTCAGAGATATGGAGGTGCAAAGTTTTTCGGTTTTTCCAAGATGGCGGCCGAACCACGTGACTGATGACTTCATCAGTAACATATTTTATTCCCCATGGAGAGTTATTTACAATGAGCCATGTCTCAATTTTTTCTGTTCAGCACTTTCGGAGATATGGAGGTGTAAAGTTTTTCGGTTTTTCCAAGATGGCGGCCGAACCACGTCACCGATGACGTCATCATTTGGGCACAGTATATTAGAGGGCAAGACCAATATGTGTGCCAAGTTTGGCGATTCTACGTGCAACGGTGTAGACGTAGTGCTGCAAACAGACAAACAGACAGACAGACAGACAGACAGACAGACAAACAAATGAAAAATCGGTCAGAGACCGAGGACTTGCCGGAATGTACTTTTTTATCGGTCATTTAGGACAAATATGGCGGCTGAACCACGTGACCGATGACGTCATAATTACCTTCGCAAAAGCGGAGGGTTATGTTTTGATCGCTGTGTATTTATTTGTATGTCTGTGTGTGTGTGTGTGTGTGTATGTTATTCGCATAACTCAAAAAGTATTCAACCGAATTGCATGAAATTTGGTGGGATGATTGGTTATTATACGGGACACATTTGATTAGATTTTGGGAGCAATCGGGTCAAAGGTCAAGGTCAAGGTCACGAAAAGGTCAAAATCGTATTTTTGTTGTTCTGTTCCCTACACTCCCATGCCAAGTACAGAACAGTAGCTGCGGCGAAGGTATGCGCTCTACCGAGTGCCCGTTCTAGTTAACATATTTTATTCCCCATGGAGAGTTCTTTACAATGAGCCATGTCTCAATTTTTTCTGTTCAGCACTTTTGGAAATATAGTGGTGCAAAGTTTTGCCGTTTTTCCAAGATGGCGGCCGACCACGTGACATATGACATCATCATTAACATATTTTATTCCCCATGGAGAGTTCTTTACAATGAGCCATGTCTCAATTTTTTCTGTTCAGCACTTTTGGAGATATAGTGGTGCAAAGTTTTGCTGTTTTTCCAAGATGGCGGCCGACCACGTGACTGATGACGTCATCATTAACATATTTTATTCCCCATGGAGAGTTCTTTACAATGAGCCATGTCTCAATTTTTTCTGTTCAGTACTTTCGGAGATATAGAGGTGCAAAGTTTTTCGGTTTTTCCAAGATGGCGGCCGAACCACGTCACCGATGACGTCATCAATTGGGCACAGTCTATTCCAGGGCAAGACCAATATGTGTGCAAAGTTTGGCGATTCTACGTGCAACGGTGTAGACGCAGTGCTGCAAACAGACAGACAGACAAACAGACAAACAGACAAACAGACAAACAAACGAACAGATCAACATACTTGCCGGAAATTTTTCCGGCAAGTAATGAAAAATCGGTCAGAGACCGAGGACTTCCCGGAATGTATTTTTTTATCGGCCATTTAGAACAAATATGGCGGCTGAACCACGTGATAGATGACGTCATCATTAACATATTTTATTCCCCATGGTGAGTTCTTTAAAATGAGCCATGCCTCAATTTTTTCTATTCAGGACTTTTGGAGATGTGGAGGTGCAGAGTTTTTCGGTTTTTCCAAGATGGCGGCCGAACCACGTGACCGATGACGTCATCATTAACATATTTTATTCCCCATGGAGAGTTCTTTACAATGAGCCATGTCTCAATTTTTTATATTCAGCACTTTCGGAGATATAGAGGTGCTAGGTTTTTCGGTTTTTCCAAGATGGCGGCCGACCACGTGACTGATGACGTCATCATTAGCATATTTTATTCCCCATGGAGAGTTCTTTACAATGAGCCATGTCTCAATTTTTTCTGTTCAGCACTTTCGGAGATATAGTGGTGCAAAGTTTTGCCGTTTTTCCAAGATGGCGGCCGACCACGTGACATATGACGTCATCATTAACATATTTTATTCCCCATGGAGAGTTCTTTACAATGAGCCATGTCTCAATTTTTTATGTTCAGCACTTTTGGAGATATAGTTGTGAAAAGTTTTTCGGTTTTTCCAAGATGGCGGCCGACCACGTGACATATGACGTCATCATTAACATATTTTATTCCCCATGGAGAGTTCTTTACAATGACCCAAGTCTCAATTTTTTCTGTTCAGCACTTTTGGAGATATAGTGGCGCAACGTTTTTCGGTTTTTCCAAGATGGCGCCAGAACCACGTGACTGATGACGTCATCATTTACGTATTTTATTCCCCATGGAGAGTTCTTTAGAATGAGCCATGTCTCAATTTTTTATGTTCAGTACTTTTGGAGATATAGAGGTGCAAAGTTTTTCGGTTTTTCCAAGATGGCGGCCGAACCACGTCACCGATGACGTCATCAATTGGGCACAGTCTATTCCAGGGCAAGACCAATATGTGTGCAAAGTTTGGCGATTCTACGTGCAACGGTGTAGACGCAGTGCTGCAAACAGACAGACAGACAGACAGACAAACAGACAAACAGACAGACAAACGAACAGATCAACATACTTGCCGGAAATTTTTTTCCGGCAAGTAACAAACAGACAAACAGACAAACAAACGAACAGATCAACATACTTGCCGGAAATTTTTCCGGCAAGTAATGAAAAATCGGTCAGAGACCGAGGACTTCCCGGAATGTATTTTTTTATCGGCCATTTAGAACAAATATGGCGGCTGAACCACGTGATAGATGACGTCATCATTAACATATTTTATTCCCCATGGAGAGTTCTTTAAAATGAGCCATGCCTCAATTTTTTCTATTCAGGACTTTTGGAGATGTGGAGGTGCAGAGTTTTTCGGTTTTTCCAAGATGGCGGCCGAACCACGTGACCGATGACGTCATCATTAACATATTTTATTCCCCATGGAGAGTTCTTTACAATGAGCCATGTCTCAATTTTTTATATTCAGCACTTTCGGAGATATAGAGGTGCTAGGTTTTTCGGTTTTTCCAAGATGGCGGCCGACCACGTGACTGATGACGTCATCATTAACATATTTTATTCCCCATGGAGAGTTCTTTACAATGAGCCATGTCTCAATTTTTTCTGTTCAGCACTTTCGGAGATATAGTGGTGCAAAGTTTTGCCGTTTTTCCAAGATGGCGGCCGACCACGTGACATATGACGTCATCATTAACATATTTTATTCCCCATGGAGAGTTCTTTACAATGAGCCATGTCTCAATTTTTTATGTTCAGCACTTTTGGAGATATAGTGGTGAAAAGTTTTTCGGTTTTTCCAAGATGGCGGCCGACCACGTGACATATGACGTCATCATTAACATATTTTATTCCCCATGGAGAGTTCTTTACAATGACCCAAGTCTCAATTTTTTCTGTTCAGCACTTTTGGAGATATAGTGGCGCAACGTTTTTCGGTTTTTCCAAGATGGCGCCAGAACCACGTCACCGATGACGTCATCAATTGGGCACAGTCTATTCCAGGGCAAGACCAATATGTGTGCAAAGTTTGGTGATTCTACGTGCAACGGTGTAGACGCAGTGCTGCAAACAGACAGACAGACAGACAGACAAACAGACAAACAGACAGATGAAAAATCGGTCAGAGACCGAGGACTTGCCGGAATGTACTTTTTTATCGGCCATTTAGGATAAATATGGCGGCTGAACCACGTGATAGATGACGTCATCATTAACATATTTTATTCCCCATGGAGAGTTCTTTACAATGACCCATGTCTCAATTTTTTCCATTCTGCACTTTTGGAGATATGGTGGTGCAAAGTTTTCCCGTTTTTCCAAGATGGCGGCCGAACCACGTGACCGATGGCATCATCATTAACATATTTTATTCCCCATGGAGAGTTCTTTACAATGAGCCATGTCTCAATTTTTTCTGTTCAGTGCTTTCGGAGATATAGTGGTGCAAATTTTTTCGGTTTTTCCAAGATGGCGGCCGAACCACGTGACTGATGACGTCATCATTAACATATTTTATTCCCCATGGGGAGTTCTTTACAATGAGCCATGTCTCAATTTTTTCTGTTCGCAACTTTTGGAGATATAGTGGCGCAACGTTTTGCTGTTTTTCCAAGATGGCGGTCGAACCACGTGACTGATGACGTCATTATTAACATATTTTATTCCCCATGGGGAGTTCTTTACAATGAGCCATGTCTCAATGTTTTCTGTTCAGCACTTTTGGAGATATCGTGGTGCAAAGTTTTGCCGTTTTTCCAAGATGGCGGCCGACCACGTGACTGATGACGTCATCATTAACATATTTTATTCCCCATGGGGAGTTCTTTACAATGAGCCATGTCTCAATGTTTTCTGTTCAGTACTTTCAGAGATATGGAGGTGCAAAGTTTTCCCGTTTTTCCAAGATGGCGGCCGAACCACGTGACATATGACGTCATCAATAACATATTTTATTCCCCATGGAGAGTTCTTTACAATGAGCCATGTCTCAATTTTTTCTATTCTGCACTTTTGGAGATATGGAGGTGCAAATTTTTTCCAAGATGGCGACCGAACCACGTGACCGATGACGTCATCAATTGGGCACAGTCTATTCCAGAGCAAGACCAATAAGTGTGCAAAGTTTGGCGATTCTACGTGCAACGGTGTAGACGCAGTGCTGCAAACAGACAGACAAACAGACAAACAAATGAAAAATCGGTCAGAGACCGAGGCATTGCCGGAATGTACTTTTTTATTGGCCATTTAGGACAAATATGGCAGCCGAACCACGTGACCAATGACGTCATGATGAACATATTTGATTCCCCATGGAGAGTTCTTTACAATGAGCCATGTCTCAATTTTTTCTATTCAGCACTTTCGGGGATATGGAGGTGCAAAGTTTTTCGTTTTTTCCAAGATGGCGGCCGAACCACGTGACCGATGACGTCATCATTAACATATTTTATTCCCCATGGAGAGTTCTTTACATTGAGCCATGTCTCAATTTTTTCTGTTCAGCACTTTTGGAGATTTAGTGGTGCAAAGTTTTGCCGTTTTTCCAAGATGGCAGCCGACCACGTGACTGATGACGTCATCATTAACATATTTTATTCCCCATGGGGAGTTCTTTACAATGAGTCATGTCTCAATTTTTTCTGTTCAGCACTTTTGGAGATATAGTGGTGCAAATTTTTGTCGTTTTTCCAAGATGGCGGCCGACCACGTGACATATGACGTCATCATTAACATATTTTATTCCCCATGGAGAGTTCTTTACAATGAGCCATGTCTCAATTTTATCTGTACAGTACTTTCGGAGATATAGAGGTGCAAAGTTTTTCGGTTTTTCCAAGATGGCGGCCGAACCACGTCACCGATGACGTCATCAATTGGGCACAGTCTATTCCAGGGCAAGACCAATATGTGTGCAAAGTTTGGCGATTCTCCGTGCAACGGTGTAGACGCAGTGCTGCAAACAGACAGACAGACAGATGAAAAATCGGTCAGAGACCGAGGACTTGCCGGAATTTACTTTTTTGTCGGCCATTTAGGACAAATATGGCGGCCGAACCATGTGACCGATGACATCATCATTAACATATTTTATTCCCCATGGAGAGTTCTTTACAATGAGCCACGTCTCAATTTTTTCTATTCAGCACTTCCGGAGATATATCGAGGTGCTAAGTTTTTTGGTTTTTCCAAGATGGCGGCCGAACCACGTGACCGATGACGTCATTATTAACATATTTTATTCCCCATGGAGAGTTCTTTCCAATGAGCCATGTCTCATTTTTTCTATTCAGCACTGGAGGTGCAAAGTTTTTCGGTTTTTCCAAGATGGCGGCCGGACCACGTGACCGATGACGTCATCATTAACATGTTTTATTCCGCATGGAGAGTTCTTTACAATGAGCCATGTCTCAATTTTTTCTATTCAGCACTTTCAGAGATGTGGAGGTGCAAAAATTTTCGGTTTTTCCAAGATGGCGGCCGAACCACGTGACATATGACGTCATTAACATATTTTATTCCCCATGAAGCGTTCTTTACAATGAGCCATGTCTCAATTTTTTCTGTTCAGCACTTTTGGAGATATCGTGGTGCAAAGTTTTGCCGTTTTTCCAAGATGGCGGCCGACCACGTGACTGATGACGTCATCATTAACATATTTTATTCCCCATGGAGCGTTCTTTACAATGAGCCATGTCTCAATTTTTTCTGTTCAGCACTTTTGGAGATATCGTGGTGCAAAGTTTTGCCGTTTTTCCAAGATGGCGGCCGACCACGTGACTGATGACGTCATCATTAACATATTTTATTCCCCGTGGAGAGTTCTTTACAATGAGCCATGTCTCAATTTTTTCTGTTCAGGACTTTCGGAGATATGGAGGTGCAAAAATTTTCGGTTTTTCCAAGATGGCGGCCGACCACGTGACTGATGACGTCATCATTAACATATTTTATTCCCCATGGAGAGTTCTTTACAATGAGCCATGTCTCAATTTTTTCTGTTCAGGACTTTCGGAGATATGGAGGTGCAAAAATTTTCGGTTTTTCCAAGATGGCGGCCGACCACGTGACTGATGACGTCATCATTAACATATTTTATTCCCCATGGAGAGTTCTTTACAATGAGCCATGTCTCAATTTTTTCTGTTCAGGACTTTCGGAGATATGGAGGTGCAAAAATTTTCGGTTTTTCCAAGATGGCGGCCGAACCACGTGACCGATGACGTCATCATTAACATATTTTATTCCCCATGGAGAGTTCTTTACAATGAGCCATGTCTCAATTTTTTCTGTTCAGCACTTTGATATCGAGGTGCAAAATTTTTCGGTTTTTCCAAGATGGCGGCCGAACCACGTGACTGATGACGTCATCATTTACATATTTTATTCCCCATGGAGAGTTCTTTACAATGAGCCATGTCTCAATTTTTTCTGTTCAGTACTTTCGGAGATATAGAGGTGCAAAGTTTTTCGGTTTTTCCAAGATGGCGGCCAAACCACGTCACCGATGACGTCATCAATTGGGCACAGTCTATTCCAGGGCAAGACCAATATTTGTGCAAAGTTTGGCGATTCTACGTGCAACGGTGTAGACGCAGTGCTGCAAACAGACAGACAAACAGACAGACAGACAGACAGACAGACAAACAAACGAACAGATCAACATACTTGCCGGAAAATTTTTCCGGCAAGTAACGAACAGATCAACATACTTGCCGGAATCTTTTCCGGCAAGTAACAAACGAACAGATCAACATACTTGCCGGAAAATTTTTTCCGGCAAGTAACAAACGAACAGATCAACATACTTGCCGGAAAATTTTTCCGGCAAGTAATGAAAAATCGGTCAGAGACCGAGGACTTGCCGGAATGTACTTTTTTATCGGCCATTTAGGACAAATATGGCGGCCGAACCACGTGACCGATGACGTCATCATTAACATATTTTATTCCCCATGGAGAGTTCTTTACAATGAGCCATACCTCAATTTTTTCTATTCAGGACTTTTGGAGATGTTGAGGTGCAAAGTTTTCGGTTTTTCCAAGATGGCGGCCGAACCACGTGACCGATGACGTCATCATTAACATATTTTATTCCACATGGAGAGTTCTTGACAATGAGCCATGTCTCAATTTTGTCTATTCAGCACTTTCAGAGATATGGAGGTGCAAAGTTTTTCGGTTTTTCCAAGATGGCGGCCGAACCACGTGACCTATGACGTCATCATTAACATATTTTATTCCACATGGAGAGTTCTTTACAATGAGCCATGTCTCAATTTTTTCTGTTCAGCACTTTTGGAGATATAGTGGCGCAACGTTTTTCGGTTTTTCCAAGATGGCGGCCGAACCACGTGACCTATGACGTCATCATTAACATATTTTATTCCCCATGGAGAGTTCTTTACAATGAGCCATGTCTCAATTTTTTCTGTTCAGCACTTTTGGAGATATAGTGGTGCAAAGTTTTGCCGTTTTTCCAAGATGGCGGCCGACCACGTGACATATGACGTCATCATTAACATATTTTATTCCCCATGGAGAGTTCTTTACAATGAGCCATGTCTCAATTTTTTCTGTTCAGCACTTTTGGAGATATAGTGGCGCAACTTTTTGCCGTTTTTCCAAGATGGCGGCCGACCACGTGACATATGACGTCATCATTAACATATTTTATTCCCCATGGAGAGTTCTTTACAATGAGCCATACCTCAATTTTTTCTATTCAGGACTTTTGGAGATGTGGAGGTGCAGAGTTTTTCGGTTTTTCCAAGATGGCGGCCGAACCACGTGACCGATGACATCATCATTAACATATTTTGTTCCCCATGGAGAGTTCTTTACAATGAGCCATGTCTCAATTTTTTCTATTCAGCACTTTCGGAGATATGGAGGTGCTAAGTTTTTCGGTTTTTCCAAGATGGCGGCCGACCACGTGACTGATGACGTCATCATTAACATATTTTATGCCCCATGGAGAGTTCTTTACAATGAGCCATGTCTCAATTTTTTCTGTTCAGCACTTTTGGAGATATAGTGGTGCAAATTTTTGCCGTTTTTCCAAGATGGCGGCCGACCACGTGACATATGACGTCATCATTAACATATTTTATTCCCCATGGAGAGTTCTTTACAATGAGCCATGTCTCAATTTTTTCTGTTCAGTACTTTCGGAGATATAGAGGTGCAAATTTATTCGGTTTTTCCAAGATGGCGGCCGAACCACGTCACCGATGACGTCATCATTGAGGCACAGTATATTAGAGGGCAAGTCCATTATGTGTGCAAAGTTTGGCGATTCTCCGTGCAACGGTGTAGACGCAGTGCTGCAAACAGACAAACAGACAAACAGACAAACAGACAAACAGACAAATGAAAAATCGGTCAGAGACCGAGGACTTGCCGGAATGTACTTTTTTATCGGCCATTTAGGACAAATAGGGCGGCCGAACCACGTGACCGATGACGTCATCATTAACATATTTTATTCCCCATGGAGAGTTCTTTACAATGAGCCATACCTCAATTTTTTCTATTCAGGACTTTTGGAGATGTGGAGGTGCAGAGTTTTTCGGTTTTTCCAAGATGGCGGCCGAACCACGTGACCGATGACATCATCATTAACATATTTTGTTCCCCATGGAGAGTTCTTTACAATGAGCCATGTCTCAATTTTTTCTATTCAGCACTTTCGGAGATATGGAGGTGCTAAGTTTTTCGGTTTTTCCAAGATGGCGGCCGACCACGTGACTGATGACGTCATCATTAACATATTTTATTCCCCATGGAGAGTTCTTTACAATGAGCCATGTCTCAATTTTTTCTGTTCAGCACTTTTGGAGATATAGTGGTGCAAATTTTTGCCGTTTTTCCAAGATGGCGGCCGACCACGTGACATATGACGTCATCATTAACATATTTTATTCCCCATGGAGAGTTCTTTACAATGAGCCATGTCTCAATTTTTTCTGTTCAGTACTTTCGGAGATATAGAGGTGCAAATTTATTCGGTTTTTCCAAGATGGCGGCCGAACCACGTCACCGATGACGTCATCATTGAGGCACAGTATATTAGAGGGCAAGACCATTATGTGTGCAAAGTTTGGCGATTCTCCGTGCAACGGTGTAGACGCAGTGCTGCAAACAGACAAACAGACAGACAAACAGACAAACAAACGAACAGATCAACATACTTGCCGGAAAATGTTTCCGGCAAGTAATGAAAAATCGGTCAGAGACCGAGGACTTGCCGGAATGTACTTTTTTATCGGCCATTTAGGCCAAATATGGCGGCCGAACCATGTGACCGATGACGTCATCATTAACATATATTATTCCCCATGGAGAGTTCTTTACAATGAGCCATGTGTCAATTTTTTCTGTTCAGCACTTTTGGAGATTTTGTGGTGCAAAGTTTTGCCGTTTTTCCAAGATGGCGGCCGACCACGTGACTGATGCCGTCATCATTAACATATTTTATTCCCCATGGAGAGTTCTTTACAATGAGTCATGTCTCAATTTTTTCTATTCAGCACTTTCGGAGATATGGAGGTGCTAGGTTTTTCCAAGATGGCGGCTAACCCACGTGACCGATGACGTCATTATTAACATATTTTATTCCCCATGGAGAGTTCATTACAATGAGCCATGTCTCAATTTTTTCTATTCAGCACTTTCGGAGATATGGAGGTGCTAGGTTTTTCCAAGATGGCGGCTAAACCACGTGACCGATGACGTCATTATTAACATATTGTATTCCCCATGGAGAGTTCTTTACAATGAGTCATGTCTCAATTTTTTCTATTCAGCACTTTCAGAGATATGGAGGTGTTAGGTTTTTCGGTTTTTCCAAGATGGCGGCCGAACCACGTGACATATGACGTCATCATTAACAAATTTTATTCCCCATGGAGAGTTCTTTACAATGAGCCATGTCTCAATTTTTTCTGTTCAGCACTTTTGGAGATATAGTGGTGCAAATTTTTTGCCGTTTTTCCAAGATGGCGGCCGACCACGTGACATATGACATCATCATTTACATATTTTATTCCCCATGGAGAGTTCTTTACAATGAGCCATGTCTCAATTTTTTCTGTTCAGCACTTTCGGAGATATAGAGGTGCAAAGTTTTTCCAAGATGGCGGCCGAACCACGTGACTGATGACGTCATCATTAACATATTTGATTCCCCATGGAGAGTTCTTTACAATGAGCCATGTCTCAATTTTTTCGGTTCAGTACTTTTGGAGATATGGAGGTGCAAATTTTTTCGGTTTTTCCAAGATGGCGGCCGAACCACGCGACTGATGACGTCATCATTAACATGTTTTATTCCCCATGGAGAGTTCTTCACAATGAGCCATGTCTCAATTTTTTCTGTTCAACACTTTGAGATATCGAGGTGCAAATTTTTTCGGTTTTTCCAAGATGGCGGCCGAACCACGTGACCGATGACGTCATCATTTGGGCACAGTATATTAGAGGGCAAGACCAATATGTGTGCCAAGTTTGGCGATTCTACGTGCAACGGTGTAGACGCAGTGCTGCAAACAGACAAACAGACAAACAGACAAACAGACAAACAGACAAACAAACGAACAGATCAACATACTTGCCGGAAAATTTTTTCCGGCAAGTAACAAACGAACAGATCAACATACTTGCCGGAAAATTTTTCCGGCAAGTAACAAACAGACAAACAGATGAAAAATCGGTCAGAGACCGAGGACTTGCCGGAATGTACTCTTTTATCGGCCATTTAAGACAAATATGGCGTCCGAACCACGTGACCTATGATGTCATTATTAACATATTTTATTCCCCATGGAGAGTTCTTTACAATGAGCCATGTCTCAATTTTTTCTATTCAGCACTTTCAGAGATATGGAGGTGCACAATTTTTCGGTTTTTCCAAGATGGCGGCCGAACCACGTGACATATGACGTCATCATTAACATATTTTATTCCCCATTGAGAGTTCTTTGCAATGAGCCATGTCTCAATTTTTTCCATTCTGCACTTTTGGAGATATAGTGGTGCAAAGTTTTCCCATTTTTCCAAGATGGCGGCCGAACCACGTGACCGATGGCGTCATCATTAACATATTTTATTCCCCATGGAGAGTTCTTTACAATGAGCCATGTCTCAATTTTTTCTGTTCTGCACTTTTGGAGATTTTGTGGTGCAAAGTTTTGCCGTTTTTCCAAGATGGCGGCCGACCACGTGACTGATGACGTCATCATTAACATATTTTATTCCCCATGGAGAGTTCTTTACAATGAGCCATGTCTCAATTATTTCTGTTCAGCACTTTTGGAGATATAGTGGTGCAAAGTTTTGCCGTTTTTCCAAGATGGCGGCCGACCACGTGACATATGACGTCATCATTAACACATTTTATTCCTCATGGAGAGTTCTTTACAATGAGCCATGTCTCAATTTTTTCTGTTCAGCACTTTTGGAGATATAGTGGTGCAAAGATTTGCCGTTTTTCCAAGATGGCGGCCGAACCACGTGACATATGACGTCATCATTAACACATTTTATTCCCCATGGAGAGTTCTTTACAATGAGCCATGTCTCAATTTTTTCTGTTCAGTACTTTTGGAGATATAGTAGTGAATTTTTTTTCGGTTTTTCCAAGATGGCGGCCGAACCAGGTCACCGATGACGTCATCAACTGGGCACAGTCTATTCCAGGGCAAGACCAATATGTGTGCAAAGTTTGGCGATTCTACGTGCAACGGTGTAGACGCAGTGCTGCAAACAGACAGACAAACAGACAGACAAACAGACAAACAGACAAACAAACGAACAGATCAACATACTTGCCGGAAAATTTTTCCGGCAAGTAACAAACGAACAGATCAACATACTTGCCGGAAAAATTTTCCGGCAAGTAATGAAAAATCGGTCAGAGACCGAGGACTTGCCGGAATGTACTTTTTTATCGGCCATTTAGGACAAATATGGCGGCCGAACCACGTGACCGATGACGTCATCATTAACATATTTTATTCCCCATGGAGAGTTCTTTACAATGAGCCATACCTCAATTTTTTCTGTTCAAGACTTTTGGAGATGTGGAGGTGCAGAGTTTTTCGGTTTTTCCAAGATGGCGGCCGACCACGTGACTGATGACGTCATCATTAACATATTTTATTCCCCATGGAGAGTTCTTTACAATGAGCCATGTCTCAATTTTTTCCATTCTGCACTTTTGGAGATATGGAGGTGCAAAATTTTTCGGTTTTTCCAAGATGGCGGCTGAACCACGTGACATATGACGTCATCATTAACATATTTTATTCCCCATGGAGAGTTCTTTACAATGAGCCATGCCTCAATTTTTTCTGTTCAGCACTTTTGGAGATATAGTGGTGCAAAGTTTTGCCGTTTTTCCAAGATGGCGGCCGACCACGTGACATATGACATCATCATTAACATATTTTATTCCCCATGGAGAGTTCTTTACAATGAGCCATGTCTCAATTTTTTCTGTTCAGTACTTTCGGAGATATAGAGGTGCAAAGTTTTTCGGTTTTTCCAAGATGGCGGCCGAACCACGTCACCGATGACGTCATCAATTGGGCACAGTCTATTCCAGGGCAAGACCAATATGTGTGCAAAGTTTGGCGATTCTACGTGCAACGGTGTAGACGCAGTGCTGCAAACAGACAGACAGACAAACAGACAGACAGACAGACAAACGAACAGATCAACATACTTGCCGGAAAATTTTTTCCGGCAAGTAATGAAAAATCGGTCAGAGACCGAGGACTTGCCGGAATGTACTTTTTTATCGGCCATTTAGGACAAATATGGCAGCCGAACCACGTGACCGATGACGTCATCATTAACATATTTTATTCCCCATGGAGAGTTCTTCACAATGAGCCATACCTCAATTTTTTCTATTCAGGACTTTTGGAGATGTGGAGGTGCAGAGTTTTTCGGTTTTTCCAAGATGGCGGCCGAACCACGTGACCGATGACATCATCATTAACATATTTTGTTCCCCATGGAGAGTTCTTTACAATGAGCCATGTCTCAATTTTTTCTATTCAGCACTTTCGGAGATATGGAGGTGCAAATTTTTGCCGTTTTTCCAAGATGGCGGCCGACCACGTGACATATGACGTCATCATTAACATATTTTATTCCCCATGGAGAGTTCTTTACAATGAGCCATGTCTCAATTTTTTCTGTTCAGTACTTTCGGAGATATAGAGGTGCAAATTTATTCGGTTTTTCCAAGATGGCGGCCGAACCACGTCACCGATGACGTCATCATTGAGGCACAGTATATTAGAGGGCAAGACCATTATGTGTGCAAAGTTTGGCGATTCTCCGTGCAACGGTGTAGACGCAGTGCTGCAAACAGACAAACAGACAGACAAACAGATGAAAAATCGGTCAGAGACCGAGGACTTGCCAGAATGTACTTTTTTATCCGCCATTTAGGACAAATATGGCGGCCGAACCACGTGACCGATGACGTCATCATTAACATATTTTATTCCCCATGGAGAGTTCTTTACAATGAGGCATGTCTCAATTTTTTCTATTCAGCACTTTTGGACACATAGAGGTGCTAAGTTTTTCGGTTTTTCCAAGATGGCGGCCGAACCACGTGACATATGACGTCATCATTAACAAATTTTATTCCCCATGGAGAGTTCTTTACAATGAGCCATGTCTCAATTTTTTCTGTTCAGCACTTTTGGAGATATAGTGGTGCAAAGTTTTGCCATTTTTCCAAGATGGCGGCCGACCACGTGACATATGACATCATCATTAACATATTTTATTCCCCATGGAGAGTTCTTTACAATGAGCCATGTCTCAATTTTTTCTGTTCAGCACTTTTGGAGATTTCGTGGTGCAAAGTTTTGCCGTTTTTCCAAGATGGCGGCCGACCACGTGACTGATGACGTCATCATTAACATATTTTATTCCCCATGGAGAGTTCTTTACAATGAGCCATGTCTCAATTTTTTCTGTTCAGCACTTTTGGAGATATAGTGGTGCAAAGTTTTGCCGTTTTTCCAAGATGGCGGCCGACCACGTGACATATGACGTCATCATTAACGTATTTTATTCCCCATGGAGAGTTCTTTACAATGAGCCATGTCTCAATTTTTTCTGTTCAGCACTTTTGGAGATATAGTGGCGCAACGTTTTGCCGTTTTTCCAAGATGGCGACCGAACCACGTGACTGATGACGTCATCATTTACATATTTTATTCCGCATGGAGAGTTCTTTACAATGAGCCATGTCTCAATTTTTTCTGTTCAGTACTTTCGGAGATATAGAGGTGCAAAGTTTTTCGGTTTTTCCAAGATGGCGGCCGAACCACGTCACCGATGACGTCATCAATTGGGCACAGTCTATTCCAGGGCAAGACCAATATGTGTGCAAAGTTTGGCGATTCTACGTGCAACGGTGTAGACGCAGTGCTGCAAACAGACAGACAAACAGACAGACAGACAGACAGACAGACAAACAAACGAACAGATCAACATACTTGCCGGAAAATTTTTCCGGCAAGTAATGAAAAATCGGTCAGAGACCGAGGACTTGCCGGAATGTACTTTTTTATCGGCCATTTAGGACAAATATGGTGGCCGAAACACGTGATAGATGACGTCATCAGTAACTTATTTTATTCCCCATGGAGAGTTCTTTTCAATGAGCCATGTCTCAATTTTTTATATTCAGCACTTTCAGAGATATGGAGGTGCAATTTTTTTCCAAGATGGCGGCCGAACCACGTGACATATGACGTCATCATTAACATATTTTATTCCCCATGGAGAGTTCTTTCCAATGAGCCATGTCTCAATTTTTTCTGTTCAGCACTTTTGGAGATATAGTGGTGCAAAGTTTTGCCGTTTTTCCAAAATGGCGGCCGACCACGTGAAATATGACGTCATCATTAACATATTTTATTCCCCATGGAGAGTTCTTTACAATGAGCCATGTCTCAATTTTTTCTATTCAGCACTTTCGGAGATATGGAGGTGCAAAGTTTTTCGGATTTTCCAAGATGGCGGCCGAATCACGTGAACGATGACGTCATCATTAACATATTTTATTCCCCATGGTGAGTTCTTTACAATGAGCCATGTCTCAATTTTTTCTGTTCAGGACTTTCGGAGATATGGAGGTGCAAAAATTTTCGTTTTTTCCAAGATGGCGGCCGAACCACGTGACCGATGACGTCATCATTAACATATTTTATTCCCCATGGAGAGTTCTTTACAATGAGCCATGTCTCAATTTTTGCTGTTCAGCACTTTGAGATATCGAGGTGCAAAATTTTTCGGTTTTTCCAAGATGGCGGCCGAACCACGTGACCGATGACGTCATCATTTGGGCACAGTATATTAGAGGGCAAGACAAATACGTGTGCAAAGTTTGGTGATTCTACGTGCAACGGTGTAGACGTAGTGCTGCAAACAGACAAACAGACAAACAGACAAACAGACAAACAGACAAACAAACGAACAGATCAACATACTTGCCGGAATCTTTTCCGGCAAGTAACAAACGAACAGATCAACATACTTGCCGGAAAATTTTTCCGGCAAGTAACAAACAGACAAACAGATGAAAAATCGGTCAGAGACCGAGGACTTGCCGGAATTTACTTTTTTATCGGCCATTTAGGACAAATATGGCGGCTGAACCACCTGACCGATGACATCATCATTAACATATTTTATTCCCCACGGAGAGTTCTTTACAATGAGCCATGTCTCAATTTTTTCTGTTCAGCACTTTTGGAGATAGAGGTGCAACGTTTTTCGGATTTTCCAAGATGGCGGCCGAACCACGTGACCGATGACGACATCATTAACATATTTTATTCCCCCTGGAGAGTTCTTTCCAATGAGCCATGTCTCAATTTTTTCTGTTCAGCACTTTTGGAGATAGAGGTGCAACGTTTTTCGGATTTTCCAAGATAGCGGCCGAACCACGTGACCGATGACGTCATCATTAACATATTTTATTCCCCATGGAGAGTTCTTTACAATGAGCCATGTCTCAATTTTTTCTGTTCAGCACTTTTGGAGATATAGTGGCGCAACTTTTTGCCGTTTTTCCAAGATGGCGGCCGACCACGTGACATATGACGTCATCATTAACATATTTTATTCCCCATGGAGAGTTCTTTACAATGAGCCATGTCTCAATTTTTTCTGTTCAGTACTTTCGGAGATATAGAGGTGCAAGGTTTTTCGGTTTTTCCAAGATGGCGGCCGAACCACGTCACCGATGACGTCATCAATTGGGCACAGTCTATTCCAGGGCAAGACCAATATGTGTGCAAAGTTTGGCGATTCTACGTGCAACGGTGTAGACGCAGTGCTGCAAACAGACAGACAGACAAACAGACAGACAAACAGACAGACAAACAGACAAATGAAAAATCGGTCAGAGACCGAGGACTTGCCGGAATGTACTTTTTTATCGGCCATTTAGGACAAATGTGGCGGCCGAACCACGTGACCGATGACGTCATCATTAACATATTTTATTCCCCATGGAGAGTTCTTTACAATGAGCCATGTCTCAATTTTTTCTATTCAGCACTTTTGGAGATGTGGAGGTGCAGAGGTTTTCGGTTTTTCCAAGATGGCGGCCGATCCACGTGACCAATGACATCATCATTAACATATTTTATTCCCCATGGAGAGTTCTTTACAATGAGCCATGTCTCAATTTTTTCTATTCAGCACTTTCGGAGATATGGAGGTGCTAAATTTTTCGGTTTTTCCAAGATGGCGGCCGACCACGTGACATATGACGTCATCATTAACATATTTTATTCCCCATGGAGAGTTCTTTACAATGAGCCATGTCTCAATTTTTTCTGTTCAGCACTTTTGGAGATATAGTGGCGCAACGTTTTGCCGTTTTTCCAAGATGGCGACCGAACCACGTGACTGATGACATCATCATTTACATATTTTATTCCCCATGGAGAGTTCTTTACAATGAGCCATGTCTCAATTTTTTCTGTTCAGTACTTTCGGAGATATAGAGGTGCAAAGTTTTTCGGTTTTTCCAAGATGGCGGCCGAACCACGTCACCGATGACGTCATCAATTGGGCACAGTCTATTCCAGGGCAAGACCCATATGTGTGCAAAGTTTGGCGATTCTACGTGCAACGGTGTAGACGCAGTGCTGCAAACAGACAAACAGACAAACAGACAGACAGACAGACAGACAGACAGACAAACGAACAGATCAACATACTTGCCGGAAAATTTTTTCCGGCAAGTAATGAAAAATCGGTCAGAGACCGAGGACTTGCCGGAATGTACTTTTTTATTGGCCATTGAGGACAAATATGGCGGCCGAACCATGTGACCGATGACGTCATCATTAACATATTTTATTCCCCATGGAGAGTTCTTTACAATGAGCCATGTCTCAATTTTTTCTGTTCAGCACTTTTGGAGATATAGTGGTGCAAAGTTTTGCCGTTTTTCCAAGATGGCGGCCGACCACGTGACATATGACGTCATCATTAACATATTTTATTCCCCATGGAGAGTTCTTTACAATGAGCCATGTCTCAATTTTTTCTGTTCAGCACTTTTGGAGATATAGTGGCGCAACGTTTTTCGGTTTTTCCAAGATGGCGGCCGAAACACGTGACCTATGACGTCATCGTTAACATATTTTATTCCCCATGGAGAGTTCTTTACAATGAGCCATGTCTCAATTTTTTCTGTTCAGCACTTTTGGAGATATAGTGGTGCAAAGTTTTGCCGTTTTTCCAAGATGGCGGTCGACCACGTGACATATGACGTCATCATTAACATATTTTATTCCCCATGGAGAGTTCTTTACAATGAGCCATGTCTCAATTTTTTCTGTTCAGCACTTTTGGAGATATAGTGGCGCAACGTTTTGCCGTTTTTCCAAGATGGCGACCGAACCACGTGACTGATGACGTCATCAATTGGGCACAGTCTATTCCAGGGCAAGACCAATATGTGTGCAAAGTTTGGCGATTCTACATGCAACAGTGTAGACGCAGTGCTGCAAACAGACAGACAGACAGACAGACAGACAAACAGACAGACAGATGAAAAATCGGTCAGAGACCGAGGACTTGCCGGAATGTACTTTTTTGTCGGCGATTTAGGACAAATATGGCGGCCGAAACACGTGATAGATGACGTCATCATTAACTTATTTTATTCCCCATGGAGAGTTCTTTTCAATGAGCCATGTCTCAATTTTTTCTATTCAGCACTTTCAGAGATATGGAGGTGCAATTTTTTCCCAAGATGGCGGCCGAACCACGTGACATATGACGTCATCATTAACAAATTTTATTCCCCATGGAGAGTTCTTTACAATGAGCCATGTCTCAATTTTTTCTGTTCAGCACTTTTGGAGATATAGTGGTGCAAAGTTTTGCCGTTTTTCCAAGATGGCGGCCGACCACGTGACATATGACATCATCATTAACATATTTTATTCCCCATGGAGAGTTCTTTACAATGAGCCATGTCTCAATTTTTTCTGTTCAGCACTTTTGGACACATAGAGGTGCTAAGTTTTTCGGTTTTTCCAAGATGGCGGCCGAACCACGTGACATATGACATCATCATTAACAAATTTTATTCCCCATGGAGAGTTCTTTACAATGAGCCATGTCTCAATTTTTTCTGTTCAGCACTTTTGGAGATATAGTGGTGCAAAGTTTTGCCGTTTTTCCAAGATGGCGGCCGACCACGTGACATATGACATCATCATTAACATATTTTATTCCCCATGGAGAGTTCTTTACAATGAGCCATGTCTCAATTTTTTCTGTTCAGCACTTTTGGAGATATAGTGGCGCAACGTTTTGCCGTTTTTCCAAGATGGCGGCCGACCCTGTGACTGATGACGTCATCATTAACATATTTTATTCCCCATGGAGAGTTCTTTACAATGAGCCATGTCTCAATTTTTTCTGTTCAGCACTTTTGGAGATATAGTGGTGCAAAGTTTTGCCGTTTTTCCAAGATGGCGGCCGACCACGTGACATATGACGTCATCATTAACATATTTTATTCCCCATGGAGAGTTCTTTACAATGAGCCATGTCTCAATTTTTTCTGTTCAGCACTTTTGGAGATATAGTGGCGCAACGTTTTGCCGTTTTTCCAAGATGGCGACCGAACCACGTGACTGATGACGTCATCATTTACATATTTTATTCCCCATGGAGAGTTCTTTACAATGAGCCATGTCTCGATTTTTTCTGTTCAGTACTTTCGGAGATATAGAGGTGCAAAGTTTTTCGGTTTTTCCAAGATGGCGGCCGAACCACGTCACCGATGACGTCATCAATTGGGCACAGTCTATTCCAGGGCAAGACCAATATGTGTGCAAAGTTTGGGGATTCTACGTGCAACGGTGTAGACGCAGTGCTGCAAACAGACAGACAGACAGACAGACAAACAGACAGACAAACAGACAGACAAACAGACAAACAAACGAACAGATCAACATACTTGCCGGAAAATTTTTCCGGCAAGTAACAAACGAACAGATCAACAT
This sequence comes from Myxine glutinosa, assembly GCF_964187855.1. Lineage (NCBI taxonomy): Eukaryota > Metazoa > Chordata > Myxini > Myxiniformes > Myxinidae > Myxine > Myxine glutinosa. Next base: position 99,442,895 of record NC_136267.1, on the reverse strand, counting down.
ACTTGCCGGAAATTTTTTCCGGCAAGTAACGAACAGATCAACATACTTGCCGGAAAATTTTTCCGGCAAGTAACAAACGAACAGATCAACATACTTGCCGGAATCTTTTCCGGCAAGTAACAAACGAACAGATCAACATACTTGCCGGAAAATTTTTCCGGCAAGTAACAAACAAACGAACAGATCAACATACTTGCCGGAATCTTTTCCGGCAAGTAACAAACAAACGAACAGATCAACATACTTGCCGGAAAATTTTTCCGGCAAGTAACAAACGAACAGATCAACATACTTGCCGGAAAATTTTTCCGGCAAGTAACAAACGAACAGATCAACATACTTGCCGGAAAATTTTTCCGGCAAGTAACAAACAGACAGGCAAACAAACAGATCAACATACTTGCCGGAATCATTTCCGGCAAGTAACAAACCAACTGATCAACATACTTGCCAGAATCTTTTCCGGCAAGTAAAAAAAACAAAATAGCTATTTTGGGGGGAAACTCTCCACCCCCCCGCCCCCCCCCCCCCCCCCCCCCGCTGCACCGCTTGTACCTCCTCAGACCCCAAATTTTTCCAATGCCTTGAACGCATTGGTAATTCACGGATGAGGAAGGTTGTGGTGAAGTGTGTGTAGGTTCTGAGAAAAAAGCAAATACCTATATGGAGGGGCAAGCCCCCGCCCCCCATAGACCACCATAAACCCAGATTTTTTCAATGCCGTGAACAAACTTTGGTACACCACGGGTGGTGAAGGTTGTGGTAAAGTTTCATGGGAATTGCGAGTGTAGTTTCTGAGAAGAAAGCAAACACCGATTTTGGGGGGAAACCCCCTGTAGACCCTCAAAGGGGCAGATTTTTAAAATGTTGTGAACAAACTTTGGTACATCACGGGTGGTGAAGGTTGTGGTGAAGTTTAATCGAAATAGTGTGTAGTTTCAGAGGAAAAAGCAAATTCATATTTTGTGTGTGTGTGTGGGGGGGGGGGGGGGGGGGGGTCAAACCTGGATCCACTTCAAACCCATTAAACCACGTAGACCCCCTTAAACCCCCACCTTTTTTAATGCCGTTAACAAACTTTAGTCACAACACAACAAATATCATTTGTGCCAAATTTCGTCGCAATCCCATCAGCGGTTTCGGAGAAGAAGTTTCAAGTGTTTACCGACGGACTGACGTGCGGACAGATGGACTGACGGAGGGACGACGCACCGTCGCATAATCTCCCCTGAAATTTGTTCCAGGTGAGCTAATAAAAAACAATATATATATATATACACACACTGTATATACAGTGCCTATGGAAAGTCTACACCCCCTTTCAAAATATTCACCTTTTGTTGCCTTATAGCCTGGAATTAAAATGCATTAAATCAGACTTTTTCTGCCTTTATTTACACATCGTAACCTACAACTTCCAAGTGAAAAACAAATTGTAGACATTTCAGAAAATTAATTAAAAACACAAAACTAGGGGGAGAGAGGGGAGTGGTGGAGAGAGGGTGGGACAGGGGAGTTGGGAGAGAGAGAGAGAGGAGGGGGATACTTGTGCTATAATAGGGGGATGTAATACCATTCCTTTGCTGTGTCTGTGTTAGCCATGGGTCCTAAGAAGAATAGTGCTTGTGTTTCCAAGCGTAGTGTGGTTACGATGGAAGATAAGTTAAATCTGATTGAAAGGTATGAAAAAGGTGAAAAAGTGTCGGTGATAGCGCATGCCTTAGGGCTGCCACGGTCGACGGTATCGACCATCATTCATGATAGGGAGTTATTTACTCTAGTTTTACGGTGTTTGTCTTCATTTTTAGGCATTTTTAAGGCATTATGCCCGGTTTACGTCAAAAACCGTGTTACGTCACGGCTTATGGAACCAATTAATGACGTAGGCCGGGGCATACATAAATGTATTGTTATGAATTTGGGGTAAGAGGGACTATCTAGATCCAGGTAGATCTGCATAGGTCGGTGCTCCGATGATCGTGATAGAAGAACTATGTCTATGTAAATAAGTAGAGGACCTGTCCAGCCCGTATGTCAGATTAGGTGTGTCTTCATCCCCATTACGAGGAGTGGGGCATGATAAATAGTTCTAGGGAATAAGGATAAGACTCCATTGTATGTGAAACATGTGATCTACCCTTTGTCCCTTATGGCAACACACCACATACATTAGATAGATCCATTAGTGCACACATTAATTAATTCCCCCTCCACCACAAGACGATAAGACTGAACGGAAAAACCAACATGCAGCGGCCGCGCAGTACGCCACCATGGCGATGGAACATCGTGCAAGGCAGGCTGAGGCCACGCTCACCGCACGATGGATGGACACCGAGGGTTTGGTGGGCGGGTCGCACGACTGGTGGGAAGGGACTCGTGAATTGGTAAGAGGCCCGGATGACGTCAGAGCATGCCGAATAAGAGACTTGGAGCGGCGGACATTTTGTCACTTTGATCGGGACTTTGGTGGTGAACGTTGGCAAGCTGGCATTTTGCCCTTCTCGTTCTTGGACTGATCCTGCCCGGATCTCTCTCTTCCCTTTGTCTTCTCGTTTTGGCTCCCCTTCTGTCTGGACCTTCTTCTGCCCCCTTGCCTTTCTCGCGATTGGACCTGTTCTGGCCTTTGGATGTTGGAGAGACGGTGGAGCAACGATAGTGTGAGCGGGGCCTGCCGTGCGGCATGCGCTGATTAGCGGAGCGCGCAAACGAAGCGGACTGAGGCCTCCTTCCCGCCAAGCACAGAGCCTCATCCGGACACGAGTTTGGGGCCTGGACGACAGCAGACAGACAAGACGCACCACATTCCACAACACGCCGAAACATTTATTTTATTATGCTCCCCATTGTGTATTCAAAGTCTGTGTGTAAGAGCGCTCAATAGGGGGTTTAGTTTTATCGTCGCGTTTGATTGTTCTCGGGTTCCGTAATAAATATTTCTTTCTTGTACATTTTACCTCCGTCTTGGGTTGAGTTATTAATTTTCAGGTCGAAGACATCGGACAGTGAAGGTAAGCGGCAGTGTTCGTTCCGTCTCGCATATGATCCGCCATCAATTGGGAAACGCCTCGTTAAGCTCGATTTATCCATCCGTGGCGTACTCTCGGTGTTAACTGAGGCAGCCACATGACAATATATATATGTATGTATATAATATATATATATATATATATATATATATATATATATATATATATATATGTATATATATCTATATATATATATATATATATATATATATATATATATATATATAAAATATATATATATATATACATATATATATATATATAGATATATATATATATATATATATATATATATATATATATATATATATATATATATATATATATATATATATAAATAAATATATATATATATATATAGTCACATGAAAAAGTAAGTACACCCCATGTAAAGTTTTGACTTTTTCAACATATTTCAACATACAGCTATTTGATCTTCATCTATCTATAATTCCAGCAATCTGTGTGTGTGTGTGTGTGTGTGTGTCTGTGTGTCTGTGTGTGTGTTTGTTTGTCTGTGACCGCTGTTTCTCGACAACCACGGGTCCGATATACTTTAAACTTGCCAGGTATATTGCTGGGGACCCGAGGATGTGCCTTTTCAAGGTTTCATATTAATCGGAGAAGTAATTACCGAGCTATGTCCAAAAAACGATTCAACCAATCAGAGAGCAGCAAGCTATCACGTGTGCCGAACGTGGCGAACAGACTCTGCCTCGGACGGCACATTTGAGAGCGTATTCATTTATTTCCCGTCGGCAAACTATGTTGGCGCTATGTTGGCGTTAAACTATGTTTTAAAACTAATTAAAACTAATTTGCGATTCTTTCACTTTGCGATGCGATTTGCGATTGCGTTAAACTCGCTCGGGCGTTAAACTATGTTTTAAAACTAATTAAAACTAATTTGCGATTCATTCGCTTTCCTGCGCATTTGTGCACGCGATGGCGATTTCTTTACCAAACTCCGCAAGGCGCAAGCCGTTAGCTTTGGACCAAACCATTTCATGTAAATAGAGGGGGGGGATTGTCACCGTACTCGCAAGCCGTTCGCTTTGGACCAAACCATTTCATGTAAATAGAGGGGGGGGATTGTCACCGTACTCGCAAGCCGTTCGCTTTGGACCAAACCATTTCATGTAAATAGAGGGGGGGGATTGTCACCGTACTCGCAAGCCGTTCGCTTTGGACCAAACCATTGCATGTAAATAGAGGGGGGGGATATACTTTTAGATATATATATAGTACGGGCATGCCCTAGTTTCAACAATATTGATAGATAAAGGTGATATAATATAACAAATATCATTAAACATTTACATTTTGTCGTCCATTGTATAATTTAAATGAACATAAATGCAAATTTCGCATGTGGAAAAAGTAAGTACACCCTTGGCTCTAATAGGTGGTATTGCCCCCCTTTGGCAGAAACAACCTCAAGTAGGCGTTTCTTATAACTCTCTACCAGTCTCTGACATCGACTGGGAGAAATTTTTGCCCACTCCTCCATGCAGAATTCTTTCAGCTGTGTGATGTTTGAGGGGTTTCTTGCATGCAAAGCTCGTTTCAAATTCCCCCACAACATCTCGATGGGATTTAGATCCGGGCTTTGACTTGGCCATTCCAGAACCCTCCATTTCTTTCTTTTCAGCCATTCCTTGGTGGATTTACTGGTATGTTTAGGGTCATTGTCATGTTGCAAGGTCCACCTTCAGTTGAGCTTCAACTTTCTGACAGATGGCCTCACATTATCCTCAAGCACACTCTGGTACAATGAAGAATTCATAGTGGATTCTATGATGGTGAGCTGCTCAGGCCCTGATGCAGCAAAGCTGCCCCAAACCATAATATTTCCACCACCATACTTTACGGTTGGTGTCAGGTTCTTGTGGTCAAATGCTGTCTTTGGTTTACGCCAAACATGTCTTCTGGTACTGTGGCCAAATAGCTCTACCTTTGACTAATCTGTCCAGAGCACATTGTTCCCGAAGTGCTGGTCTTTGCCTAGGTGTTGATTGGCAAACTTTAGTCTTGCCCTGATGTTCTTTCTGGACAGCAAAGGTTTCCTCCTGGCACACCTCCCATGTAGATCAAATTTGTGCAGCCTCTTTCTAATGGTAGACTCGTGCACTTTGACATCAGCAGGGGCAAGAGCTACCTGTAGGTCCCGTGATGACATTCTGGGGTTATTAGAGACTTCTTTCAGCAACTTTCGGTCTGTTCTCGGGCTCAACTTGCTGGGGCGGCCTGGCCTGAACAAGTTGGCAGTTGTTTGGAATCTTCTCCACTTGTAGATGATCTTCCGGACAGTCGAATGATTGATTTCAAATTGTTTGTAGATCTTTTTAAATCCCTTCCCAGACTCGTAGGCATCTATAACCTTCTTTCTGAAGGGCTCAGAGAGCTCTTTTGATCTAGGCATGGTGACGCCGCACACTTCAACAACAAAGAGCAAACCAAACTTAATGTCTGAGGTTTAAATAAGACAGGTTCCTCCAAGATCCTCTCTGACGATGTTCTAATCATTTGCACCTGAGCTGGTGCACCTGATTCTAATATTAGGTATTTGAAGTAGTGATAAATGTAGGGGTGTACTTACTTTTTCCACATGCGAAATTTGCATTTATGTTTATTTAAATTATACAATGGACGACAAAATGTAAATGTTTCATGATATTTGTTATATTATATCACCTTTATCTATCAATATTGTTGAAATGAAGATCAAATAGCTGTATGTTGAAATATGTTGATAAAGTCAAAACTTTACATGGGGTGTCCTTACTTTTTCACGTGACTGTATATATATATATATATATATATATATATATATATATATATATATATATATATATATATATATATATATATATATATATATATATTTGGTAATACTCATATTTCCTAGCATTTATAAATATATATTCGGAAATGAAAAACGAAATAAAGTATCCATCCTTATCAAAGGTGTGAAAAAAATATCGGCATCTCTCCCAGGGTTTGCAACTACTAAGCACACATAAACAGAAGCATATTTTATGAAGAGGAAAGGAACCATACTGTTCGATGTATTATTGCATCATGCATCACCTGGGTGGTAGTATTGGTACACTGTAATTGGTAATGGTTCCACTGGACCACGGAGCTTTTCTTCAATGTCAAATGTGATGGGAACATCCCTTTGTGTGTTTACCTAGAAAGGAATAGTTATGCTCAAGTTATATTGATGGTGTATATTTTAGTAAATCCAAAATTTATGCTGCCGTTACAAAAATAATTAAGTAATATATACTCAACATCAAAAGAAACATCAAATCTTTAGGACACTCATTGAAATCAGAGGTAAAGTTCAGCTATCTTTACTAAACACACGTCAATAAACAAGAGATTGCCTCAATCACAAAAAACAAAAAGCATGAACATCACAAGGGGTGGTGCAACAACAAAGCACTACAACACAAAGACACGCACCTGAATACAGTCAAAACAAAATGACACAGGAATGGACACAACACTCCTAACAGTCAAGGACAGAATGACAGCAGTCCTCAATATCGTGTGTGTCCTCCCTGAGCTGTGATGCAGGCTGTACACCTCCAATGCATGCTCTGTACCAGGCGTCTGATGCGGTCCTGGGGAAGTCTGTCCCACTCCTCCTGCAAGCCTTGAATGAGCATTTGCCAATGGACAGCCGTTGATCTCCTCGATGTACGACGTCGACCAAGCTCATCCCATAAATGCTCAATGGGATTGAGGTCAGGGGAATAAGGCATCCAAGGCATCACTTCAACACCTTGTTCCTGGAGGAGGTTGGTGGTCAGGCAAGCAGCATGGGGTCGAGTATTGTCCTGCTGGAAAACTGCGATGTCAGGATGAGCCTGGAGAAATGGCAGCAGATGAGGTCTCAAAACTTCATTGACATAACGCTGACTCGTGAGATTGCCTTCTATGACGACCAGATGTGTCCTGAAACGGGTGGAAATGCCGGCCCAGACCATCACACTGGGTCCTCCCCAACGACTGATCTGGCGAATACAGCATGATGCATACCTTTCTCCACCTCTGCGCCATACCTGTTGACGCCCATCAGCAGCATGGAGGCAAAATCTGGACTCATCGCTGAACAAGACTGCACTCCACTGTTGCTGTGTCCAGTGGCGATGCTGCAGACACCATCTTGGTCTGTTCCGCTGATGCACTGTGTTCAACACTGGACCTCTGCAAGGACGTGTTGCCACCAGGCCCCGACTTCTCAAGCGCCTCCGCACAGTAGAGACACTGATGTGGTTGTTGTGGCGACCTTTTGTCACTGCAGCTCTTTGCGTCGCAGGGTGGAAACGATCACGAAGATGCTGCAGCACAATCCAGCGGTCTTGGTTTGGGGTGGTTACCCATGGTCTTCCTCTTCGTGGACCATCATTCACAGTTCCAGTTTCACCGTAACGCCTGGCCAGGTTGGAAATTGCAGGCTGTGAGCAACCAAGACGTTGGGCAATTGATCGCTGGCTCACACCAGCCTCAAGCATCCCAATTGCCCTTAAACGTTGTTCAGATGGCAGGTGTGGCATCTGAATTTTCTTGTTGTTTTCCCTGTCAGAAGCCTCTAGAGTTTAGAGTGACTATAGACAGCAGTAAATGAATGTCTAACCATGAGAACTGAAGGATTTCATTATGAGGGTCATTATTTAAAGGGAAAGATCCTTATACAGAACCACTCAAGCATGCCATTGTTGATCAACCAGGTGATTGAAATGAAGTTCCCGTTACATAATCAGCCATTACAATTGAAGAAACGTGTTTGTAAAGCTGCACATTTAAAAAAATTAAAGTGATAAGTTTATTTTGATGTTCAGTTTACTTTAAGATACAAAATAATTCATTTTGTATCTTACCTTTTCTGTGTACAGAACAACCTTTCCCAAACCTTCTTCAAATGACTGAAGAATCGCATCCACCTTGTCCCCTGAAATCTGAAACACAAGATAAATACACGGTGATAATTTCGTGGCAGAAACCTGAATAGTGAAGATATTTGACAACCAATCTTAGGCTAGCTGGATACCTGTGCCCAAAGCTAGATAACCACAGGCAGTGGTGTATCGAGGAAAAATGACGCTCTGGGCGAGATGTCTAATTGCTGCCCCCTCGCAACTCACATGCTGAATTCAACACAAAGCCCAATGAAATAACATTATTACAAAATAATCAAATTAGGTACAGTGCATTTGCAAGTAAACAGTTAAAGTTTTGTTTTCTGCCTTTGTTTTGTTTTGCTTTGTTTTGTTTTCAAAAAATTGTGGAAATTATGTAAAAAAATGAATCTTTGATAAATTATTGGCTCAACTTATTCAATGAGATGCCAGAAGTATTCCAAAAGCATAAATACAATGTCACTTCCACGTCCTCGCGTTAGGAGAAGAAAAATATAGGGGGCAATACCCCTGGTGCTCACCTGGTAGAATAAAAAGTATATGCACTGAATAAAGGTATTTTAAACCAATTTCAATGGTTGCTGGAAGACAGGGCAGCATGTAGAATCATACTAATCATAAGACTTTAAACAAACAAACACATATTTTGGGGGGCAACCCCTCCTCCTTCCCACCCCCCCCCCCCCCCCCCCCCCTCGTGTACCTCCTCAAATCCGAATTTTTCCAATGCCTTGAACAAACATTGGTACATCATGGATGATGAAGGTTGTGGTGAAGTTTCATCGAAATCGTGTGTGTGTGTAGATTCTGAGAAAAAAGTAAATACCTATTTTGGAGGGTGAACGCCCCCCCCCCCCCACCCCTCGGACTCCATATACCTCCTAAGACCCCAATTTTTCTAATGCCTTGAACAAACATTGGTACGTCATGGGTGATTACGGTTTTTGGTGAAGTTACATGGAAATTGCGTGTGTCGTTTCTGGGAGGAAAGCAAATACCTATTTTGGGGGGCAACCCCCCCGTAAACACCCAAAGGGGGCGGATTTTTTTAATGCCGTGAACAAACTTTCGTACATCATGGGTGGTGAAGGTTCTGGTCAGGTTTCATCAAAATTGTGTGTGTAGTTTCAGAGAAGAAAGCAAATACCTATTTTTGGGGGCAACCCCCCGTAAACCCCCAAAGGGGCGGATTTTTTAATGCCGTGAACAAACTTTGGTACATCACAGGTGGTGAAGGTTGTGGTCAGGTTTCATCAAAATAGTGTGTGTAGTTTCAGAGAAGAAAGCAAATACCTATTTTGGAGGGGTCAAACCTGGACCCACTTTGACCCCGTTAAACCCCCTTAGACTCCGTTTCTTTAATGCCGTGAACCAAACTTTAGTCACAACACAAAAAACATCATTTGTGCCAAATTTGGTCGCAATCTCATCAGCGGTTTCGGAGAAGTTTCAAGTGTTTACGGACGGACTGAGTGACTGACAACACTCCATCACATAAGCTCCCTGAACTTCGTTCCAGGTGAGCTAAAAAGAGAATAATAACGGCTGCAGAAGCAACCTCAGCATGCTAACCTTGAAAAGATGGAAGCGGAGAGAACGAGAGCTCCATGATGATGATATTAACATCGATCACAAGAGAATCCTGACACTGGGGGCGGCGGGGGGGGTGGGAGGGGGGGGGGTTACTTTTACAAGTTCGACTTCTCAAGATTTTGCTAAGACGGCGATCAGCAGCAAGACCCTTAGGTCTGAGGCTTTTTCCCCTCCATGAAGCGCCATGTCGCATCAACCCGCCACCCCTCGACCTTCTAAAAGGGAATTCTACCATTTTTGCTTACGTAATAAATAGATGATATCGTGTTTTATCTGTCAGGATTTCAAAGAAAAGTAAGAAAATTAATTTTCAACCTTTAAAAATCGTGCGAATAAATTCTGCTTTTTTGTTCGTATCCTTTTCTCACTTGTACAAATGAGTCGCGAACACTACTAATGAGGCGTGAACGGCGAACTTCAATGAGCGCGAACAAGTACGTCCGCTTAGTTTCCCGGCATGCCACGCGGTCCTTTTGCCCGCCCCCTCTCTCCGGGATATCGTTGGCCGCAACCATTGGTCAGCAAACGAAGGGTGGGGCCATTTGCACATTTTAACTCCTCCCTTCGCTTGCACTTTCATGCGCCGCGGCAAAATGGTACGAAGTGTCAATAATGATAGATGCAAAATAACATATTTGCCGGCCCCCAAAAGTGCCGCTCGGGGCAACCGCCCCTTTCGACCCCCCTCGCTATGCCAGTGACCACAGGGCATTGTTTAAAATGTCAAACATCAACTGTCCATAACGTGCCAGAATCGGGCCCATTCGTGCCGAAATCGACACACCTGTCCCATCTATCTTCCAAAGATCCTCCAGATTCATTCTGGAACTATGAAAAACACCTGCCAAGAAGAGCAGCCCCAGAAAAGCTTTCTTTTCAACAATGTCTGTGGCTTTTGCCCTGGCCTGGTTAGCATATTTCATTTTTTTTCATCACTGATGTGCATGCATCTGCGCATCGCAAGAGGCGACTAAGGGTTGGCGCCAGGAAGGGCATCCGGCCATAAAAACATTGCCTCAAACAGGGAACCATGATTGTCATGGGGCCCGCAAGGCTAACCCCTGCTCCAGTGGGGAAAATGGCCTTAAAACGATCATTCATGTATATATACTGATGTGCATGTTTGTGTTTGTCACCAATATATCTAATATTCTGGCCTGATAAAGAGAGACCAAAATTCCAGAGGTATATTTAGGGCTGGACCTTTCAGTCCTTTTGCTCCAGAGCACATATGTGCATGGGTGCGCACTCTCAAACTAGGATCGTATTTCTCCCACCAAGTTGCCTTGGCTTTGCCGAGCCATCCATCATGTCTGGTCCGCTTCAGTTGGGTCTATTGTGGTGGTGATTGTTCATCAGCATCTGCACTTTCCAGATTTACACTGAGGTCTTTTTGGACCCCAAGCCTTTTTGCGACGTAGATTGCTCTCTAGTCAGCTGCGGTAGAACTGAGATAGCCAGGTACACACTCTGCAGACATTTTCATGAAGCCACTGGCTACTTCAATGGCATCAGTGTTGCTGTCTGCGGATGAGATAGGTTATAAAAATTGGGGTCGCCAGAGACCCCAGTACACAAATGCAGGGATAATATAGCTTCTGTATGTCGGAAACAGAGGTTGGAGTCCTGTTGGCTTTTCTCTATAGAAGGTCGGTCGCTACATTGGGGATAGTGCGCGTGGTAGATTTGACCACGGAAGCACCCGGCGGTTCGCTGTAACAATATAAACATACATACATTTAAATATACATCCATCTATAGTCCTAGGGCCTGGTGTTGGCTTAGCGGTTAGGGTGCTGGCTTGGGATCCTAGGATCCTGGGTTCGAATCCTGGTCGATCGCTGAATTAACGCCAGGGGTGTTGACTAGCCTGTCATCCTTCCGAGGTTGGCAAATTGAGTACCAGCTTGCTGGTAATTCCCTGTATGTTGTGTCGCAAGAGGCGAATAACAGGGTTGGCTTTAGGAAGGGCGTCGGTGCCCAGGGTTGGCGTCAGGAAGGGGACCACGGTGCCCAAAAAGGCAAACCCCTGCTCTGTGGGGAAAAATGGCCTCGAAAGGTGGTTCATCTATAGTCCTACGGTAAATCCAAGGATGATCAATGGCATCTATAAAATAAGAAAAATTGATTCAAGAAAATAAAAATCATAAAGATAAAAATCCTGTCTGCTAATTTTGTTTGCCAGCTTAAACATCCTTCTCGGAAATAACTTCCCAATGCCAATATTGATTGATTCACTGGAATTAAATGGCTGTATCATATTAAAAAGACAATTTCATATTCCATACAATGCATGTTAACCATCGAACAAAGATGAAGAAAAACAAGGGGAAGTAAAAACACAATTCCTTTCCTCACAAAAGGAGGTGAAGTGGATGAAAAATCATTTCTGTTTCCAAAGCATTTTTCCTCTCCAGATTTGCAATTATTACTTTAGTCATTAAATCCAATCAGAGTTACATGGCCCATTTGGGCCATCAAATAACATTTTAAAGCAGTCTTTAAGTATTATAAAAATTATTTTAATTTGGCAACTTTAACTCATAGAAACACTAAAATATCCATGAATGTCCTTGCTCGCTGTTTTTTTTTTCTTCAATATCCTCAAGCTCTTCCAACTTTTTCATATGCAGTATGACACACACAACAACTCAAACAAACACACTGTGTGTGTGTTTGTGTTTATCCATGATAATCGTTTATCCACACACACTAATATCCATGATAATAACATCATTTTAGTAATGTTCTTACAAGTTCCAAAGATTTTTTGTTGGCTTTAAAGGTTGGAGGCAGAGCCACATCAATGATGGTCATCCTTTGAGAAAGGTCATGATCCTTTGGTTGATACCTGAAAACCAAAAGGAAAAGATGTTCATTAATTTTTGTACACAAAGTCAAGGTTCATGGAATATCTAGATTTCTAGAACAAAGAGCAAAACTAGATCGGCACTCGGTAGAGCGCATACCTCCGTGAGTCTGGACAGTGTATGCATGCTTGGTATCCCACTTGACTAGATCTGGATCCGGAAATCAACCAAAATCGAATTGGCTTGTTCTTGTCTCCGAACCAACTTATCCACCAAGTTTTGTCATAATTCGTCCACAAGTTTTTGAAATATCATGCTATATATCGTTTTTTCCCTGTTTCTCCAATGGTAAAGAATCACTTAAAAATTCTCCGATCCCGATCCGGATCCGCATCTTCACCAAAATCTAATCATGTCGTCCTTGTCGCATACCGAACCTCTCCACCAAATTTGTCCACAATTTTTGATATATCCTGTTCACAAACAGACAAACAAACAAGCAAACAGACAGATAAACAGACAAAGGTGAAAACATAACCTCCATCCCCCTTCGATGGCGGAGGTAACAGATGGTGGTATGTGCAGTGGGGGAAGCAGAGCTGTGTATATATATATATATATATATATATATATATATATATATATATATATATATATATATATATATATATATATATATATATATATATATATATATATATATATATATATATATATATATATATATATATATACATATATATATATATATATCTATATATATATATATATCTATATATATATATATATATATATATATATATATATATATATATATATATAAATATATATATATATATATATTGTTACGGTCTGCGGTTAAGGATGTTGTTTGCCGAGCGGAGGCGCCGCGGCCGAACAGTTTTTTCCCGACTAAACCCGATTCACCCAGACGTTGGCCGTATCGCGCCACAGCTACTCAATATGGAAAAGACTAAGACGACGAATGCAAAGAGGAAGAAGAAGAAGACGTACAGAAGAGTAACGGGGTTTATTATTATTTACACACACATAAGCAAAAAGAGCAGTCACGGGTATTTACAGCGGACATGAAAAAAACAGGTAACACAGTGCAAATTACTAGCTTATACAGACTTAATTACCTACCCAGGACAGAACAAACAAAGACGACTCACACGGGGAATGATGATAGGAATTGGCTGGAAGGAGAGGAAAGTCCAATTGGTTCGGCAGCACGAATCGGCGCGTTGGGCGGCCGCCGTTCCTCCGCGGCCCTGCTCCAAACCGCCGTCCAGGCCCCAAATGGCTGGCGAGCGTTGTGGCTGCTGGGGACGCTGCTGCTGCTGCTGCTGCCGTAGACGCTGCCGCTGGCGAGCAAGGTGACGAATAGCAGGCTTTTGCGCTTCCCTGGATGACCTCTGCTTTTGGACCTCACAACTCAGCTCTTGTCATAACTCATCTCAGATCTCAGCTCATCTCTCGTAAAAGCTCCTCTCCTTTCTCAGCCCATCTCATGTCTTTTTTGGGAACGTCCCGCGGCGGGTTTTATAGGCCCCGCCCATCAACCTTCGCGAACCTCCTTGCTGTTCCTTTCCACACCCTCTCCAAGTCCAACCCCCTTGTTCGTGGTTGGTTGAGTGGGGCTGACTCACTCCTCCCCTCTCTGACGAGGTGGGGACCCGCCTTTCTTCCCCAACCCTGCCTCGTGGTCAATGGCGGCAATTGGTGGGGATGTAATTGGCAATCGAGGCTTGGCAATGACGAAAGGGGGAAATGGAGGTTTTTGGGAATGGGAATGAAGGGAATCTATCTCTTTTACTTGGTGCAATGGAGTGTCAGGTTACTGGAAGACAAGGCCTTACTCTAAAACACATAATAAAGATATAAGCAACTGAACAAGGGTTTTATCGTGTCCTTCAATGTGGTGTTTCATGGAATTAACTACCGGGACGCCCTTTTGACCTTTACACAACTCTGGAGGCAGGAGGGGCCATAATCCAACAATGTTACACAGCAATTTCCAATACAATACACACAATCAAAAAAATACAATCCTCATATCCGCAACAATATATATATATATATATATATATATATATATATATATATATATATATATATATATATATTAGGGTGGGCTTCAAAAAAGCAAAATGCAGATTTTCTCCGGGACATGGTCTATGTTTGTTCCTTTCGGTGTCAAAGGAAACCACACCAAATTTGAATGGAATCCAATAATATTTAGGGGTGCCACATCAGTGATGAATTTTTCCCCCATGCAAAAATAGGAATTCCCATTTTTTGGGCTGTATATACACAAAATAAATACATAATTATATATATACATTAAATATAATATTAAAAATAAATATATAGTAAATATACATTAAATAATAAATATACATAAATACACATTATACATTATATATATACAATATATTATACATACAGTTTTGAGACTTCCTATGATCACTATCTGGGCAATTTTCATGCATGTTTTGTACAGGTTCCCGGGGTCAGGGGTATGCTTTTTTAGTGTGTAATATGTAGGCCTAACTTATTGACTGTGGCTCTTTTGTAGAGAGTGACCCTGTGGAGTAAGAATTAACAGGATTTTACCCACATTCTTGCTTATTTTGCATATATGGCATGTGCTAGTACCAGTGTTTCATTGAAAACTCGGGCTCAGGATAATGTGTATCTCATTGGGTCCACTTCTGGAGATGCCATCAAAGGTGCCAAGCTCCCGACTGTGCATCAATCTCTTGTCCTGTTTTTCCATCACCTGAAGAAGGAGAATCGCACTGCCCGGGAGAGTGCAACCCTCACCATTGAAGAGGTTGTGAAGTTCTGGGAAAAAGCTCACCTACCTACAACGACGAAGCAGCACTGCATCCATCGTTTGGAGAGGCTATATGAAGAATGGAGGAGCCTCCAAAAAGGTGCAAAGCGGGGTGGTGCGACCCAAGAGGAAAAGGAAGCATCCTTCAAGGCCTCCTTGGAGAAGACGTTTGATCTTAGGCATGCAGATTCGGAGGCCATAATCACCAACCCCGAGGACAGGAAGTTTCTTCACGATCAATTCTCAGAGAGGAAGGCTTCAATGGGATCTGTAGACACTGTGTTGGAAGCAAAAACGTTCTTGTGTGTTTGAAAGATCAGCAGCCACGAGATGATTATCGTGAACTCCTAGAACTGACTGTCATCTACATGGGAGGAATCCCACCTCGTGGAATCCGGATCATGGCTCCAGGAGCAATGCACAGAGCCAGATGGATGGCAAAAGCACTATATTCACTACAGGTGTTCATGTTTCGGTCAGAGTTCCACTTGACACTTCGAGAGGCGAGAGAACTCCGAGCCTTCAACATTTTTGTCTGCCTTGTGTATGTACAGGCTTGGTTTCGGGCTCCACAAGCTATTGAGGCTCCCCTGAATGACATTAACCTCTTCAAGAAGTTGGAAAAGTTTGAACAAATCAATCAGAAGATGGCTCAGGCAGCCTTGAAGGCACTTGGCCGCCACACGTGGTACATGAGCCCAGTACTAGTGGCATTTGCATTCTTTGACACCAGAATTGACAAAGAAAGCAAGATCAATATGATTGAAGCATTGAAAAATGACGGTGAAAACCCCTCTCCAAAGAGACCAGCTATCAAACGAGGAACCGCCCTGTCAATCGCTGGCCTCATAACAAAACACACCAAGCATTTCTTCAGCATCCTAGGGACCCCAACTGATTGGATGGATAGGGATCCTGGTTCATGGGAGCAAGAAACCAGCTTTCAGGAAGCAAAGAAAGCCGCCAGTGGCTTAGTCGTGGTGAACGACAGGGCAGAAAGGGGTGTCGCATTGATACAAGACTACAATAAGCTCCTTACAAAGGATGAAGAGCAAAAGCAACCTCTGCTCCAAGTTGTTGCTGCTCACAGGAAGATGTACCCCGATGCCAAGAAGGCAACAGTGGTGAAACAGGCCCAGAAATAGGAGTTACATTTCTCATTATATTTGGGTTTTTTAATATTATGTGATATGGTGTATCTTCATTTTATGAACTGAACATTTGGATTGTTATCATTGAATTTGAGTTTTCATAGCAATATAGTGCTATTTGTGCAGCTATTGTAACTTGTGTTTGCTAGAATACAAAGAAAGTGAGTGGAGGGTGGATTTTCATAAAACAAACTTCTGGTTTTGCTTTCGATCCATATATAGAAGAGTTTTGTAGACACCTTTAGTTTGAAGGCTAATGTGGCACCCCTAAATAAAATCAGATTGCTTTCATATTTGGTGTCTTTTCATTTTGGAACAAAAGGAACAACATAAAGCCATGTCCCAGTAAATATTTAAAAAAAATTATTTTGAGCACCACCCTAATATATATATAATTATCGATATATATATATACAGTCACGTGAAAAAGTTAGTACACCCCATGTAAAGTTTTGACTTTTTCAACATATTTGTACATACAGCTATTTGATCTTCATTTCAACAATATTGATAGATAAAGGTGATATAATATAACAAATATCATGAAACATTTACATTTTGTAGTCCATTGTATAATTTAAATAAACATAAATGCAAATTTCGCATGTGGAAAAAGTAAGTACACCCCGACATTTATCACTACTTCAAATATCTAAAATTAGAATCAGGTGCACCAGCTCAGGTGCAAATGATTAGAACATCGTTAGAGAGGATCTTGGAGGAACCTGTCTTATTTAAACCTCAGACATTTCGTTTGGTTTGTTCTTTGTTGTTGAAGTGTATGGCGTCACCATGCCTAGATCAAAAGAGCTCTCTGAGGCCTTCAGAAACAAGGATGGAGATGCCTACGAGTCTGGGAAGGGATTTAAAAGGATCTACAAACAATTTGAAATCAATCATTCGACTGTCCGGAAGATCATCTACAAGTGGAGAAGATTCCAAACAACTGCAACTTGTTCAGGCCAGGCCGCCCCAGCAAGTTCAGCCCGAGAGCAGACCGCAAGATGCTGAAAGAAGTCTCTAAGAACCCCAGAATGTCATCACAGGACCTACAGGTAGCTCTTGCCACTGTTGATGTCAAAGTGCACGAGTCTACCATGAGAAAGAGGCTGCACAAATTTGATCTACATGGGAGGTGTGCCAGGAGGAAACATTTGCTGTCCAGAAAGAACATCAGGGCAAGACTAAAGCTTACGAATGAACACATAGGCAAAGACCAGCACTTCTGTAACATTGTGCTCTGGACAGATGAGTCAAAGGTAGAGCTATTTGGCCACAGTACCAGAAGACATGTTTGGCGAAAACCAACGACAGCATTTGACCACAAGAACCTGATACCAACAGCTGTAAAGCAGGGTGGTGGAAATATTATGGTTTGGGGCAGCTTTGCTGCATCAGGGCCTGGACAGCTCACCATCATATAATCCACTATGAATTCTTCATTGTACCAGAGGGTGCTTGAGGATAATGTGAGGCCATCTGTCAGAAAGTTGAAGCTCAACCGAAGGTGGACCTTGCAACATGACAATTACCCTAAACATACCAGTAAATCCACCAATGAATGGCTGAAAAGAAAAAATGGAGGGTTCTGGAATGGCCAAGTCAAAGCCCGCATCTAAATCCCATCGAGATGTTGTGGGGGGGATTTGAAACGAGTTGTGCATGCAAGTTGTGCATGCATTTATGTCTGCTGCTCTTCTTCTGCTCCAATCGGCTCAGCTGATCATGTGCTTGTTAAAGTGGTCATCTCTCTGACCATTCTCAGGGAGCCTGCTCAGCGTCGATGAGTCTGGCATTTCACTCAGGCCAACTGGCACGGTCTTCAAGCAGCCATCAATCATCTGGACTGGTCTCCCATCTCTACCACCTCTGACATCAACTCATCCTGGGAATTCTTCCAAAGTAAATTGCTCTCTCTCATGCACAGATTTATCCCATCTCGTCTTCAGTTGTCATACCCTTCCTCCCGTCCATGGTACACGGAATCTTGTGGTGAGGCTGTTGCCCAGAAACAACTTGCCTTCGTCTCCTGGAAAGCAAATCCAACGGAAGGAAATCTCATTTCCTTTCACAAAGCCCGAAACAAGTGTGTGCCCACCCTCAGGAGAGCCAGGAAACAATATCTCTCCGTTCTCAAGACTGAACTCTCTTATCTGTCTCCCTCTTCCAAATCCTGGTGGCGTCTGGTCAAATCTGTTTCTGGTGTTTGTTCCCCCTCCATCCCCTCCCTTACCTCAAACGGCTACACAGCTGACTCGGCATTTGAAAAAGCTGAATGCCTCAACTCTGTGTTTGCCTCTAAGTCTTGTGTCCCAAACCCATCCTTCTCTGTACCCGCCATACCCAGTCGTACCCAGCTGCTCCTGGACTCCGTGTCCTTTCCTCCTGACAAGGTGGAAAAGTTTCTGTCAACCCTCGACTCTGATTCTGCAACTGGACCTGACGGCATCAGCCCACGGGTCCTAAAATCCTGTTCTTCCGCTCTTTCACTCCCTCTCTCTGTTCTCTTCACCCTCTCTTTTGCTCAAGGTCAACTGCCATCTGCTTGGAAATCAGCCAACATCACCGCTTTACACAAAAAGGTGCAAAAACAGATCCTAGCAACTACAGACCAATCAGCCTTCTCCCAATTATCAGCAAAGTCATGGAATCCATCATTGCTTCGGATATGAAATCTTTCCTCTTCTCCAATGGCTTGATCTCTGATCATCAATTTGGTTTCAAAACAGGTCACTCTACTCTGGACATGCTGCTTCTGCTGTCTCAACAATGGATGGAGGTCCTCAATGCCAAACAGGAAATTAGAGCTGTCTCCCTCGACATATCACGTACCTTCGATACGGTCTGGCACGCCGCTCTGCTCACCAAACTCTCCTCCTTTGGTATCCATGGAAATCTCCACACATGGCTGGCGGACTTCCTCTCTAGTCATAGTCAACATGTGGCCCTGAATGGGTTTCTCTCATCTCCTCTTCCTGTTCAGGCTGGAGTTCCCCAAGGCAGTGTTATGGACCCTGTGCTTTTTCTGGTCTTCATCAATGATCTCTCTGACTCTCTTGAAAATCCTCTCTATCTCTTTGCTGATGACTCCACTCTCTGCCGCTCCATATCTCATCCCTCAGATCGGCAGTCTGCAGCCTCCTCACTCTCTGCAGACCTGGACAAAATCACAGACTGGGCAAACAAGTGGAACATGTCTTTCAATCCTGACAAATCTCACACTCTTACGATGTCTCTCCGAAAAGACCGACTGGACAACCTCCCATCTACTTTCTGAATAATCCTCTCCAAGAAGTTCTGTCACTCAAGCTTTTGGGTCTCACTATCTGCCATGATCTTTCCTGGGAAAACCACATTTCCAAGCTGGCCTCCAAAGCCAGTCGCTGACTGGGCATCCTCCGTCGTGCGAAGTCCTTCCTTGGCACACCTGAGCTCCTCACCAAATACAAGGCTTTCATCCACAGCTCAATGGAGTACTGCTCTCCCCTCTGGGCTGGTGCTCCTGCCTCACACCTAGCTCGTCTTCACGCTGTTGAAACCAAAGCGTTCAGAATCATTGGAATCTCCCGCGATGACGCTATCTCTGAGGGCCTTTCACTTACTCACCGCAGTCAGGTTGGTGGTCTTTCCGTCTTCTACCGACTCCTCTCTGGCCTTGCCCCCCCCCCCCCCAGCTCTCTCTGGGCTCTGTCCCCCAAATATTCCTACAGGTCGCACAAGATCTGCCTGCAACCCTCTTATGGTTAAACTTCCAAAATCAAGACTCTCTGCTCACCTTCACTCCTTCATTCCTCTTTTCTCCCACCTCTGGAACAAACTCCCTCACTCTCTTCAATCCCACTCCTCCCTCCAGGTATTTAAAACGGCTGTTCACCACCATCTCTTATCTTCCCCAATCCAAAACCTTGATCTTTTCTACCCCCGCTAATTTCACCCCAAATCCATTTTTTCGAGATGCCGACTTCTTTCCTGGAAGTCCTTGGTGTCGTTGCGTTTTATACCTATCCTGCCTCCCCCCAGGCCCTCTCCCTCCCACACATCTCCCTATGTCCCTGCTCTCAAATGTTGTGTTTGTGTGCTTCCTCCCCTTCTCTCCCCATCTTGTCGACCGCTCCCCTTTTTATATACCTTGTTTGCTTGTTTGTTTGAATTGTTTGTTTGATAAATGTTAGCTCTTTCACGAGCCTCGACTCTGTATACAAAAAAAAGAAGAAAAAAAAAGAAGAAGCCCCCTCAAACATCGCACAGCTGAAATAATTCTGCACGGAGGAGTGGGCAAAAATTTCTCCCAGTCGATGTTAGAGGCTGGAAGACAGTTATAAGAAACGCCTACTTGAGGTTGTTTCTGCCAAAGGGGGCAATACCACCTATTAGACCCAAGGGTGTACTTACTTTTTCCACATGCGAAATTTGCATTTATCTTCATTTAAATTTTACAATGGACTACAAAATGTAAATGTCTCATGATATTTGTTATATTATATCACCTTGATCTATCAATAATGTTGAAATGAAGATCAAATTGCTGTATGTTGAAATATGTTGAAAAAGTCAAAACTTTACATGGGGTGTACTTACTTTTTCACGTGACTGTATATCTGTGCAGTGTCTGTGTTGTTGTTTTGTGTTGTGTTGTCACTGAACTACTCCCTCAAACTTTGGTGAAATCGTACCAAACTTCTGGTATGCACTTATCTCTCCCGTCGGTATGTCCTAAGGGTATTTTATTTAGAAAAATTTCCAAGTTTTTTTTTTGGGGGGGGGGGGGGGGGATTTTTTTTTTTCAACTTTAGTTTTCAACTTCAATTGTTTATAAAATGTAATATCATGTATATTACAAATACATTTGTTCATTATGATTGTTTGAATTATGATTGGTTTAAACCATGACAAAACAGCAACTCAGGTACACTGGTACAGTCATTTATCTATATATCTACACATCTGGGCAGTGTCTGTTGTCACTGTACTACTCCCTGAAACTTTTGTTTCTGTGGTTGTGAAGTGTTTTTAATAACGTGGTGGTGGTTTTGAATCACGTGGGGGTGAGGTATTTTGAATTATGTGGTGGTGAGGTGTTTTTAAATCACGTGGTGGTGAGGTGTTTTGAATTACGTGATGGTGAGGCGTTTTGAATTACTTGGTGGTGAGGTGTTTTTAATTATGTGGTGGTGAGGTGTTTTGAATTAGTTGGTGATGAGGTGTTGTGGATTTGGATTACGTGGTGGTGAGGTGTTTTAAATTATGTGGGGGTGAGGTATTTAAAATTACATGGGGGTGAGGTGTTTTGAATTACATGGGATGAGGTGTTTTTAATTACGTGGGGGTGAGGTGTTTTAAATTATGAGGTGGTGAGGTGTTTTAAATTACTTGGTGGTGAGGTGTTTTAAATTTGGTGGGGGTGAGGTGTTTTGAATTAGTTGGTGATGAGGTGTTTTGAATTAGTTGGTGGTGGGGTGTTTTAAATTACATGGTTGTGAGGTGTTTTGAATTACGAGGTGGTAAGGTGTTTTGAATTACGTGGTGGTGAGGTGTTTTAAATTATGTGGTGGTGAGGTATTTAAAATTACATGGGGGTGAGGTGTTTTGAATTACATGGGGTGAGGTGTTTTGAATTACTTGGGGGTGTGGTGTTTTGGATTACGTGGTAGTGAAGTGTTTTAAATTTGGTGGGGGTGAGGTGTTTTCAATTATGTGGTGGTGAGGTGTTTTAAATTACGTAGGTGGTGAGGTGTTTTGAATTACATGGTGGTAAGTTGTTTTGAATTACGTGGTGGTGAGGTGTTTTAAATTCGGAGGGGTGAGGTGTTTTGGTGTTTTGAATTACGTGGTGGTGAGGTGTTTTGATTTACATGGTGGTAAGGTGTTTTGAATTACATGGGTGTGAGGTGTTTTGGATTACGTGGTGGTGAGGTGTTTTGAATTACGTGGTGGTGAGGTGTTTTGAATTACATGGTGGTAAGGTGTTTTGAATTACATGGGTGTGAGGTGTTTTGGATTACGTGGTGGTGAGGTGTTTTGAATTACGTGGTGGTGAGGTGTTTTGAATTACGTGGTGGTGAGGTGTTTTGAATTACATGGTGGTGAGGTGTTTTGAATTACTTGGGGGTGAGGTGTTTTGGTGTTTTGAATTACGTGGTGGTGAGGTGTTTTGAATTACTTGGGGGTGAGGTGTTTTGGTGTTTTGAATTACATGGTGGTGAAGTGTTTTGAATTACTTGGGGGTGAGGTGTTTTGGTGTTTTGAATTACGTGGTGGTGAGGTGTTTTGATTTACATGGTGGTAAGGTGTTTTGAATTACATGGGTGTGAGGTGTTTTGGATTACGTGGTGGTGAGGTGTTTTAAATTACGTGGGGGTGAGGTATTTCAAATTACATGGGGATCAGGTGTTTTAAATTACTTGGTGGTGAGGTGTTTTAAATTACGTGGGGGTGAGGTATTTCAAATTACATGGGGATGAGGTGTTTTAAATTACTTGGTGGTGAGGTGTTTTGAATTACGTAGGTGGTGAGGTGTTTTGAATTACGTGGTGGTGAGGTGTTTTAAATTCGGAGGGGTGAGGTGTTTTGGTGTTTTGAATTACGTGGTGGTGAGGTGTTTTGATTTACATGGTGGTAAGGTGTTTTGAATTACATGGGTGTGAGGTGTTTTGGATTACGTGGTGGTGAGGTGTTTTGAATTACGTGGTGGTGAGGTGTTTTGAATTACATGGTGGTGAGGTATTTCAAATTACATGGGGATCAGGTGTTTTAAATTACTTGGTGGTGAGGTGTTTTGAATAAATGGTGGTGAGGTGTAATCATCCCAAACTTCCAGTCTGCACCTACTCCTCCCGTGTGTATGTGCTGATGGGTTCTTTTTTCAATTTTATATATTTTTTCAACCTAAATCTTCAACCTAAATTGCTTAATAAAAATGTAATATCACAAACACTACAAATAAATTTGTGCAAAATAATAATAAATCATGTAATCATGTAATAATAATAAATCACGACAACACAGCAACTCAGGTACAATTATCCTCAGGTAAAATAAGCCCTTTCCTCAGTAACGACGCGTGGTGAGGCGAGCGTAGCGAGCCGAGCCAAGCTAGTGGTATGTATACTATAAGATATATATATATATATATATACTATAAAAGGTGCAGTGCTTCTGTCCATCCGTCCATCGGTGTGTGTGTGTGTGTGCGAACTCCACCCATTGGTTGAAACGTTCTCCTGACCCCACCTAAAATGTTTAACCTTGAGCCACAAATTTAGGAACCCTTTAGAATTACCCTTTACAACCATTTAGAACTCTTTAGAATTTATTCTTTCGAACCATTTAGAATTACCTTTTTGTCTCACACAGCACTTTTACTGTGGAGGTTACACAGGTTTGCTATTATTTTTTATTATTTACTCTAAAAGTCGTGACAGGTTTCTGTGAAGTCAGTGATTGCAAGATGGGGAGCAGAGAGCGTTACATATGCTGCTGTTTTGACGTGGGAATGCTCATTTTGCTTTTATGAGAGGGTGAGAGGGTGAAAATAAAGATGGGACAACTTTGGAATGGGGGCGGGGTGGGGGTTTAAGGTCTTAATTTTGATAGGTATGGGGTGCATGGGGGTTGGGGGGTGGGTTGAAGGCTTGAGTGTGGGGAGGGGACCGATGCCTTAAGGCTGGGAGGGAGAAAGGTGAGGACTTGGGGCTGGGTGTGTGGGGGGAGAGCATACATGGGACAGAGTTGGGAGGGGGAGGTTGGGACTCTTTGTTGAGTTGTCAGAATTGCATGTGTGAGTTTACTCACAGTAAAAATGTAATTGTGTGTGTGTATGTGTGTCACTGTCGGGGGGGAGGGGCGGAGGGAGCGGGGGTGACGGGGCAATCACCCTTCGGGTAATGTGCTAGTACAGAGAGAATTGAGACAATGGCATCCTCGTTTTTGTCAAGATCACGTGACACATGGACACCATTTTGTATCCAGATCAGAGCAGAGACTCAAGTGCATCATCAGTTTAAAACGTACACTTGAGAATTTAAATGAGAAAATGACAGGTTGTTGTGCCAAAGGATGTACCAATCACTGTACAGGTTTCGCATACAAAATAAAGATGATCTGGAAAGCTAAAGTCCATAGACTGAAGTGACAAGCACCGCCATCTTCACGGCTGTGCGATGTAAATTTAATTGTTTATTGGTGTACACATTCAGTTTATGCTAATGTTTATTTATTTCCAGTTCATCACATTATTAATTGATTGGTTAAAAGGCTCAATTCTAAATCGATACATTTAAAATAATGTGTGTGTTAAGTTGGCTGGGCCTAGCTTCCACACTCGCCTTACACTACTCATGCAGTGTGTGTGATCGTTGCCGTTGATGCAAAAAATACTCAAATTGCCTCGGTTTACTTAAATATCTCGCAGATAGTATAATTATGATAATAATATCACTTTTTTGGATTATCAGTGTGGGTGAAGCACGCGGTGCTACGCGCGCAACTTGCTACCAAGGAGGAAGCGGACAACGCAGTAAGTTTAATGTTCTTTATTCAAAGAGGTCACTGTAGCACTGGCCTGCTCCGGGCTGCGTGCCCGGTGTATATCCTGAGGCCACGCCTACCCCTCGGGCGTGGCCGCCGCCCACTTGGTGCGCGGAATGATGTCACCACGCCAGTGGGCTTTCGTGTCCGCCACATGGGCATCATTGATAAGATCGTAAAATAGAATACAAAAATAAATAGTGCACATGAAATATAACAATAGGTTGTGAGAAAGAAAAAAGAAGCATGTTACATGGTATTGAATGTAAATCAAAATAAATGATGTAAACATGTTTGAACTTCCGTTTATAATCACGGGCATAGATTTCCAATGATGTATGACAAGCAAAGTATGACTTCAATCAATGCTTTGCGAATCACGTTCCTTATTATGACAACAACAACAACAACAACATGCATTTTAAGGCCATTTTCCCTGCTAGAGCGGGGGTTAGCCTTGTGGTCCCCATGACAATCTTCTCCCTTTTGCCCTATTTTCTGCATCTCCCCTTGTTAACCCCCTTGCCCGCATTTCTTCTTCCACCATCTTTAGCCAAGTCTTTCTCGGTCTTCCCCGTCCTCTACTTCCTTCTACATTCATTTCCATCGCTCTTCTCAACCAGTCACTTTCATCCTTCCTCAACACATGACCAAACCATCTCCACCTGTTTCCTATTATGACTGCAGTTGTAAAACATTTTCACTCAATTATGAAATATGAATACAAGATGGGCTCCACTTGCTACATTTAGTTGATTAAAATAGAACATGTATTTCAGACACTGCAGTCTCTGCTCTGTTTCACATACAAATCCACTGCATAGTACTATATGATTTTTAGAACATGTTATTTTATTTTACAAAATTTACTTCATAATATTTTTATTTCATTATTTTATTTTACTCTATTTGAAAGCGTATTTGAACATATCATAAGTGTTTGTGGGAAAAATGGGAAAGGAAAAAATAA
Organism: Myxine glutinosa; assembly: GCF_964187855.1. Lineage (NCBI taxonomy): Eukaryota > Metazoa > Chordata > Myxini > Myxiniformes > Myxinidae > Myxine > Myxine glutinosa. The sequence continues at coordinate 99,417,043 of NC_136267.1, read as the reverse complement.
AATTACGTACATGATTTTATTGATTGATTTGTCCCACATACATTGGACACAAAAGGACTTCTAATTCATCATTGTCGCAACTCCATATACAGCTCTGGCAAGAAGCACAGGGGGAGTGGGTGGGAAGCATGTATGGTCAGGAAGCATGGGTGGGAGGGAGGATCATGGGGGAGGAGGTTGGGAAGCATGTGGGTTGGGAAGTGGGGGGGGGGGGGTGGGAGTTGGGGTGCTAAGCGGTGGGTGCGGTGGCAATACACACCGCAGTAGTGGTGGGGCGATGCACGGCATTTAGATGCGCGTGGGGAATCAGAAGCAAGCTTATGATTACAGAACTCCTTTTCAAAAATAAAACGTGTTGCTGAAGCTTGTAATTATAGCCTCTACGAATAAGGAGAAAAAGACAAAATGTCATAGCTCCTGTGGTTTTATTAATTTTGCTCCATTCAGTTGAAGCAGGGGCGGATCCAGGGGGGGGTGCAGGGGGTGCGCACCCCCCCCCCTTCGATCCAGGATGAGGGTGCAGGCGGTGCGAATCTGCTGAACTGTTGGACCAGGGAAGAACACAAGGAACTGCAGAAACTTCCAAGAACGCACGAAATGCCGTTTCTGACGATCAATTTTTTTTAAATTTCCTGGGGGAGGACACCCAGACCCCCTTTTTCCCCCCTCCCCAGCGCTATAGTTTCATGCACCCCCCCCCCCCCCTCGTCTTGAAATTCCCGGATCCGCCCCTATGAATGCCGCCAGTCGGCCATCTTCAGTCGGATAAGAAAACAAAATCTTGTGCATATATATATATACTCTCTTTGTGTTTGTGTTGTCTTTGTGCCAAGTTTGAAAATAATCGGTCCATGCATGTCTGAGAAATGGTTGGGGACATGTTTAAGTAACAAAGTGGCCACTAGTCGGCCATCTTGGATCTGATCTCGAAAGAAAATACCGTGCATATTTAAGCCGTCATTCATTATCCGTGTGCCAAGTTTGAACAAGATCGGTAAATGTATGTCGGAGAAATGGTTGAGGTGTTCATCATCCGTTTTTGTTTTTTTTTACAACAAAAATGGCTGCCAGTCGGCCATCTTTGATCGTCTCGCAAAAAAAAAAATGATGTGCATAAGGTATATATACCATCATGTATTGTCTTTGTGCGAAATATGAACAAAATCAGTCCATACATCACAGAGATATGGTTGTGGATGGACGGACAGACGAGTCCCATTCCATAAGCCCCCGTTTCAGACTAAGTCCAACTGAATAGTTGAGCTTGCCTGATAATGTATACCATATAACTGAATGGAGCTTGCCTGATAATGAGGGTGATGGAGTAGATGTGAATGGGAGCTTCTCCTGCACTCCGCCTTACTCTGCGTTGAGCATCGAACCAACCAATGCGGCCCCGAGGAAAACCTGTGGACGGCACTCACTGCTTTGTGCTTATCTTATATTAGGCAGCTATCCAGCACAATTTGAATGTCGAGTTTGAACTTGACCAATTGTAATGCAGTACAACATGTATCATGGTAATTCTCCTTTCAGACAAAATTATAGGCACGGTTGCAAAAGCATCCTGAAGGGAAAAGTTAAGGATTTCCTTAACTTTTCCCTTTACCTTTTCCGGACATCCTAAAGTTGAGGATGGTTCCACATACGAATATCCTCAAGTTAAATCCTCCTTAAAGTTAATGGAGCAACCCCCCGCACCCCCACCCCTTCCTGTCTTTGGCTTTTCTCTACAAATTAGAAGCAACCTTTCACAAGTTACCGAGTATTACAGTGCATTCAGAAAGTATTCAGACCCCTTCACTTTTTCACATTTTGTTATGTTGCAGCCTTATGCTGAAATCGCTTAGGTCGAAAAAAATATATTGCTGGTCTCTGGTCAGACCAAAGTTCCAGAATTGATGCGGCGATGTGTTGTTGTTTTTTTTTTGAAAAGCATGGATTTGCGGTCCTCCTTGGATGGAAAAGCATGGAAAAAAGCATGGAAAAGCATGGAAAAAAAGAGGTAGGCACATATAAAGGTGTTGTTTTTTGTGTCCTCATGCCTTGCGGTCCTCCTCAACTAGCTTGGCGCCATCCAGAGAGAAATTAAAGACAGCCAATGGGACTGGTAGGCCTTTTTGTAAATAATGAACGCAAGCTTAAGTTATTTTTAAATGTATTTATTCTGAAAATCATTAAGTTCTTCAAGCATATTATAGACTGCCATTTCGTTCTCGAGATCGTCTCGCCGTTCTGTCAAACATTCCAATGCGTCTATCGCGTCAACACTGCGCATGCGCAAGTGGTCTAACAGGCGATTGCTGAAGCATTTGAATGCTGAAAAAACCGCGCATGTGCAAATGACGACACCCCTGGACCAATCTTCGTGTATGGGCTGACACGCTGCATGTGTATCAAAGCCGCGCATGCGCAGATGAGCTGTATGGTGTGGTTCAAATCGGCGCATGCGCAGCTGGGCTAAACGGCGAACGTGGAGGCGCTTGAATCCATGCCGATGGTGTCCCACGATCTCTTCTCCTAGTCCACCAGATTATCACAGACACTTACAACTTCATGACAATCGAGGTAGGATCCAGGCCTAACTAACTAGACCGCCCGCAGCTCTCTAGGCCTTCTGGTTGCTTCACACGAACCCGACAAAGAACGTCTTCGTTTCAATAAATGACAATATCCAGCCGATTGGATTCATGACGGCACGGCACACAAAGCTACTCATATCTTTGGAACGGCTGGTTGGATTTGGACAAACTAAACGTAGTCTTGTAGTGGAGAACCGTGCGCGAATGTCAATACCAATGGCGACCCTCACAGACCGTTATTTCCCAAGATAGCGCGCCGGCCCGGCAACAACAGGCACGCACTGTTGAAGGTCCCGTTGGAAAAAAAAAACATTGTTGACACGCAGGGTCAAAATCGATGCGCGCGCTGACCAGAGACCGGAAATGTATTTTTCTCGGCCTAAATTCATTTTTTCCCTCATCAATCTACACTCAATACCCCATAATGACAAAGAGAAAACAGGATTTTAGAAAGTTTTGCAGATTTATTAAAAATAAAAAACTGAAATATCACATTGACATAAGTATTCATACCCTTTGCGATACAACAACAGCAAAAGGCATTTTAAGGCCATTTTCCCTGCTAGAGCGGGGGTTAGCCTTTTGGTCCCCATGACAATCTTCTCCATTTTGCCCTATTTTCTGCATCTCCCCTTGTTAACCCCCTTGCCTGCATTTCTTCTTCGACCATCTTTAGCCAAGTCTTTCTCGGTCTTCCCCGTCCTCCACTGCCTTCTACATTCATTTCCATCACTCTTCTCAACCAGTCACTTTCATCCTTTCTCAACACATGACCAAACCATCTCAAACTGTTTCTCTTCACAGCATCCATCACAGGCTCTATTCCCATCATCTTTCGCAATTCATCATTTGTCTTCCTCTCTCTCAACGATACTCCACACATCCACGGAACCATTCGCATTAACACCCTTTCCAGCCTTCGTTGCTGCTCTACGTTCATTACCCATGTCTCGCTCCCATAAATCATAACACTTCTCACACATGCAGCATACACCTTTCCCTTCAGCTTCAATGACACTCCCCTCCTTGTCAGCACGCCACTCAGTTCCCGAAACTTCTTCCATGCACATCTCACTCGAGGAACCGTTGCCGAGTCTGATCCACCTCCTCCATTCAGCATCTCTCCTAGGTAACAAAATGTTTTCATACCTTCCAGCTTCACGCCATCTCCAAGATCCAACTCAACATTTCTTCCCTCTACATCTCCCTCTGTGCACACCATACACTTGAATGTAGCTGCCACACTGGTTAATGACCCTCTCAAACCGCTACATTTTTGATGAACCCACTCAGCGCACATTGTACATTGAATGGAATTCACTCCGACACCCTTCCTGCACACAGCACACGGCCACTTCCCAGTTCTTTCCACCTCACCACATGCTTTAGCACTTGCCATCACCTTCGTTTTTCCGATATTCACCTTCAGACCTTTTGTCTCCATACATTCCTTCCACTTGTTCATCTTCTCCTTCAGGCCATCCATACTTTCTGCAATCAACACCAGATCATCTGCATACAACAACTCCCACGGTAAACCCTCCTTTACGTTCCGAGCCAGCACATCCATCAAAGCTACAAATAGAAGAGGCCTTAGTACCGACCCCTGATGCACTCCCACCTTCACCTCAAACTCACCACTGTTCCCGTCCTTCGTCCTTACAGCTGTGCGCGCTCTTTTGTACATTGCCATCACTACTCTGATCAACCATTCCTCCACTCCTAACTTCCTCAATGCCCATGTCACTACTTCACGTGAAACCCTATCGAATGCTTTCTCCAGATCAACAAACCCAAGAAACAACTTCTTCCTCTTCTCCATGTACTTCTCCTGCAACTGCCTCACAATAAAAAGCACGTCTGTCGTTCCTCTTCCTGGCATAAATCCAAACTGCATTTCGTCAATCTTCACTTTCTTCCGTATCCTCCTCTCCAACACCCTTTCCAATACCTTCATTCCATGCTCCCATAACTTTATCGCTCGATACGAGCCACAGTCCAGAAGGTCACCTTTCCCTTGGTATAGAGGGACGAGGGTACTCAGCTCCCAATCTACTGGAATGCATCCTTCTTTCACCACCAGATTGCAGATCTCTGTCATCCTCTTCACAGCCCAATTTCCCGCTGCTTTCAACATATCTCCCACAACTCCCATCGGCCCTCCCGCTTTTCTACTCTTCATTGCTTTTATCGCTTCCTCACCTTCATTCTCGGTTATCTTCTCTGCTGGTCCTAAAACTGGGTTACTCTCTATGTTGCCATCCCATTCATTCTCTGCATTCAACAGTATTTCCATATATCTCTTCCATCTTCCTTGAATTCCATCTGGGTCCACAACGATTTGTCCCACTTCATCCTTCAAGCAACTCACCCCCATCACATCTCTCTTTCGCTATCTGCTTTGCAATCCTGAATACCGCTCTCTGCCCCTCTTCCAAATCCAAGCGTTCTCCAAACGTTTTCCTACATGCCTCCTGCGCCTTTGCTACATCTTTCTTTGCAGCCTTCTTGGCTGCCTTATAACTTTCATGCTCTGCCTTTTCTGCCCCCATACCCTTCGCCTTCTGCCACTCCTTGAACTTCTTCCTCTTCTCGTCAATCTTCTTTCCAACTTCATCATTCCACCACCATGTTTACGAGTGCCTCGGTGGTCCACTTTCAAGCTCAACCACATCATCCTCTACTATACTCAGCCTCTCTTTTAATGCCTCCCTCACTGTCACCTCTTTCAACCTCCACACCTTCATTCTCGGTTGGTACTTCACCCGCCGAGCTCTCCTCACACCTTTCACCCTTATGTCGCAGACAACCAAGTGGTGCTGTGAAACAGCCTCTTCCCCCGGGATCACCTTTGTGTCCCGGAGGTGCCGCCTATCTCGCCTTCGCATCAGCAGGTAGTCAACGGTTGTCGTCGACCCACCTGACGTGTATGTAACAAGCTTATTATCCTCTTTCTGGAACTGAGTATTACAAATCAACAAATCAGCTCCATCAGCAAACTCCAAAATCCTTTCACCTTCTCCATTCCTCACACCATATCCGTAACCCCCATGAACTCCCTCAAAACCGTCCATACTCCTTCCCACATGTCCATTTAGGTATCCTCCTACCACAACAACTTCCTTATATTCACGTTTTCCATCAGCTTCTCCATTGCACACCAGAACTTGTCCTTCTCTTCATCGCTCCGACCAACCTGCGGAGCATATCCCGAGATGACGTACACCAACAGCTTTCCAATCATCATTTTCACCATCATCAACCTTTCACTCACTCTAGTCACACTCACCACACTGTCTACAAACTCCTCAGAAAACAGGACACCAACACTATTCACACCTTCTGGGCACCCTTGCCACACAAACTTGTATTTCTGTCCCTGCCTACCCTTCACCAATCTCACACCACTTCCCGTCCATCTCGTCTCCTGCACACAACATATGTCCACTCTTCTTCTGACCAATACTTCCACCACTTCTCCTGATCTCCCTGTCATTGTCCCTACATTCCATGTCCCAAACCTCAGAAACCGATCTCCACGTCGGGCATCAGACGTTTCGTCGTCATAAATGGAGTGATTTCCACCCTTGCTTCGATCGGGTTCCCCACCTTGAGTTTTGACGAGAGGGAGTGGGGTCCCCCACGGGGTACTTCGGACTGTACCCTGCCCATATGTAGTTGTAATTGTCATGGTTCTCTTATTGAGGCAATGTTTTTATGGCCGGATGCCCTTCCTGACGCCAACCCTTTTAGTCGCCTCTTACGACATGCAGGGATACGGTTTACCTATTCTAAACCGGAGTACACACCGGGTATGACTTTGCTATGACACTGGAAATTTTGCTCAGGTGCCTCCCATTTCTCTTGATCATCTTGAGATGTTTCTACACCTTGATTGGAGTCCACCTGTGGTAAATTCAATTGATTGGACATGATTTGGAAAGGCACACACCTGTCTATATGAGCTTATAAGGTCTCACAGCTGACAATGCATATCAGAGCAAAAACCAAGCCATGAGGCCAACAACATGAGGCCAAGCCAAAAACCATGACCAAGCCAAACACAAGCCAAAACCAATGCCTGCAGGAACTGCCTGCAGAGCTCAGAGACAGGATTGTGCTGAGGCACAGATCTGGGGAAGTCTACAAAAAAAAATTCTGCTGCATTGAAGGTTCCCAAGAGCACAGTGGCCTCCATAATTCTTAAATGGAAGAAGTCTGGAACAACCAGGACTCTTCCTAGAGCTGGCCGGCCGGCCAAACTGAGCAATCGGGGGAGAAGGGCCTTGGTAAGAGAGGTGACCAAGAACCCGATGGTCACTCTGGCTGAGCTCCAGAGATCCTGTGTGGAGATGGGAGAAACTTCCAGAAGGACAACCATCACTGCAACACTCCACCAATCTGGGCTTTATGGCAGAGTGGCCAGACGGAATCCTCTCCTCAGTGAAAGACACATGAAAGCCCACTTGGAGTTTGCAAAAAATCACCTAAAGGACTCTCAGACTGTGAGAAACAAGATTCTGTGGTCTGATGAAACCAAGATTGAAATGTTTGGCCTCAATTCTAAGCGTCATGTCTGGAGGAAACCAGGCACCGCTCATCACCTGCCCAATACCATCCCAACGGTGAAGCATGGTGGTGCCAGCATCATGCATCAGGGTCTGAATACTTTCTGAATGCACTGTATGCATTGTAAGAAAGGTCATGATTCGCTATTTGTAATTCGTTCACGTCAGTTAAAACCCATTTGCACACCACACGTATCGAGCACAATCATGGCTCCACATGCGCCATATTGCTAAATACACGCTTATTATATTGCTAAATACACGCTTGATATATTGCTAAATACACGCTTGTTATATTGCTAAATACACGCTTGATATATTGCTAAATACACGCTTGTTATATTGCTATTTACACGCTTGATATATTGCTATATACACGCTTGATATATTGCTAAATACACGCTTGTTATATTGCCATATACACGCTTGATATATTGCTAAATACACGCTTGTTATATTGCTATATACACGCTTGATATATTGCTAAATACATGATTGTTATATTGCTATATACACGCTTGTTATATTGCTTTATACATGATTGTTATATTGTTATATACACGCTTCATATACTGCTAAATACACGCTTGTTATATTGCTATATATACGCTTGATATATTGCTAAATACATGATTGTTATATTGCTATATACACGCTTGATATATTGCTATATACACGCTTGTTATATTGCTATATACACGCTTGTTATATTGCTATATACACGCTTGTTATATTGCTATATACACGCTTGTTATATTGCTTTATACACGATTGTTATATTGCTATATACACGCTTGATATATTGCTAAATACACGCTTGTTATATTGCTATATACACGATTGTTATATTGCTAAATACACGATTGTTATATTGCTATATACACGATTGTTATATTGCTATTTCCATGCTTATTATATACACGATTGTTATATTGCTATATACACGATTGTTATATTGCTATATACACGATTGTTATATTGCTATATACACGCTTGTTATATTGCTATATACACGATTGTTATATTGCTATATACACGCTTGTTATATTGCTTTATACACGCTTGTTATATTGCTATATACACGATTGTTATATTGCTATATACACGCTTGTTATATTGCTTTATACACGCTTGTTATATTGCTATATACACGATTGTTATATTGCTATATACACGATTGTTATATTGCTATATACACGCTCGTTATATTGCTATATACACGCTTGTTATATTGCTATATACACGATTGTTATATTGCTATATACACGCTTGTTATATTGCTATATACACGCTTGTTATATTGCTATATACACGATTGTTATATTGCTATATACACGATTGTTATATTGCTATATACACGATTGTTATATTGCTATATACACGCTTGTTATATTGCTATATACACGCTTGTTATATTGCTATATGCACGATTGTTATATTGCTATATACGCAATTGTTATATTGCTATATACACGATTGTTATATTGCTGTATACACGATTGTTATATTGCTGTATACACGATTGTTATATTGCTGTATACACGATTGTTATATTGCTATATACACGATTGTTATATTGCTGTATACACGATTGTTATATTGCTATATACACGATTGTTACATTGTTATATACACGATTGTTATATTGTTATATACACGCTTGATATATTGCTAAATACACGCTTGTTATATTGCTATATACACGATTGTTATATTGCTATATACACGATTGTTATATTGCTATTTCCATGCTTATTATATACACGATTGTTATATTGCTATATACACGATTGTTATATTGCTATTTCCATGCTTATTATATACACGATTGTTATATTGCTATATACACGATTGTTATATTGCTATTTCCATGCTTATTATATACACGATTGTTATATTGCTATATACACGATTGTTATATTGCTATTTCCATGCTTATTATATACACGATTGTTATATTGCTATATACATGATTGTTATATTGCTATTTCCATGCTTATTATATACACGATTGTTATATTGCTATATACACGATTGTTATATTGCTATTTCCATGCTTATTATATACACGATTGTTATATTGCTATACACACGATTGTTATATTGCTATTTCCATGCTTATTATATACACGATTGTTATATTGCTATATACACGATTGTTATATTGCTATTTCCATGCTTATTATATACACGATTGTTATATTGCTATATACACGATTGTTATATTGCTGTATACACGATTGTTATATTGTTATATACACGATTGTTATATTGTTATATACACGATTGTTATATTGCTATGTCCACGCTTATTATATACGCGATTGTTATATTGCTATTTCCATGCTTATTATATACACGATTGTTATATTGCTATATACACGATTGTTATATTGCTGTATACACGATTGTTATATTGCTATATACACGATTGTTATATTGCTATTTCCATGCTTATTATATACACGATTGTTATATTGCAATATACACGATTGTTATATTGCTGTATACACGATTGTTATATTGCTATATACACGATTGTTATATTGTTATATACACGATTGTTATATTGCTATGTCCACGCTTATTATATACACGATTGTTATATTGCAATATACACGATTGTTATATTGCTGTATACACGATTGTTATATTGCTATTTCCATGCTTATTATATACACGATTGTTATATTGCAATATACACGATTGTTATATTGCTGTATACACGATTGTTATATTGCTATATACACGATTGTTATATTGTTATATACACGATTGTTATATTGCTATGTCCACGCTTATTATATACACGATTGTTATATTGCAATATACACGATTGTTATATTGCTATATACACGATTGTTATATTGTTATATCCACGATTGTTATATTGCTATGTCCACGCTTATTATATACACGATTGTTATATTGCTATATACACGATTGTTATATTGCTGTATACACGATTGATATATTGCTGTATATACGATTGTTATATTGCTATATACACGATTGTTATATTCCTATATACACGATTGTTATATTGTTATATACACGATTGTTATATTGCTATGTCCACGCTTATTATATACGCGATTGTTATTTTGCTATTTCCATGCTTATTATATACACGATTGTTATATTGCTATTTCCATGCTTATTATATACACGATTGTTATATTGCTATTTCCATGCTTATTATATACACGATTGTTATATTGCTGTATACACGATTGTTATATTGCTATATACGCGATTGTTATATTGCTATATACACGATTGTTATATTGCTGTATACACGATTGTTATATTGCTGTATACACGATTGTTATATTGCTATATACACGATTGTTATATTGCTATATACACGATTGTTATATTGTTATATACACGATTGTTATATTGCTATGTCCACGCTTATTATATACGCGATTGTTATATTGCTATTTCCATGCTTATTATATACACGATTGTTATATTGCTATTTCCATGCTTATTATATACACGATTGTTATATTGCTATATACACGATTGTTATATTGCTATGTCCACGCTTATTATATACGCGATTGTTATATTGCTATTTCCATGCTTATTATATACACGATTGTTTTATTGCTATTTCCATGCTTATTATATACACGATTGTTATATTGCTATATACACGATTGTTATATTGCTGTATACATGATTGTTATATTGCTATATACACGATTGTTATATTGTTATATACACGATTGTTATATTGTTATATACACGATTGTTATATTGCTATGTCCACGCTTATTATATACGCGATTGTTATATTGCTATTTCCATGCTTATTATATACACGATTGTTATATTGCTATATACACGATTGTTATATTGCTGTATACACGATTGTTATATTGCTATATACACGATTGTTATATTGCTATTTCCATGCTTATTATATACACGATTGTTATATTGCTATATACACGATTGTTATATTGCTGTATACACGATTGTTATATTGCTATATACACGATTGTTATATTGCTATATACACGCTTGTTATATTGCTATATACACGATTGTTATATTGCTATATACACGCTTGTTATATTGCTATATACACGATTGTTATATTGCTATATACACGATTGTTATATTGTTATATACACGATTGTTATATTGCTATGTCCACGCTTATTATATACACGATTGTTATATTGCTATATACACGATTGTTATATTGCTGTATACACGATTGTTATATTGCTGTATACACGATTGTTATATTGCTATATACACGATTGTTATATTGCTATATACACGATTGTTATATTGTTATATACACGATTGTTATATTGCTATGTCCACGCTTATTATATACGCGATTGTTATATTGCTATGTCCATGCGTATTATATACGCGATTGTTATATTGCTATGTCCACGCTTATTATATACACGATTGTTATATTGCTATTTCCATGCTTATTATATACGCGATTGTTATATTGCTATGTCCACGCGTATTATATACGCGATTGTTATATTGCTTTGTCCACGCTTATTATATACGCGATTGTTATATTGCTATGTCCACGCTTATTATATACGCGATTGTTATATTGCTATGTCCACGCTTATTATATACGCGATTGTTATATTGCTATTTCCATGCTTATTATATACACGATTGTTATATAGCTATCTCCACGATTGTTATATTGCTGTATACACGATTGTTATATTGCTATATACATACACGATTGTTATATTGCTATATACACGATTGTTATATTGTTATATACACGATTGTTATATTGCTATGTCCACGCTTATTATATACGCGATTGTTATATTGCTATTTCCACGCTTATTATATACACGATTGTTATATTGCTATGTCCACGCTTATTATATACACGATTGTTATATTGCTATGTCCACGCTTATTATATACGCGATTGTTATATTGCTATTTCCACGCTTATTATATACACGATTGTTATATTGCTATATACACGATTGTTATATTGCTGTATACACGATTGTTATATTGCTATATACGCGATTGTTATATTGCTATTTCCACGCTTATTATATACACGATTGTTATATTGCTATATACACGATTGTTATATTGCTATATACACGATTGTTATATTGCTATTTCCACGCTTATTATATACGCGATTGTTATATTGCTATTTCCACGCTTATTATATACACGATTGTTATATTGCTATGTCCACGCTTATTATATACACGATTGTTATATTGCTATGTCCACGCTTATTATATACGCGATTGTTATATTGCTATTTCCACGCTTATTATATACACGATTGTTATATTGCTATATACACGCTTATTATATACACGATTGTTATATTGCTATATACACGATTGTTATATTGCTATGTACACGCTTATTATATACACGATTGTTATATGCTGTATGGGAAACACGCGGGTGAAGAAGGAATAAAATGATTCTTGTGTAAAATTAATGTGATTCTCATTCACCATTTTATTGTAAATGTGTTAATGTGTGCAGTAAATGCTTGGAAACTTTCTGAGAATGGTGAAAGTGAGAAATTATAAAAGTGAAATACAAGTGTCATGAAAGATTGAAAATTATGGAAAGTAGCGTGACTCACCACACGTCGTTTCATATGGATAGGCATCTTTGACCATTTCGGTGTCTTTTGGGTCTTTTGTGTCTTCGTGGTGTTTTGGGTCTTCAGGGCCATTTGGGTCTTCAGGGTCTTTTGGATTCTCTGGGCATTTAAGGGTATTTTGGGTCTTTGGGGTGTTTTGGGTCTTCGGGGTATTTAAGGGTATTTTGAGTCTAAAGGGTCTTTAAGGGTCTTTGGGGTCTTCAGGGTGCTTTGGGTCTTCAAGGTCTTTTGGGTCTTTGGGGTCTTTTGGATCTTTTGGGCATAAAAGGGTCTTTAAGGGTCTTTGGGGTCTTCAGGGTGTTTTGGGTCTTCAGGGACTTTTGGGTCTTCAGGGTCTTGTGGGTCTTCAGGGTCTTGTGGTCTTTTGGGTCTTCTGGGTCTTCGAGGTGTTTTGGATCTCCGGGGTCTTTTTGGGTCCTCGGGGTGTTTTGGCTCTTCGGGGTGTTTTGGGTCTTTGGGGTGTTTTTGGGTCTTTGGGGTGTTTTGGGTCTTCGGGGTCTATTTGGTCTTCGGTGTCTTTTGGGTCTTCGGTGTCTTCAGGGGATTTGGGGTCTTCAGGGTATTTTGGGATTTGGGATAATTTAGGTCTTTTTTTGGTCTTCATGGTCTTGGGGGTCTTCGGTGCCATTTGGGTCTTCAGGGTCTTTTTGAGCCTCAGGGCCTTCAATGGTATTCTGGGTCTTTGTGGTATTTTGGGTCTTTGGGGTATTTTGGGTCTTTGGGGTATTTCGGGTCTTTGTGGTCTTTGGGATCTTCGGGGTCTTCAGAGTGTTATGGGTCTTTGGGGTGTTTTTGGGTCTTCGGGGTGTTTTGGGTATTCCGGGTCTTTGGGGTGTTTTGGGTATTCAGGGTCTTTGTGGTATTCAGAGTGTTTTGGGTCCTCAGGGTGTTTTGTGTATTCAAGGTGTTTTGGGTCTTCAGGGTCTTTTAGGTCTTCGGCGTGTTTTGGGTCTTTGGGGTGTTTTGGGTCTTCAGGGTGTTTTGGGTCTTCAAGGTGTTTTGGGTCTTTGGGGTATTTTGGGTCTTTGGGGTATTTTGGGTCTTTGGGATGTTTTGGGTCTTTGGGGTGTTTTGGGTGTTCGTGGTGTTTTGGGTCATTTGGGTCTTTGGGGTGTTTTGGATCTTCGGTGCCATTTGGGTCTTCAGGTTCTTGTTGAGCCTCTGGGCCTTCAAGGGTATTTGGGGTGTTTTGGGTGTTTTGGGGCTTCATGGTCTTCAGGATATTTTGGGTCTTTAAGGGTATTTTGGGTCTTCATGGGTCTTGGTGGTCTTAAGGGTCTTGGGGGAATTAAAGGGTCGTAAAAGGTCTGAGGGGTCTCAGCAGTCTAAACGTAATTAAGAGGGCTAATTAAAAGGGTGCTCATTTTTTTTGCAGAAGAAGACGTTTTAGTCGCATATAAACATAACGACATAACCATATACGTTTGCTCTATTATAACAAGATATTGTTATATCAGTCTTTGAGATTGCGCTGCGATAATTGTCATCTTCGTGACCAATTTCCATGAAGATTGCCGTTTGGAAACTCAATGGTTCATGGTGAAGTACGGGGAGGGGGAGAGGGAGGAATGTGGGGGGGAAGATCCATTAACTTTAAGTCATGATTTAAGGGAAAAGTTAAGGATTATTCGTTTATGCAACAATTCTCAACTTAAGGATGTCCTTAAGGGAAAAGTTAAGGACTTCGGCGGTGGAAGTAATAAAGTTCTCGTTGAGAATTGAATGAATTTTACACAATAACTATTTTATTCCTTGTTCATCTGCAAGCACGGTATTCCCCATGCAACATACAAGAAAAAGAGCAATCAGAGATTGCAAACCCTCGCCAGGATGTATTTGCAGTGGTTTTTTAAGGCTGTGTTAAAACAAATATGGCGGCCGAACCACGTGACCGATGACGTTATCAATTTTTTTTCCCTAAACTAATTTATTCCTAGATTATGCTCAATAAATTTCATCTTGATCGGATGAAGTTTTGTACTTGTCGAATTATGACATCATAATGGAGGCACCTATGACATCATCATTAACATATTTTATTCCCCATGGAGAGTTCATTACAATGAGCCATGTCTCAATTTTTTCTATTCAGCGCTTTCGGAGATACAGATGTACAAAGTTTTTTGCGGCGGCATCTTGGAAGCAGGTGTGGGAAATGGTCGGGCCCACCCGCATCCACTGCTACATCTGGGACCCAGAAGGTGGCGTCGTAGGATAAGACCTACCACGCCTGCAATGGACCTTGCTGAACCGTCTACGTACGGGGGTCGGCCGCTTCAAATCATCGCTGAAGATGTGGGGCCTGGCAGACAGCGCCGCGTGCGAGTGCGGCGAGCCTGAGCAGACTGCCGAACACATAATTACCACCTGCCCCCTATACAGACCACCTTCAGAAGCCGGCCTCTTCGATGTATGACCAGAGACGAGGGCTTGGCTGCACGACACTGAGCTGGCCATCTGATGATACACGAAAGAAGAAGAAAGTTTTTCAGTTTTTCCAAGATGGCGGCCGAACCACGTGATCGATGACGCCATCGGTTTTTTTTTCTCCACCAGTTTATGCCGACATGGCACTCAATAAATTTCATCTTGATAGGATGAAGTTTTGTACTTGTCGAATTATGACGTCATAATGGAGGCACCTATGACATCATCATTAACATATTTTATTCCCCATGGAGAGTTCTTTACAATGAGCCATATCTCAATTTTTTCTATTCAGCGCTTTCCAAGATATAGAGGTGCAAAGTTTTTCGATTTTTCCAAGATGGCGGCCAAACCAAGTGAGCTATGACGTCATAATTATCATAAAATAATTATACAGGTGGAGTTGCACCTATGGTGAAAATGTCCTGTCAATCGGACCAACGGTTGCAGAGAAAATCATATTTATTCTATGCGGACAAACAGACAGACAAACGGACACAAATGCACTACCATCTCCTCAGGCGAGGGTAACAAGCGTCATAAAAAATTATGTGTTCTTACCTTTCGACATCTCCTCCTATCGCTAATCTGATTGGTTGCCTGGCATAGCAACGGCTCCTCAGGATTTCCTTCACTTTAAGGGAATCTTTATCCTTAAGGGTTGTTTATGCAACAGCACTTAAGGAAATGCTTAGCTAAGGAATTACAATGTACCTTAAGGGAAATCTTTCCTTAAGGTTAAGGGAGTTTTATGCAACCGGGCCATAATCCTCATCTTCACTCTCGAACACCTCCCATCCTCAAACATACTGTTGCGGTTTTGTAATAAAGGTTAATTTCCCCTCCTAGATAGTTGCACTGCAACATGTCGCCTCGCTTAAGCTCAGTTATTTCTTCGTAAATGTAAGCGTAGTCCTTTCCTGTGTTAGTTTTGCGTTGAGTAGGATAATGAAAATTAGGTGTCCTTATGGCGCTTTGGTTTGGTATTGGCGCTGAAATACCACGCGGCAGGCCTGAACAAGTCGACCGAGGCCGAAGGAAGGCGGAGGAGGAGCCATCGGTGAGCACGAGCCGCCAATCAGGGCTCGAGGGGAGTGACTTACCACTGCGGCAAAAGGCGGGGTTTGTAACATTTGAGTCGGGCTAGGGCGGGGCCATATAACCCTGTGCCCAGAGCCCCCCCACCTGAGTTGAGTTTGGGGTTTAGAGTTCAGTTCGGAGTTATGAGATGAGTTCGGAGCGCAGGGAAGGTGAGAGGAGTGGAGGAGACGTCGATGAGTACAGACGAGTTGGGAGCGCGCTTCAGTATTGAGT
The DNA here is from genome assembly GCF_964187855.1 of Myxine glutinosa. NCBI lineage: Eukaryota > Metazoa > Chordata > Myxini > Myxiniformes > Myxinidae > Myxine > Myxine glutinosa. The sequence continues at coordinate 99,400,496 of NC_136267.1, read as the reverse complement.
CATATCGTATGAACTGAATTACCCCGTTGTACACGAACTTGCCCTGCTCCCCGCGCTCTGCGCAGTATTAATCACGCGCTGTAAAAGACGACCCACGCCGGGCCGCAGACGCGCGATTTTCCTCCTGCCTGCCTTTGCCTGAATACGCGCCGCGAGGATTTTCCCTCCTGCCTGCCTTCGCCGGGAAACGTGCTGTGACCGCCAGAGGGCCACGACCGGGTGAGCTGTTCCTGGAGCGACCGAAGCAGGCGCGTTCGCCACGCGAAACATTCTTCCTCCATCTCCCCGTGTGTGTAAGTGGGCCCATTGTCTGGGGTTTAAGTATAAAACTGCTTAAGTTCTGCCCTGTGTCCCTTTCCTTCTTCAAATTCCTGTGAATAGTGTAAATAAATCCTGTTATTCCTTCTGATTCGACCGTTTTTGTCTTTTCTATCATTGGTCTCGCATGGTATGAATTAGATCGCTCTAGTCGGGTTCTATAGAAAGGTAACAGCACGAGTCACGTGGTACGCATTCCGCTCGGGCGTACTCAATTAAGCGTGGTTCGTGCGAGACTCGATCCCCGCTTCCGCTGCGGCGTAGGTACTCAAGGTACGTGTGAGGTTGTCCCGAAACCCTTTTCCACGTCTGCCTTCCAGTGGCGACTCCGTCTCACGGTTTCGAAGACCCAGAGAGAAAAAGGGGCTTAATCTCCCCTTTGTAACGGGAACGGGCTTCGAAGATCCGCAACAATACATTATCTTGCACAGCATATCATTATGATTAAAAGAAATCATTTTCGGAGGATTACTTTTTACATGCCTCATATTAGGGAGTTTTTAAAATAACCTAATCAATAAAATAAAAAAATTTGTTAGTAATTGCAGGTATCTTTTCACTATCAAACAAATATTCGTGCCAAGTCTCACCTTCCTCATCCTTCGTGTTGACATTCACACTCATCTTGTATGTTTTCTCCTCTGGACCCACTTCAAATGCATTGTAGGACCTTAGGAACTGACATACATAGCATCATTATTGTGCTCCATTTAGTTGTAAAGGCATGAATTTGAAAGGCATGACAATACTAAATAAAAATTGAAAGTTTTACACAATCCTGGGATTTTAGACAAGGAAAGGAAAGTGGATAAAATGGTGGAATCGGATGGTGAAGGGGGTTTCATAGTTATTCATGTTGGAGCAAATTATATTGAAAACGAGAAAGCATCCCACAATGCAAAGCCCATCAACATCAGCTTTGTACTTTGTACTTTGTACTGAACCCAAAAACTGTACATTAACTAAACATTAATGAAAACAAAAAAAAGGTAAAATGTATTAATTAGTCTTCTCCATATTCTCAAAGTAAAGGTTTGTTGAAAATGTGATGACGAAAGTTCAAATAGTAAAAAAAAGTTAAGGTTTGGAGACACACACACACACACACACACACACACACACACACACACACACACACACACACACACACACACACACACACACACACACACACACACTATTTCAAAACCTCATCTCCCGCTGCATTGGTGGATGGGCTGAATATTACTCTCAGGTCAGGAAGGGGTATGGGCTGAATGGCAAGGTCTAGACTCTAGACTCGAGTCTAGAATTAGCAGTCACTAATAAGCAGCAGTACTGAATCGTCACATTTCAAAGCAGTGTGGGGATAAGTTGATGCAGGAGGTATTATGCAGCGGTCAACAATACGGAGGGTTGGAGAAAATATTTGAAGTTGAAATAAATTTTAAAAAACATTGAAGATCATATAATTAGAAACTAGAAACTACAAATAGATGCAAATGCCTCAACGGACATGCTGCGGCTCATGTTAGATGTCAACCCACTGGTAAGTTTAATCTCAATTAAAGGTCACATGAAAAATTAAAAGTCATGGGAGGGAGCGTGAGAGAGAAAAGAGATATAAGTAGAGAGACAACATCAGATGCTTCTAACTTGAGTTATGATCTGCAAAATGGTTTTCAAAGGGCATATGACATTTGACCTGTTGAAGCCAAAACTGCATCGGTTCATCTTTGTACCGCAGTTCATAATTGTGCCAAGTTTGGTTGAAATCACTTCTGTGTTATTATTAAGTTATTGTAGTGATTTTTTCCCCCCACAAAGATTTTCTATTAAAGATCACATGATCTTTGACATTTTGAATGCAAAATCCAAACAGTTAATTTTTTTGTTACACTTAATACTTTTGCCATGTTTGGTTGTAGTCCCTTTAGTAGTTCATCAGTTATGACAGTGATGAAAATCTGCTATGTATGCACACACGCACGCACAAACAGACAACGCATCCAGGTGGACAAGCCAAACACGTAATGCTTCTCGTGCCTCTGGCACAGAGGAATAAAAAAACAAACATCTGACCTTGAAGCAACACAATTGTACAAAAATGCTTGTGCAACGTTCCACAATATCCACGGATTAGTTTACCTTCTCCTTCGCTTGTTTGTTTTTTTTTAACAAGCGGCACTTTGTTCTTTACTATGGCCTTAAAACGATCATTCATTCATTCATTCACTTTCTTCTTTACTATTCATTGGATGTTTGCAGGTTCATCCGAATGTTAACATAGTTCATCCGAATGTTTACCACTTTGATGGATGTGTTGTGCAAAGAAGTCTGCTTAACACATGCTGAGCAAGCTCATGTCCATAAACATAATGTTATCAAAAATATTAAACATCAATTGCATGAATGTTAAGCCAAATTGTATTGCATGAATGTTAAGCCAAATTGTAGCCCAGGGGAGAATACAAAGACCACCAGCATGATGGAGGTAACTAAGATATCTGTCATTTTCTATTTATTGACAGGCACATGTTAGACTTGGTCACACCAATAGAACTGCAAGATTTTTAAAAAAACAACGAATGAATAATTCATGTTTCATACCGAGAGGGTTCCAATACCATTTCCACGTTTTTCCACTGAAACAGAGAGGTTCCCACCAACAGGAACCTAAGAAACACAAAATACATCAAATGCAACACTATATAAGTGTGTGTGTGTGTGTGTGTGTGTGTGTGTGTGTGTGTGTGTGTGTGTGTGTGTGTGTGTGTGTGTGTGTGTGTGCACTATGTGGTGCAAAAGTACGATTCCAGCAGAAGGAAATGTATTAATTCAGACGTGATAACCAAATAAATCATTGTAATATGAAACCAAAAGCACATTCAATGGATTTCTATAAACACTTAAGAATACAACAACACTTATTACAATAGGAGAATCAAAATAATCTGTTATTTTTAAATAATCAAAATCAAACGTATATATATATATATATATATATATATATATATATATATATATATATATATATATATATATATATATATATATATATATATATATATATATATATATATATATACATACATATATATATATATATACATATATACTGTACAGGGTGATTGAAAAGTAACTCCCTATTTTAAAATATTTAGAAATTATTTATTTATTGTCATATTTTTCTCAAATATTTAGTGTTTGTTCCTTAATGTATGAGAATTTAGTCTGTGTTGGTTTTTTTTCAGATTATTTTTTGTTTGAAATTCGGAAGCCCTACAAACATGGCTGGACGTCTTACCCTGCAGGAGCGTGCCCAGCTAGTGGTATGAAGATTGTTCTGATCTCTTTAAAAATATCCTCTGGTCTGATGAAGCGGTATTTCACATCGGTGGGTTTGTGAACCGTCACAACTGGGCAGGAGAAGATCCTCGTGTTATTTCTGAAAAAACGCGTTGGCCCAAGGTAACGGTGTGGTGTGGAATGACTTCGGAAAGGATTGTAGGTCCCTTCATTCTTCGCGATACCATGAATGCCAGAAGGTACCTCACCATGCTGCAAGACGAAATCTGGCCAATTATCAGTGCTTCGGAGAATGTTGAAGATTTGATTTTCATGCACGATGGCGCTCCTCCACATTTTGCTATTGTTGTTCGTGAATGGCTGAATGCCCACTTCCCTGGGAGATGGATGGGTCGTCGTGGTCCGTATGAGTGGCCAGCCAGGAGCCCTGACTTAACACCATGTGACTTTTTTCTTTGGGGTTGGGTAAAAGAGCAAGTCTACTGTACCAAACCAACGACTTTGGAAGAACTTGAAGGGCGAATACGAGAAGTTATGTCTTCCATCCCACAAGAGTTCCTGGTGAAATCAGTTGACGCGGTTCCCGGGCGGCTTGAGAAGCTGGTGGCGAATTCTGGTGCCCATATCGAATTTTAAATAAAACTTCATGCTATACGCTTTCTTCTTATATCCATTTCTTGTAAAAATTATAGTTAAGAAATCAATTATAAGTATTTTAAAATAGGGAGTTACTTTTCAATCACCCTGTATATATATATATATATATATATATCTATATATATAAAGTAGAGTTGGCCTCTGTGTCTGTATCCTGATCTATCTATGATCTCTAAGATCTCGAGAACCCGTGGACGGATTTGCGAGCGGAAAGTACTGTTCGACTCGGGATGGTCCCAGGAATGTCACGGAGACATAAACATTTAAAAAATTTCGGGTTTTAAAATTAGCGTATTATTAGCACTAGCAGAAGAGAGAGGGATTCGAAGGGAGGGAGCGCAGCGCTTCTAGCGCTTCTGACTACAGCACACCTTAAAATTAAAAAAACTTCGGGTCTACAATCTCTAAGATCTCGAGAACCCGTGGACGGATTTGCGAGCGGAAAGTACTGTTCGACTCGGGATGGTCCCAGGAATGTCACGGAGACATAAACATTTATAATCACTTGCTAGCGAATAAATAATAACGCATAAATACCTTTCAGCAGCGCGTAAAATAATCTTTCGTTTCAAGTCACTCTCACAAATAGCTTTCCGGAAATGACGGGTCGAAGTGGTCGAGCTGTTAGCATGACGCCTTATCTTTTCAGAGTCCGGGGTTCGAATCACCCCTCTGACATTTATTTTTCGCTTTTATCACGTCCTTTCCCGCACAATTTTTGGACAGATCCCGTTGAGTGTTTTATTAAAGTTATTGTTTTGTCATTTTCTTATTGTTTTCATGTTTATTTGGCTTGAAACAAAAAAATTATGCCGCCGTTAGGCGTTATGACATCCGATCATAATGCAGCTAATTAGCTTCTAAAAACCAAGAGTCTGCCGTCTATCTATATATATAAAGTAGAGTTGGCCTCTGTGTCTGTATCCTGATCTATCTATGATCTCTAAGATCTCGAGAACCCGTGGACGGATTTGCGAGCGGAAAGTACTGTTCGACTCGGGATGGTCCCAGGAATGTCACGGAGACATAAACATTTAAAAAATTTCGGGTTTTAAAAATTAGCGTATTATTAGCACTAGCAGAAGAGAGAGGGATTCGAAGGGAGGGAGCGCAGCGCTTCTAGCGCTTCTGACTACAGCACACCTTAAAATTAAAAAAACTTCGGGTTTTAAAATTAGTGTGTTACGCGTAATTAGCGCTAGCAGAAGAGGGAGGGAATCTAAGGGAGGGAGCGCAGTGCTCCCTCCAGCGCTTCTGTTAGCGTAATTAGCGTATTTCGGAACGTTAATTTTTCAACTTCATTATTCGGAATCAGTACGTCCCAGAGAACCTTCGTAACGTTAATTTTTCAACTTCATCCGATTGACATGGGACCAACGGCATGTGACAAAGAGTGAAACATACAGGCTACATTTATTTGACGACAATGAGTTCCGACTTCCGACCTCGGTGGGATGACAGGCTGAGTCAACCCCCCTGGTGTGAAGGGGGAGGAGGAGGGGAGGGGGGAAGAGAAGGGGAGGGGAACGAGGGGGAAGGGGATGGGAGGGGGGGAGGGGAGGGGGGAAGGGGGAGGGGGAGGGGGGAAGGGGGAGGGGAGGGGGGGGGGAGGGGAAAGGGGGGGGGAGGGGGAGGGGAGGGGCCCTTCTTCCCCTGGGCACCCCCGCACCCTTCCCTCCCCCCTTCCCCTCCCCCCCTCCCCCCCTCCCCCCTCCCCCCCATTCCCCTCCCCTCCTCTTCCCCCTCCCCTCCTCCTCCCCCGCTTCCCCTCCCCCCTCCCCCCCGTTCCCCTCCCCTCCTCTTCCCCCTCCCCTCCTCCTCCCACTCCCGTGCAAAGCCGGGTACCTCTGCTAGTATATATATATATATATATATATATATATATATATATATATATATATATACAGTGGAACCTCTAAATCCGAACGCCCCTCATCTCGAACTACTCTAATTCCGAACCGTAAATTCGAGAAAATTTTGTCCCTAATTCCGAATGTATTTCTATAACCGAACCGCCAACATAGCGTTAACGTCGTTCATATTTCCGCTGCGAGCGTCGTTAATATTTCCAGCCGTGAGCGTCGTTCATATTTCCCGCCGTTAGCGTCGTTCATATTCCCCGCGCATCTTCGCGCAGCATCACCCACGCATGCTCACGCATGCACAACCCGGAAGTCGCTTTGTTCCTTCAATTCGTCGGTTGTACGTACTAGTTCTGGCAGCATCTCTCGTGTGTTCGTCGCTAGTTTACCTCGTGTTTTCACCTTGATTTGTGCTTTTTTTCTTTGAAGATGACCCTTACCCATTCACCATGGCATCTAAGAAGAGCAGTGAAGGCAATAAGAATAAGAGGAAGGCGGTGAGAGCGACAATTGAGGTGAGAGAAACAACTTATCGCTAAGCATGAGGGCGGTATGCGTGTGATGGATCTCGCTGCTATTTAGGGCATTTACTCATCTTTAGGGCATTTACTCATCTTATTTTACCTTGAATCATGTGTATTTGCAGTTAACAGTGTCTTGATAATGGGTTTTTGGGTCCAGGAACGGATTAATTCACTTTCCATTATTTCTTATGAGGAAAATAGTTTCTAATTCCGAACTTTTCCCATACGAACTGCCGCTGGAACGAATTAAATTCGGATTTAGAGGTTCCACTGTATATATATATATATATATATTGTTACATTTGTGGGTAGGGATGAAATACCTTAGGAAAGATCAGATGGATTAGTTCAGCATGGACTGCGTGACATGTAGAAAGCCATTTCGATGTACGTAAGCAGGGTAAACGTTGAGGTTAAGAGTGTTTACATGTCACCACACGGAGGGTGGTTTTTGTGTTAGTTAGATAGGGCATAAGATTAATAATCCCCAGTATGTAATTGCCTCCTGTGATGTGTCCCTCCGGTTTTATTTCATAAAAAAGGGCAGCTATTACAACCACAAGAACACCAAGTGCTCCAGTCACCCCCAACACCGTCATGCCAACAGAGACCCGAACATTTGCCAATCGGCAAGTAAACACCGCCCAGCAGAACATTCCCGAACAGCGGCTAGACTCCACCTCCAAGGACCGTAACTGGCAGGCCACGCCGCGAGCTTTGTCATTGGACGTCACACCATGAAGTCGACTACCACTAACATTTTGTTTACAGGTTACATTATGGTACGATTCAACTCAACGATACAATAAATTTTCGAATTTCTACAAATATGCCCATTGGATGCAACCTTGGTGGTTGTAGTAATACAAACCAAGACGGGTTCATGGCAGACCAATGGCCGAAAGATCAGACGGTTGCCAGAAATTGGACGAGTTTTGTCTGAAATACCCGAGTATCGATTGGGCCAACAAAATGTTTGCTTTTGTGCTCGGAACATTTTACAGAGCACTGTTATGAAACAACAGAGATGGCTAGATATTATAGTTATCCACGACAATTGAGAGAGGATGCCACCCCAACAATTCAGCAGAAGAAACAGCTGTCGCTCGAAACTATAAGACCATCCAGCACCAATAATCCCTCCCCAATCCCCCATCAACCATCACCCCCACAATACCCACCACAATCCCACATCCCCTTTCCCAATCCTCCATCAACAATCCCCCAAAACGAACAATACCCACAACCACCTCACTCCTCTCCTACACCATTCCACCACAATCCCCATCCACCGGGGTGGGACATCAACATCAACACATCAACACACGGCACGATGCAGCACAACAGGGCACATCATGGTAACAGCACGACACACGGACATGGCACAACCACAAACACAAATGGTGTTCCGGGAAAGTATGAAACTAGACGATCCTGCAACATAACATACAGGACACCAGGTCAGCTAGCGAAGGTGGGACAAGGCATTCTGTGCCCATTTGGTCGGCGGTGTCAGAGTGTGCCTGGGAGGTGTCCGAGTGTGTATCAGCAATGTCTGAGTATTCCTGGGCGGTGTCCTTCCTGTCTCTTGCCATGTCCGTGCAGTGTCACGCCGTATTTCTTCCAGAATAACATAACTGATTTATCAATTTATACAAAATTCCTAATAAACCGTAAATTAAATGAAAAAAACGAAACCTACCAATCTGTAGTGAACATGCAACTGGCGTTTTCATCTTCACTATGAACACCATCTTCAACATAACAACGCCAACTTCACTAACACCCTGTTCGTCTGAATCGCTCCCACAAGGCTCGACACAATACGGCTCCACAATTCCCACGAAAGAGTTTCCATCACTAATTTTGTCTCCAATAGTTTCTTCACAATCCCACTGATTAGTTTTAACATACTGAGAACCTTTAGAGTTGCTGATGATGATGGATTCAGTATCAGAATCCGAGCTCGACGTGTACGGTTCTCAATGTAAAAACTGCCATTTGGATCAAGGTGAGTTCATCATGTGACATCACTGGCAAAATCAAAAAATCGACACTTTGTGATTGGCAAAAAAAATTCAACATTTTTTTCCCTTCAAATTAGACCGTCGATTAATGATTTTCAATGGTTTTCAGAAAAACAAATTGCGTTCGGGTTCCCCTTTAATATGATAGATATCTGACTGCAATACTCCATGATGGGGGCTGATGGGGAAAGACAATGTGCTCGTGCAGCAAGCAGGTCGTGCTGCCCCTGGTTCGTTTCAGACCTCACCACTTACTATATGTGTTATTGGCAAAGCAGATAACCATGAATCGTCACCTTCAGTGATTAGAAATGTGATGCACGACCCTGAAGAGTCATGTCATGCCTTTTAACTATATATCATACAAGCCACGATTTTGTCTGAATCTTGATATTCCCTAATGCTGAGAGTGCAAGTGGCAGATTTGATTGGTCCGGATGGTTGTAATATTTTGTCCAAGTACTGCTAAACTGGAGATGTTTGGAAGTGCCAACAAGGCGATTTTTGTTGTACAATGTTCAAGTATATAATCCAATTGTTATAAAATAAAACAAAACAATACACGTCTGTAGACAGACAGACAGAGTGAACTAATTGTTTAACCCCGCTTTTACGCTCCGCGTGCATGGTGACAATGTATATCCCATTACTCTATTTCAATACCAATTCTACCCCTTCCCCTCCTCCAAAAAAAACATTCTCACAGGTAGTACTTATATGCACAAATATAGAGGAGTAACAAAAGGCTTCACCTCGTTTCCCTTTATGCCAAGTGCATTTTTCTTATGAAGATCAAATATTTCAACAGTATGGATGTTCCGCTGCTCCGCATTTGTAAATCGATTGGTGACAGAAATGTGCAAATCCAGCTCTGGCTCTGCAGCTTCCTTTTCGTAGTCGTTCAATGCCTGCATTGCAGTGATTGTGTCCTGCAAACCCAACCACACCAATCAGACAAACAAAGAAACTAAAAATTTACAACCTAAGATGTTTTAGTAGCATTGACATGGCAACTATATGAAGTAGATTCAAGCATAGGCTGTTTGGTGTAACTTGCAAAAGTGGAAAAGAAAAAAAAACCCAAACTTAAAAAATAAACTAGAACTGCACTGAGTAGAGCGCATACCTCCGCCAAGCTCAACAGTTTATGATTTGTATCCCACTGATAGATCAGATCCGTATCCGGGCCGTGTTATATTTTGAGATATCGTGCTATATATCGTTTTTGGCCCCCATCTCTCAACGGTGAAGAACAACTTAAAAATTTAAAAAAAAACTCTTGTATCCGGATCCCGATTCGGATCTTCACCAAAGTCGAATATATTTATCCTCGTCACACACGCAACCTGTCCACCAAGTTTTGTCCGAATCTATCCATAACATTTTGAGATATCGTGCTATATATAGGTTTTCGCCCTATGACTCAATGGTGAAGAATCAACTGAAAATTAGCTGATCCGGATCCGGATTCAAATCTTCACCAAAATTGATGCAATTCTTCCTGGTCACACACCTAACCTATCCATAAAGTTTTGTCTGAATCCATCCACAACTTTTTGAGAAAAGGTCTTCGGGATTGCAGACCCCTAAAACCGTCGAAGACCCTTAAGACCCTTTATAACCCCAACATTCGTTGAGATTGCGTGCGCAACGCTAATATCGTTGAGACGAGACCCTTTATACCCCTAAAAGCCCCAAAACCCTACGACTCCAGAAGACCCATAGACCATGTAGATACTATAGATCCCATTATTACCCTTAGACCCTATAGACCCTATTAGACCTTCTGTCTGAGGGCCTTCTGCAGTAACACTTGAGTCACCAGTCATAATCAAAAGGACCCCCAGTGTTAAACTGCCTCAGTACGCCCCATTAATTAATTTTTTTGTCTTTTCTTCAGGTTCTGCTCATTTGGGTGGTAGCATAGCGAAAAGTCCCAATGGCATAGTGAAAAGGCCCATGTGGCAAAGAGAAAAACCCCACGTGGCAAAGTGAAAAGTCTCACATGGCCAAGAGAAAACAGTGTCCATGACAACAATTTCACATCCATTATAATCAAGTGGGCTTTTGGGGGGATTTTATTATTACCAAATCTCAGGGGATTAGGGGTCAAGTGGTTCTAAAGGGTCTAATGGTGTCTTAGGGTTCCAAAGGGTCTAATGAGGTCTTAAGGTTCAAAAGGGTCTAAAGGGTGTTAGGAGTCTAAGGGTTATAACGGGGGTATATATGGTCTGTATGGTCTACACTACAGGGTCTTAGGATTCTAAATGGTCTTGGGGGTCTAAAGGGTTTTGTGATTTTATAGCATCTCATGGTTCTAAAGGGTCTACAGGATCTTAGGGGTCCTGTGGTCCTAAAAAGCCAAAAAATAATATTGTAACAAAAATGTAACCCATTAGACCCCTTTGGAACCCAAAGACCCTGTTAGACCCTTTGGAATCCTAAGACCCCATTACACCCTTTGGAACCCTAAGACCCCAGACCCAGTTAGACCCCTAAGACCCTGTAACCATATAGACAATTATAGACCCCATTAGACCCTTTATAGACCCCATTAGACCCTTTATAACCCTTCAACCTCTAAGCCCCTAAAGACCCATAAGACCCTGCAGACCATTTTTAGCTTTAAGACCCTTTTTAGCTTTAAGACCCTTTTTAGCTTTAAGACCCTTTTTAGCTTTAAGATCCTTTCAACACTTTAGATGGCACCATTAGACACCTTCATGGTTTTGGACCTTTTCCACCCTTTATACCCCTTTTTAGACCCTTTAGTCATCACATACCCTTTAGATCATTACACCCATTAAGTTACTTGACTCCCTTTCACTCCCTTAAACTTCAACACCCTTTAGCCCCTTACACCCTTCAGACCCTTCATACATGTGAGACATCTTTATACCCTTTTAGACTGCATGGACCCCTCACCAATTGGAGCTTTAGACCCTTTAGATCTGGGGTGGGGAACCTCCGGCCTCCGGGCCGTATACGGCCCGCGAGACCGTTTGATCCGGCCCGCGAGACCGTTTGATCCGGCCCGCGAGGCAATTCATCTATCTATAACAAAAAAAAAAAATTTTTTTTTTTTTTTTTGTATACAAGATCGAGGCTCGTGAAAGAGCGAACATTAATCACACAGAAAGACAAACCGACACATAAAACATATAACATCGGGAGCAGTAGACAAGATGGGGAGAGAGGGGGAAGGACACAAACACAACATTTGAGAGCAGGGACCGAGAGACATGGAGACATCGAGAGATCTGTGAGAGGGAAAGGGCGTTGGGGGGGGGGGGCATGGGAAGGGGGGGCATGGGAAGGGGGGTGGGAGAGGTATAAAACATATGGACACTGCCAGGACTTCCAGGAAAGAAGTTGGAATTTCAAACAAGGTGGATCTGGGGTGAATTAGCGGGGGTAGAAAAGATCAAGGTTTTGGATGGGGGAAGATAAGAGATGGTGGTGAACAGCTGTTTTAAAGACCTGGAGGGAGGAGTGGGATTGAAGGGAGTGGGGGAGTTTGTTCCAGAGGCGGGAGAAAAGAGGAATGAAAGAGTGAAGGTGAGCAGAGAGCCGAGATTTCGGCAGTTTAACCATCAGAGGGTTGCTGGCAGATCTTGTGCGACCTGTAGGAATATTTGGGGGACAGAGCACAGAGAGAGCTGGGGGTGCAAGGCCGGAGAGGAGTCGGAAGAAGACAGAAAGACCACCTACCTGCCTGCGGTGAGTGAATGAAAGGCCCTCAGAGATAGCTTCATCGCGGGAGATTCCAATAATTCTGAAAGCTTTGGTTTCAACAGCGTGAAGCCGAGCTAGGTGTGAGGCAGGAGCACCGGCCCATAGGGGAGAACAGTATTCCATTGAGCTGCGGATGAAAGCCTTGTATGTGGTGAGGAGCTCAGGTGTGCCGAGGAAGGACTTCGCACGACGGAGGATGCCCAGTCGGCGACTGGCTTTGGAGGCCAGCTTGGAAATGTGGTTTTCCCAAGAAAGATCATGGCAGATAGTGAGACCCAAAAGCTTGAGCGACAGAACTTCTTGGAGAGGATTGTTGAGAAAGTAGATGGGAGGGTTGTCCAGTCGATCTTTTCGGAGAGACATAGTAAGAGTGTGAGATTTGTCCTCCCTTTGCTCGAGTTCTACAAACTGTATGTACGTGCTGAGGATTTTCCCATTCTGAGGAGACATGCACTGAAGTTTGCATCACTGTTTGGGACGACCTACAGCTGTGAGCAGTTCTTTTCAAAACTGACTCTTGCAAAGACTCGGTTTCGCTCAAGACTGACTGACCCAAACCTGCAAAACCAGCTGCGAGTAGCATCATCATCACTACCACCTGACACCAAACGCCTCGCCAAAGAGAAACAGTTCCAGCCATCGCATTAGGTGAGTCCGATATATGTATTCAATAATTTAGCGTGGCCCTCGAAGGATGTTCTAAAAATCGAAATGGCCCTCGACAGGAAAAAGGTTCCCCACCCCTGCTTTAGATCATACAGACATTTTAGACCCTGTAGATCATGTCCACATTTTCGACACTTTAGATCCCTTTAGACCCCTTTAGGCTTGGACATTTACATGTCCAACACCCTAACTACTATTGGAACTTACCCTTTAGACTATCCAGAACCTTCTAGACACACAACACCCAAACATCTATCGTCTTCTTGCAAAACACAGACTGTACTTGTATTCAGCAAGCAATGTACAAACTTTACCCAGCCATAGGATGGGTACTCTGTTAGTAATGATAATGATGATAATAATAATTAAGATACATGTCAACAATGGCAATGATAACGATGATATTAATGATGATAACGACGCATGGTAACAATGGTACGCGAGTACGTCTATCAATTATGTACCATTGGAACGTGAGTACAGCACGTCTATTAATTATGTTCTATTGAAACGTGAGTATATCCATCAATTGCATACTAATGCAATGTGAGTAGGTCTATTAATTATGTACTAATTAAATGTGAATAATACGTCAATTAATTCCATTTATTTGGAACATGAGCATGTCTATTAATTATGTACTAGTGAAATGTGAGTACATTTATTAATTATGTACTGTTTCAACGTGAGTTGCATGAAGGCAGTGCTAAAGTTTATGAGGGCCTTGACCACACAAAGTGTGTCAGTTTGTTTTGGAGTCTTTGGGAGTTGGAGACCCAGTGTGGTCATTGGAGTTGCAGTTGCAGTTACAGTTGGAGCCGGACCTTTCGAGAGGCACCATCCCTCTCTTCATCGCCATACCTCTCCTCATTGCTATTCTCCAGCCCTGGCCGCACCCGCTCTGTGCAGCATTAGCTTGCACAGGCCATACCGGGCCCAAAACCAGCTTGTGTCTTGCTCAAATCCTCACTCTTTCCCCATTGTTGTGCGAGCACCGGTATTTATATTTGGTGCCATCGTGGGTTATTTCTTTTCATTATACATAAGTGCATGTGCCTCCCTTCTCGTTTGTCCTTCGAGCATCTGGTCTGATGTTTATTTATAATAGCATCTCGTCTGCCCTTATCCCCATATTCCTTTCACTAAACCCCATTTTAACTGAGACTTTTCCCACCTTTAGCTTCCCTTGCATTGCTCCTCAATGTACGGCCATGGATTGGGGTGATCCTTGGTGTTTTGTAAATGGTAAAGAAGAGTTAAGTTAATGCTCCTGGTGCGATGGGGTGACGTTAGTCAGACTCGTCAGGCGACAATATTTGCCGATTCAGTGTAGTATTGGCATTTTGTTATCTTTATTTATTTATTTATTTATTTATTTATTTATTTTATTTTTTTGTTATCTTACTTCCCTGGAAAAAAATTGAAGTTAAGATAAAAAAACATTTCAGATACAAAAGATTTTCTGGAACAAATGAATGAATCAAACCTGGGTGCTGAAGAATCCACCTGCATATTGGCGTTTAACTGCAAGCCAGGACGCAATCTTTCTGGAATTCTGAAAGTCTCTGGTGAGCACAGTATACATAAGGGCATAGGATGTGGCCTCTATGGATCCAGCAGCCATTTTGCCATCAACAGCCCAGTAAACAAACTCTTCTGCTCACGCAAACAGGAGGGGGAAAGAATAATTTAACCATTATTGAAAAATTCAATGAGATGTGAAATTACTCAGATGAAACAAAGATATGCTCTGAAGAACGTAAAAGGAGGACGAGGGGGGAGCCCTTCTAGAAAGAGGAGATGCACTCTGAAAAGTCAGGTGCTTATAAGAAAGGTGAACAAGTAGTATGAGTGACTTATGAGTAATTATGTGCTTCCTTGTGGAACAGGAGGACCTTCTCATATTATTTGGCTTGAATAAAGTTTTAATTTGTTCATTAAATTAAATATTAATGACTTTCACAAGGTGAAGATGTTATCGACCATTTCTGTCCCCTTTTCAAATCCTAATAATGTTGCCAGAATTATTCATTACTTGCATGCCTCAAACTGGTTACTGGCCCATTAGTCTTCTCCGTGTGATTTGTAAGATATTTGAATGCCTTATCAATCATAAGATTCTTAGTCACCTTGAGGACAATGAGCTTCTTGCTGGCTGTCAGTATAGCTTTCGCCATTCCAAGTCGTCGGCTCTCCTTAATTACTGATCAATTGAACAAAGCCTTATATATTTTAGGGGAGAGACCCATTTACAGTCACGTGAAAAAATAAGTACACCCCATGTAAAGTTTCGATGTTTTCAACATATTTCAACATACAGCTATTTGATCTTCATTTCAACAATATTGATAGATAAAGGTGATATAATACAACAAATATCATGAAACATTTACATTTTGTAGTCCATTGTATAATTTAAATAAACATAAATGCAAATTTCGCATGTGGAAAAAGTAAGTACACCCCTACAATCCTACATTTATCACTACTTCAAATACCTAAAATTAGAATCAGGTGCACCAGCTCAGGTGCAAATGATTAGAACATCATTAGAGAGGATCTTGGAGGAACCTGTCTTATTTAAACCTCAGACATTTAGTTTGGTTTGCTCTTTGTTGTTGAAGTGTACGGTGTCACCATGCCGAGATCAAAAGAGCTCTCTGAGTCCTTCAGAAAGAAGGTTATAGATGCCTATGAGTCGGGGAAGGGATTTAAAAAGATCTCCAAACAATTTGAAATCAATCATTCGACTGTCTGGAAGATCATCTACAAGTGGAGAAGATTCCAAACAACTGCCAACTTGTTCAAGCCAGGCCGCCCCAGCAAGTTCAGCCCGAGAGCAGACCGCAAGATGCTGAAAGAAGTCTCTAAGAACCCCAGAATGTCATCACGGGACCTATAAGTAGCTCTTGCCACTGTTGATGTCAAAGTGCACGAGTCTGCCATTAGAAAGAGGCTGCACAAATTTGATCGACATGGGAGGTGTGCCAGGAGGAAACCTTTGCTGTCCAGAAAGAACATCAGGGCAAGACTAAAGTTTGCCAATGAACACCTAGGCAAAGACCAGCACTTCTGGAACAATGTGCTCTGGACAGATGAGTCAAAGGTAAAGCTATTTGGCCACAGTACCAGAAGACATGTTTGGGAAAACCAAAGACAGCATTTCACCACAAGAACCTGATACCAACAGCTGTAAAGCATGGTGGTGGAAATATTATGGTTTGGGGCAGCTTTGCTGCATCAGGGCCTGGGCAGCTCACCATCATAGAATCCACTATGAAGTCTTCATTGTACCAGAGGGTACGTGAGGATAATGTGAGACCATCTGTCGGAAAGTTGAAGCTCAACCGAAGGTAGACCTTGCAACATGACAATGACCCGAAACATACCAGTAAATCCACCAAGGAATGGCTGAAAAGAAAGAAATGGAGGGTTCTGGAATGGCCAAGTCAAAGCCCGGATCTAAATCCCATCGAGATATTGTGGGGGGATTTGAAACGAGCTGTGCATGCAAGAAACCCCTCAAACATCGCACAGGTGAAAGAATTCTGCATGGAGGAGTGGGCAAAAATTTCTCCCAGTCGATGTCAGAGACTGGTAGACAGTTATAAGAAACGCCTACTTGAGGTTGTTTCTGCCAAAGGGGGCAATACCACCTATTAGAGCCAAGGGTGTACTTACTTTTTCCACATGCGAAATTTGCATTTATGTTTATTTAAATTATACAATGGACTACAAAATGTAAATGTTTCATGATATTTGTTATATTATATCACCTTTATCTATCAATATTGTTGAAATGAAGATCAAATAGCTGTATGTTGAAATATGTTGAAAAAGTCGAAACTTTACATGGGGTGTACTTATTTTTTCACGTGACTGTAGTTGATTTGGATATTTATTGGTCCTACTCTTTTTCTGGAAAATATCAATGACTTCTCTGATAACGTTTCATCCCAGCTCACCATGTATGCTGATGATTCCACACTCTACTGTGCATCCCCTAATTCAAGTAGCACTTCCCTAAGTGAGGTTTGTGCCTCACGAAACAATGATTCGAACAACGTGTTGAAGTGGGATCACGATTGGCTGGTAACTTTCAATGCCAAGAAGACTAAATTGCTGTCGCTGCCTTGTTCCAGAGACAGGTCTTTCCCTCCTGTGCACATTGGTCCTTTGATTTTGCTGGAAGGTCGCCTACTTGGTCTTGATATCTCCCCTAATGTCAGCTGGGAGCAGTATGCAGGGTGTTTCAAAAAGATTGATACAACTTTGACTTCCTTCCATTTCTTTGTTTTTTTTTTATCTGTATCGTTTTCCTTTTCAGGGTTTGTTGTTGTTATCATGGTATTTGTTCCCTGGGATTTCTAGCTACATAGCTCAACTATGCTATTGACAGTGGAGCAGAAGACAAAAGTGGTGGCTCTGTGCTATGAGACAAAATCAACAACCACAACAACATTTTCTGGGGGGGGGGGGGGGCAGAACCACCTGAGGATTTCTCTGACAGGTACCTGAGAGGGCCTAATGTCATATGCTTCTGTGCCTTCAATGCCAGATGGGGAACGCAAAGGCCTTACTGGTTTGAGAATGACAACAGCAGGACGGTGACGATCAACGGTGAGCGCTACCGGGCCGTGCTCCATAAGTTCCATAATGATCTAGCCCAAAAGGTCACCCCAAACCAGCTCAGCATGACCTGGTTTATGCAGGATGGTGCACCCCCCGCAGACAGCTGGTGACACCATCACTTTCCTGCAGCAGCTCTTCAGAAACCGCCTGTCTACGTCAACTGCCCTGCCACACTGGATGATCTGAAGCAGGAGGTGGCAGACTACCTGCAGGCAGTGCCACATGAGACCTACAGGAAAGTTGGACAGAACTTTGGAGTCAGGATAAATGGCTGTCTGAACCACGGAAGGGCACACATGGAGAACATCAATTACAAGGATTTTGTGTATTTGCCAATTTCAGACCTTGGGCTCTCACAAACTCTCGGAGTGACTTACTGCAATAGCAATCAGTATTAGAAAATATCATGCCATAGGCTTTCAAGAAATGTTTGGTTCACGTTCCTGAGGTTTCTGTTTCTTTGTAAATAAACGTTTAAAGTTGTATCATTCTTTTTGAAACACCCTGTATATCAGGTATTGCAAAGAGTGCGTCTATGCGAGTTGGTTGTCTCTCTGGAGCCCAGATATATATACCTCCGGATACTATCCTCTATTTGTAGAATAAAACTAGATTTTCCCTTGAAGAGTACTGTTTCCACATTTGGGCTGGAGCACCAGCCTGTCATCTGTCCTTATTAGACGGGCTCCAGAAGCATGGTCAATTTGGTTGCCCCTTGTTACAAGCACTTTCACATCGCAGGTCTCTTGCTACTCTAGGTTTGTTTTATAGATATTTTCATGGTAATTGCTCTACTGCTGTTTCCAACTTGGTACCTTCTGTCAGGATCTTTAGTCGAGAGACTCGTTTTGCCACCACGTCACACCTATACACTCTGGCCATACCTAGGTGTAGAATTAAGAGCGATTCAAGTAGCTTATTTCCACATACGGTATTAATTTGGAATTATTTGTGAGTCACATGTTTCCCTACATCTAATAATCCATTTTCTTTGAAGAAGAACATAAATTTCTATCTAATTCATCTAGGTGCACTGTGATTGGCTCCTGGCAAGTGATGTCAACACACCCTTTCTGTACATGTTTCAGTTCTTCGGAATGGAAAAAAATACAGCCACAAACAATGCAACTACAAGTGGGCCAGGGGCCCATGAGCTTGCTTGTAAAATAGTATGCACTATACAGTACATTATTTCATATTGTAAAGTCGATCTTCCAAATGATTATCAAATACTTTTCACCAAATTATACAATCATATCTTGTGTTTCATGCTAGGTCAAGATAGGTGACGTGATATATCACGGAGGTAATTAAAAGCTGTACCTGTGATGTCGGCGTGAGTGTAAAGACGCTCTGCAATGATTCTTGCACTTTCTGAACCTGGCTGTATGAGCTCCAAAGTGTAGGCCACAATTGCCATAGTGTAGGGTAATTGTATATTTGCGACGCGACTTTTCAAGAAATTTACAGCTCTGTCCAAACTCTGCTCCAACTCCTGTGAAAACAATTCCAATGAAAAATACTTTTCAAAATTAACTCTTCTGTTTTATTGCTGAATTTTTGCTTTACTTGATTGAATGAATGAATGAATGAATATTGAATGATCGTTTTAAGGCCATTTTCCCTGCTGGAGCAGGGGTTAGCCTTGCGGGCCCCATGACAATCATGGTTCCCTGTTTGAGGCAATGTTTTTATGGACGGATGCCCTTCCTGACGCTAACCCTTGGTCGCCTCTTACGATGCGCAGGGATACGGTGTACCTATTCTAAATCGGGGTACACACCGGGATCATTCATCCCAGCAAGCTGGTACTCAATTTGCCGACCTCGGAAGGATGACAGGCTGGGTCAACCCCCCTGGCGTTAATTCAGCGATCGATCGGGATTCGAACCCAGGATCCCAAGCCGGCACCCTAACCGCTAAGCCAACACCAGGCTTGATTAGCAAAATAATTATTCATTCAGGAAATTATTATCAGTGATTTCGTTATTTCATACAGGTTTTTTTCATGCTTAAGAGTTTTGAGTACTTGAGTACCAGTACACTGGTAATTCCCTGTTTATCGTAAAAAGGTGACAAACAGGGTTGGCGGCAGGAAGGGCATCCGGCCGTAAAACATTGCTTCAAAAAGGGGACCAAAAAACAACAACAACCACGGTCCCCGAAAAGGCCAACCCCCGCTTTGCGGGGAAAAATGGCCTCTAAACGGTGGTTTATACAGGTTTTTTTCAATTTATTGTGAAATGCATGTCCATTTTTCTTTTTACAGCGAAGCCCTTTGGGCGATGCCGCCTGGAACAACGTTTGTCTGTCTGTCCGTATGTATGTAGTATGCATGTATGTCTGGATGTATGTCTGGATGTATGTATGTACTATCTATGTATGTATGTATGTATGTATGTATGTATGTATGTATGTATGTATGTATGTCCCGTCCGCCAGCATTTTGCGGATTTATTCCCTTTAACATCCATTTTCTCTGCAACCGTTTGTCCAATTGACACGAGATTTTAACAATCGGAGTGGCTTCTCCTGTAGATTTTTTGTAATGATAATTATTATGTCATAGGTCACGTGGTATTGACATCATCTTGGAAAAATTGAAAAACTTTGCACCTCTATATCTCCAAAACCGCTCCATGGAAAAAAATTGAAAGGTGGCTCATTGTAAAGTAATCCCCATGGAGAATAACCCATGTTAACCCTTTGAGTACGGGATTTTTTTTTGATAATCCCGGGATCCCCAGCAACCTAAACAAATTTAAAACAAAATTCTCGAACCTCGATAAATTTGATAAAACAGGATTAATTTCGCATTTTGGTACGGGAATGCAACCACGTACTGACGTTCTATTTATAGTAATAGTCGATGACGTGTAGTAACGTCATCCGTACACAAAACTTTTTCGCGGGTTGCGGCACTGGACGTCATCCGTACTCAAAGGGTTAATGATGATGTTAAAGGTGCCTTCATTATGCGTCATAAATCGACAAGTAGAACGCTTGATCCGATCGGCAAGAAATTTATTGAGCATGATCTAGGGATAAATTGTGCGAGAGAAAAAAATTGATGACGTCATCGGTCACATGGTTTGGCAGCCATATTTTTTACAGCTTAGCCTCTGCCTGGAACAGCGTTTGTCTGTCTGCCCAGTGTATGCTGTATGTCCCTCACAAACGTCCACCAATCAGAGCTGATGTTCTGGTCACATGACAAGAGGATCCTCCACTCAGCAGATCCAAGCCCAGCTATACCATTGCTAGACTATTGGTCTTGTTTTTAAACAGTTAATTTTGTATTGAATTTTATTTTGTATACCCTGTATTTACTTTTCTTTTGAAATTTTGAGTTACATCAACCTGTATTGTGAATGTATTCACACAGCAATGCTCAAACAAGAAGATATGAATAAAAAAAATCTTGTTTATTTGAAAATATACAGCCAAATTTTCCTCCATGCCTTCAAACAAAAACTTTTTTACCACCCCACCCATGAATTATATTGCTGCTTATCCAGTTTGGGAATCCTGAGATGTTCATTTTGCAGAGGTTATTTGCACATGACAATAAATTACCATTCACGTCCATTTTCCTGGTGTCAAACCTCTCCATGTCAGTAATCCTCCCACCCAAAACCTGCTTGCTCCTCGTCCCACTCCATCTCTGCTGCCCCCTCATCCCGCTCTTTCTCAGATTCCCCCTTGTCCTGTCCCCATCTGCTTCCCCCATTTATCCACCACTTGCTCCTCAACCTCACGGTTTCCCCCACACCACTCCACCTCTTAATTTCCCCCACCCCCCTCCCAGCTTCACCTCTGCCCATCCCCTCACCTCAACCACTCACTCTCCCAGCTACCAACCCCCCCCATCACCACAGCCACACACCATCAAGCTTCACCCCAACCCTGCACCCTTCCAGCTTCACCCTGCCCAGCACCATCTAATTGCTCATTCCACATTTTTTAAAAACCTAACAGTAGCACCTCCTCCCTTGTTCCTAACTGTGTGTACCTAAACCATCGGAGGCTTCCGTTCCAACATGACAGATCTCTCAATCCAGGCCACTGCCGATAAACCAGATGGACATCTGTACAGAATCCTTCCTCCCACAGGACACCAATGACTCCTTAGTGTCTCTCCCTGGCTATTGTATCTTCTGGTTTGATCAACTTGAACCCAGTCCTGGCGGCAGAGTCACAGTGTATATGAAGAACTCCATTTCTCACCCTCCATGTCCTAACCCCAGGAGTACCTCTGGCTGCAACTTCACCTCCGTTTCCAACTCTTGTTTGTCTGTGTGTTGTACTGTCCTACAATCAGTGACGACCCCACCCACATCTCTCTCTTAGACAACATAGACCAACTTTTAACCACTCATCCCAGCTATCTCTTCCTAATATGTGATTTCAACAATTGTCACCATGCAAATTTGCTCTGTGTTGGTACCTCTCTCACCAACCATGGCACTTCTGCTAAGGACTTCTGTGACTCTATGGGGCTGACTCAATCTGTAAGCTTTCCCACCCAGATTTCGGTCAATGGCAAATCCCCCCTTCTGGATTTGATGATGACCAACTTCCATGCCAATGTATTTTGCTCTTCCTCTGACACAACTGGTTCATCTGATCATGTTCTTGTGAAAATCAACATCTCTCTGGCCATTCTCAGAGAACAGCCTCAGCACCAGCGAGTCTGGCATGGACTGCAAGCATGGACTTAAGCAAACTGGCATGGACTGCAAGCAGCCATCACACTGCAGGACTGGTCTCCTATATCTACTGCCCCTGATATTAACTCAGCCTCGTCACTCTTCCATCGACACTTACTCTCCCTTATGCACAGATTAATCCCATCACATATTCAGTCATCATACTACTCCTCCCACCCATGGTACACTGAATCCTCCGAGGAGGCAAATACAAATGGTAACCTCAGATCATTCCAGAAAGCCCACATCAAGTGTGTGTCCACTCTCAGGAAAGTCAGAAAACATTTCTCCAACCTCATGATTGAACTTTCAAACTTGCTCTGCAACTTTGCAACTCAACTGGATGGCATCTGCTCACAAGTCCTAAAAACCTTCTCTGCTGAACTTGCACTTCCTCTCTCTGCCCTTCTCATCTGGTCATTTCCTTCAGGTCATCTCTCACCTGCTTGTAAGTCAGCTGACATCACTGCATTACATAAAAGGTGCAAAAATGGATCTGCTTAACTACTGACCTATCAGCTTACTTCCAATCATCAACAAGGTAATGTAATCCATCATCACTGTTGATGTAAAATCATTGCTTTTCTCCAATGACCGCATCTCACATCATCAATTTGGATTCATAGCAGTTCACTCGACCTTTGACATGCTGCTTATACTCCCCCATCAATGTCAGACATGAGATCGAGGCCATGTCTCCAGACTTACAGTACCTCAAACATTTGATACAGTCTGGCAACCTGCCTCGCTCTTCAAACTCTCTGCCTATGGCATCCAAGACCAACTCCACTCCTCCATGGTCTACAGTCACGTGAAAAAGTAAGTACACCCCATGTAAAGTTTTGACTTTTTCAACATATTTCAACATACAGCTATTTGATCTTCATTTCAACAATATTGATAGATAAAGGTGATATAATATAACAAATATCATGAAACATTTACATTTTGTAGTCCATTGTATAATTTAAATAAACATAAATGCAAATTTCGCAAGTGGAAAAAGTAAGTACACCCTTTGCTCTAATAGGTGGTATTGCCCCCTTTGGCAGAAACAACTTCAAGTAGGCGTTTCTTATAACTGTCTACCATTCTATGACATCGACTGGGAGAAATTTTTGCCCACTCCTCCATGCAGAATTCTTTCAGCTGTGCGGTTTGAGGGGTTTCTTGCATGCACAGCTCGTTTCAAATCCCCCCACAATGAGATTTAGATCCGGGCTTTGACTTGGCCATTCCAGAACCCTCCATTTCTTTCTTTTCAGACATTCCTTGGTGGATTTACTGGTATGTACAAGCACCCTCTGGTACAATGAAGAATTCATAGTGGATTATATGATGGTGAGCTGCCCAGGCCCTGATGCAGCAAAGCTGCACCAAACCATAATATTTCCACCACCATGATTTACAGTTGGTATCAGGTTCTTGTGGTCAAATGCTGTCTTTGGTTTTCGCCAAACATGTCTTCTGGTACTGTGGCCAAATAGCTCTAACTTTGACTAATCTGTCCAGAGCACATTGTTCCAGAAGTGCTTGTCTTTGCCTAGGTGTTCATTGGCAAACTTTAGTCTTGCCCTGATGTTCTTTCTGGACAGCAAAGGTTTCCTCCTAGCACACCTCCCATGTAGATCAAATTTGTGCAGCCTCTTTCCAATGGTAGACTCGTGCACTTTGACATCAACAGTGGCAAGAGCTACCTGTAGATCCCGTGATGACATTCTGGGGTTCTTAGAGACTTCTTTCAGCATCTTGCGGTCTGCTCTCGGGCTGAACTTGCTGGGGCGGCCTGGCCTGAACAAGTTGGCAGTTGTTTGGAATCTTCTCCACTTGTAGATGATCTTCCAGACAGTCGAATGATTGATTTCAAATTGTTTGGAGATCTTTTAAAATCCCTTCCCAGACTCGAAGGCATCTATAGCCTTCTTTCTGAAGGCCCCCGAGAGCTCTTTTGATCTAGGCATGGACGCCGCACACTTCAACAACAAAGAGCAAACCAAACTAAATGTCTGAGGTTTAAATAAGACAGGTTCCTCCAAGATCCTCTCTAACGATGTTCTAATCATTTGCACCTGAGCTGGCGCACCTGATTCTAATTTTAGGTATTTGAAGTAGTGATAAATGTCGGGGTGTACTTACTTTTTCCACATGCGAAATTTGCATTTATGTTTATTTAAATGGACTACAAAATGGACTACAAAATGTAAATGTTTCATGATATTTGTTATATTATATCACCTTTATCTATCAATATTGTTGAAATGAAGATCAAATAGCTGTATGTTGAAATATGTTGAAAAAGTCAAAACTTTACATGGGGTGTACTTACTTTTTCACGTACCTGTATATCTCTTTGCTGATGACAACACCCTCTGCCATGACATCCCTCAACCTTCAGATAAACAGGCAGCAGTCTCACCCCTCTAATCAGACCTTGACAAATTCACAAACTGGCCAAACACCTAAATACGTCTTTCAATCCTGAGAAATCCCACACACTCACTCCCTCTCTCTCTCTCTGAAAGGACGGTACGGCAAATCCTCCCATCTACTGTACTTTCTCAACAACCCTCTTCAAGAAGTTCAGTCACTCAAACTCTTGGGTCGAACTCTCAGCCATTATATTTCTTGTGAAAACCACATTTCAAAGTTGGCCTCCAAAGCCAGACCCCGAATGGGCATCTTCCGTCATACAAAGTCCTCCCTTGGCGCGTCAAACTCCTATTCACCTACAAGGCTTTCATCCGCAGCTTGATGGAATATTGCTCTCCTTTGCACGATGACACCCCTGCCTCACACCTTGCTCAGCTTGATGCCATGGAAAACAAGGCCATCAGGATAATTGGAATCTCTCCCGATTAAGCGTCTATAGGCATATCACTTAAAATTCACAGACAGGTTGGTGATCTCTCTGTCTTCTTCCTTTCTGGTCTTGCATCCTCTGCCGTCTCCATGCTTGGTCCACCAGCAACCCGCTTCTAGTGAAACTCCCAAAATCCAGAATCACTGTTCAACTCCACTCATTTGTTCCTTTTTCCCCAGCTGTGGAACCAACTTTCACATTCACTTCAATCTCATTCTTCAAGACAGCTGTTCAACCCCATCTCAGATCACTGCCCATCCAAAACAATGATCCCTTCTGCACCCGATAAACCAATCCTCACTCCATCCAATTTTATATTTGTATCCATCTAGTTCACTTCTTGTATTCTCCCCTACCTACCACTCATTGTTACCCACACACCTTGTTCGTCCATTCACTTCTTGTATTCTCCCCTACCTACCACTCATTGTTACCCACACACCTTGTTCGTCCGTTCACTTCTTGTATTCTCCCCTACCTACCACTCATTGTTACCCACACACCTTGTTCGTCCATCTCCATCTATTTTCACCCTAGGCCCTGCTATTTGTATTTCACCATTCTTTTTCTGCTGTTACTTTTGCTATGTTATGTCCTGATCTGTTCTGTGTTCTCGTTCTTGCATGAAACTTGACTGTCTACAAAAAAAGACTTGAGAACTATTCTTGAATTGTAAGTGATTGGATCTCAATGTTCACCATTGATAAAAACGAATGACAGATCGGTGAAGGTTTGTGGATTGGCAATGGCTACATTTGGCATATCCAGTATAATATGACATCACAGCTGCAAAAAGTGTTCTGAGTATTTCTGAAATAGGGGCAAAGATTGTGGTGTGTATTGGGGCGCATTGTTGTGTAATGAAGTTACCGGTGAATAAAAAAATATTATATCAGATGAAATTCACAAGATATGTGCTGTACGGTTTTATTATACATTCTCATGCAGAAGTGTGGTTGAGTGGTGCAAAAGGGATAAACATAGATGTAAATCAAATCTTGAACATGCATGTCAACATTTAACAAAACTCACCATTTATGAACGTGGCAATAATCAAAAATAATCCTAAAAACCTTGAAGCATTCATAGTTTCTCAAAATTCTCTCTACTTTAGCAAAATACCAAGACATTTAACATACCTTTAGTTGGCAATGGAGTAACTAAGGGTAACAGTTCTCTCACCTTTTGGTGGCAAATGCCCTTTGTTTTATACATAGCAATTGCCACAAATGCTGTAAGTACATCATTCTTCTCTTCTTTAGCAGTCTTGCCCTGAGGGAATTCACCAGCAAAAGGCAACCCGTTATGATCAAGTTGATCTTAATACAGCTTGGACTTTTGCACAAGGCCTGTTAACTCTGACCAAACAGGAATATTGGTTATTATTATCTTCAATAATAAAAGGCAATGTATGCCAGTCAGTGTGTGTGTCTCCTCCATAACTCCAAAACCATGAAACCTAGTGGCCCAAAACTTTGCATGCATACAAAGGGTACTCCAAAGGAGTGCACAAATGAAAACTGGGAGTTGGGTAAATTTAAACACCCCCTTTAAAGCTAATTAACGGCCTTATTAAATAAAAATAAAAACAGGCTTTATCCTTGGTCAGCCTGTGTTCACCTCACAGTGGTCTTAATCCGCCATTTTGTTTTGGCCTACAAAAATGCCTTGCCTTGGAACAGGTCTTTACGGTTTCTGTATGACAAAGCACTCATCATCAAATGCCTGATCTTAATAAATATGAATCGCTCATGACTTGCCAAGCCAGCCGTTCCTAATCAACCGTTTCGTTGGAGTGCTTGCTTGAGCGCTTAAGCCACGTAGCAAGCACTCTACAAGCTGCTTGGTAATGGAACACACCCTCATTTCACCACTCTCTTACCTCTCCATTTCCATTATTTGTCTTTTTGTTTAAATAATTGTAATGACTTTGTTGCTCAACTTTGAGTTCTGTTCTTCGATGTTTGTTCATTTGCACCTTTTTGTGCGATCTGCTTTCATTTGGGATCTTATTTCATTTAATTAGGAGCTTGGGGCGATGTTGTTGTTTCTTTGTCATTTTCTCACAATTCATAACTTACTAGGTGAGCCTCCTGTCATTTCACTGATGGGTTTCATCAAAAGGCATGTTGTAATTCACAAACATAAGAATGCATACCTTTCTGTGAGGATCTCTGACGATGTAAAATGAAGTAATACACGCGAAAAGGGATATTTTATAACACGTAGTTGTTGTTTGTGTGCTCCTTCCATGTACTTTTATTGCTTCGAAAAATAGTACTCCTGGTGTCTATAATTTTGAGTGCCACCTCAGTGTCCTTGTAAAGGGTTTCCGCTTTGATTGATTAATAAAAGTTTCTGTTTGAACCGCTGCATAAATAAACCATTAGCATTTCTTCTTTTTTCAAAATCGGAAAAAAAAAAAAAAAATATTGGAAAGAGGCTATTTAATTAAAATGATTATTATCTTTCAATAGGAACCATTTTTATTAACCTAGATAGTAGAAACCCTTGAGAATAAAGCGTTACAGAGAAACTCGGTTCCTTTAATAACAACTGAGAAACAACTGAGGGAGGTTGGAGGAGGCAGACTTTGGCATGGGAGGAGGGATAGTGAGGTACCTTAGCGAAAATATCGTTACACGGTGGACAAAAGTACCATTTTTTTCACCAAAGCATCTCCATGGTATACCTTTGAGAAAAAAAGTAAGCTGCAAAAATTGGATAATGAGAAGGGCAATATATGACGTCATTATGATGTCATCAGCTAATTATTACACAATTGTATATAAAAAATCGTTTAATTAGTTAGGAGTAAGCCGTGGAGCGTATTTTGACCTTAATATATATGTTTCTGATGTGAAGGAATTCAATGCAGTTGCCAATATTGTTCTTAGACTATCTTTAAAAGATTTATGATGTCATTATGACATCATCAACTAAAAATAAGCTCATATTACACACAAATTGGATTGGTTAGTCAACACTGACATATGGAGAGCCTTTAGTTCATAAGGCTATGCTTGTTGGGTCACAGAATTTAACGCAGCCGCACTTTTTTATTTAGACTGAGCTATTACGTTGAATGACGTCATCATTATGTCATCTGCTAGTTGAATAAAAGGATAGATGGTTCAAAATTAAACATATCGAATTCAATATGTATATACACCATAGTCGTACTCCTCTCCCCTGTTGTGATCAATGATTCCATTGAGATGTAAAAAAATAACGATGTCTTATGTCATTATTACCTCACAAAAACACAGTGGCAGCCCCCCCCCCCACCACCCCTCGCACCCCACACACACATCTGTTTTATGCTATATCATTGTTGTAATTGTTACTCATGCCTTTGTGAGAGAACATTACGAAGTATTACCAGCCTCATTGATTCTGCAATTAGGATTGATATTGAACACCCCAATTATACTCAAGGCAAGTAATTCATTGTTCAAAGTTGACATGCACAGATGTGGAATAAGATTGATAGCTTAGTGTCAGTGATGAGCTGTAGCTGCAAGCAAATTATTTCTGACAGTTGCAACTGCAAAGTTCTGTGCAGGGTAGACCACTTCCATGAAAAGATCCTTTGGCTGTAGTGGACGAGGGATTACGGTCAATGTTATCCAGGGCACTGACAGTGAAGAGACCTTTCCTGAGAATAGATGGGCATACAATTTGATGAGCAGTGAACTCGTCACACATTGCAGATGCCAATTTATTCTCCAGCTGCAGGACCCGGCTGTAGGAGATGCTCAACCCCAGTTTAGTCAGTTGGTCAACTAGTGTTCTGTTCCTCGTCAGTGTGTGAATATTCAATCCAATGTAGATAAGAAGTGGAGGCTCTCGCTCTGGAGACTGTTTTTTGGGAGTGGCCCCTTTCTTGCATCTTTTCTTCGAATTGTGGAGGTATAACTGCGCCATTGTTTGACTGGCCTGAGTGTCATCAACATTGAAGATTCTTTGTTTTTTTTCAACACAATTAGAATATAGTGACGTCACTGCAACAGCAAATCAGCTTATGGTTGCGTAAATGTCATTGATTACATCACTCTTCAATTCCTTGACCCTCAAAATGTCAAATTAATGACGGAATCTCATCACAATGCTTCACAACCTTATTTTCTGCATTTACTTGCTCTACGAGCTTGGTAGTAGATTGTGACATCATTATGACGTCATAAAGTACATTTCCTGTCATCCGATTTTTTGCAGCTCACCCTCTTTTTGTTTGTAACACATGGGCAAAGCTTCGGTAAAAAAAAAATGGTGCTTTTGTCCACAGTGTAACAATCCTTGCCATTTCTGTTACAAAGGTACCTCACTAGGAGGGGAAGGGGTGAGAGGAGACAGGGGAGGGAGTGGGATAAGGGAAGGGGAGGGAGTGGGATAAGGGAGGGAAGGGGTGAGAGGAGACAGGGGAGGGAGTGGGATAAAGGAGGGGAAAGGGTGAGAGGAGACAGGGGAGGGAGTGGGATAAGGGAGGGGAAGGGGTGAGAGGAGACAGGGGAGGGAATGGGATAAGGGAGGGGAAAGGGTGGGAGGAGCGGCCCCTGCATTGCCTGGCAACGCCGGGTACCATGGCTAGTTATTATAGAACCAGACTTCAGGAAACCAGATATTGATATGTTTTGCATTGTACTGTGGAAATACCATTCATGAATAAGGAAAAAGTGATTCTGAGATGTCCAGTTACAGGCTTAACTACAATTTTTTTTGGCAGATAAACAATTAAGTAATGTCAAAACAGCATTTACTGTTTTTAGACTAAAATAAGAAAATATAATAACGATATCTAAAAAAACTATCTAGTCTATACATATACAGTACTAGTAAAAAGCGCATCAACAAAGAGGAGTTGGAACAGTTTATTCGACGGAGCAGCCTTGTGAGCGCCCCAAAGACTGACGCTCGAGCATGCACACAAAATATAAAATCTATCCAAGTCATGCTTGCTTACCCGAACTTTATTAGAATAGACTGCACCTTCTTCACGAAAAGACCCCGAACTAGTTTGACGTTCCTCGATGAGCCATTTCACAGAGCCACACAGCTCACGGATACTAACTGGCATATAAATGTGACCAAGTGCTAAGACACGAACAACAAAAGCTGTCAACCTGGAATAATGACAAACAATGAAGCGGAAAGGGGGAAAAAAAATTAAATGAGCGGTTACACCATTTTCCATTGGTATACATCAAAATCCCTCAAGTTTTAATGTTAACGAAACATGTTGTACAAGGCAAAATTGAAACGTGCCTCCAAATTATTATTGATAAATCCATTGCTCACCATGTTTCTTTCAATTGAGATGTTGAGAAGTAACGGAATGAGTGGTCCTCATTTTTGTAGGTGAGAAGATGTGCATATCCTGAATAGATAAAGAAGAGGACAACAAAAAAGTGTTGGTCAAAGAAAAACATTGAAGACCATTTTCTTGAATTTTAATTGTATTAAACTTATGCTAAAAGGTCAAAAATGATTGCAGGCCTGCATATTTGTTGTAATTTTGAATAGGAACTAGTATGGAAAGGAGAAAAGGCTGCTCAGATGGGAAAATGATCAAAAGTAATTATCTCTGTTTTGATGCGGTGATCAAATCTGTGCCTTCAAGGACAAAAGTAAATAAATATCACCGCAAAGCGGGCGTAACCCCTCAGCCCATGCATGGTGGAAACCAATTTCAAGATAGCTGCCATGGCGGCCATATTGAAAATAGCAGCATGCCCATTTTCGAAAGGAACCTTCCTCTACTCAACCCCAACAGACACTGCAAAAATGGATTTAATCGGACAAGCCGTTCTGCTTGAAATTGACGGAAACCAATTTCAAGATGGCTGCCGTGGCGGCCATATTGAAAATCGCAGCGCGCCCATTTTTGAAAGGAACCTTCCTCTACTCAACCGCAACACACACTGCAAAAATGAATTTAATCGGACAAGCCGTTCTGCTCGAAATTGACGGAAACCAAAAGTTGACGGACGCCCGGATGGCTGCCGTGGCGGCCATATTGAAAATCGCAGTGCGTCCATTTTCGAAAGGAACCTTCCTCTCCTCAACGCCAAAACACACTGCAAAAATGGATTTAATTGGACAAGCTGTTCTCCTTGAAATTGACGGAAACCAAAAGTTGACGGACGCCCGGACGCCCGGATGACGCCCGTGACGACAATACCCCTTAGCCCAATTTGGGCTGAGGGGTGAAAAGGAGAGTAAAATTGACTTTCCTTAAGAGAAATACTGACTTCACAGTTGTATTGTATTTGCGTACTCAATCCATATATATGATTAGTCTGTGTCCATTAGTTCTTATCAGATTCAAATTAAGTATCATCCATGAATTAAGATGTGCAGTAAACCCTTAAATATCGCGGGTTTGAATATCGTGGGTTTTGAACAATCACGGGCGGGCAACGGTTATTAACTGTTTACGGTTATTATTGCCCCTAATGATTTTTAACCATGGCTCCCAAGAGAAAAAAAACTGTTGCTGGTGGTAGTGTCGAACCAAATGCAAAAACGTCGAGGAAAGTGATGTCTGACTCAGAAGGTGGAGGTTTTGGATAAACTTTGTTGAGAAGGGAGTACGTTATTTATTCGCTGGTTTTGGAGCTGCTGAACAATTTATTTAAGAAACCCATTATCAGATTACAAAGGGAAACTATTTGAGAGATTACAGTAATAGTGGAGGCAAGGTGGGGGATTTGGAGCTACCAGGATTGGCTGGAGGTACGCACACTTGCCTCTTGTCTAGACTGGGTTTGAATCCCCACCCAGCTATAAACTTTCATCCTTGTATTTCACATGCAGGGTGAGGCATCAATGAGAGTGCAATCCCTCGGATTGACATTAAACTGGGCGTCCCATCCGCCTGCATTAGTTGGTGGACGTTTAAGACCTTTGCGAAGAGTATCCGAGCTATCGCCGTAACCATCAACAAATTCCAAACTCCTGACCTAACTACTGCTGAGAAGGCAATCGCAATCCACCAAGTACAGCCCTTGCTCAGGAAGCTGTGTCGGCAGCATGGTCGCTCTGTAGAGAGAGACGGAGAGAGACGGGGAGAGACGGGGAGAGACGGGGAGAGACGGAGACGGAGACGGAGACGGAGAGGAGAGAGAGAGAGAGAGAGAGAGAGAGAGAGAGAGAGAGAGAGAGAGAGAGAAATCGGTGGGGTCTTTCGACCAACTATAGAAGGGAAGGCGTTTGTTTAATCTGCTTTGAATGTTTAATCTGCTTCAATACAGCAGAATAGGTCTTCGCAAAGTGGATTTATATGTATTTTACATGTTTATTTCAATTGTACACATGAAGAAACAAACTGTAAATGACAAAGGAAGCATATAATTCAACAGCTTTTCAGGTTTTTGTTAATGAATCAAGTTTTTTAGTTTTGAATCAAGTTTTTGCCTCCACCACAAAAGGTGGATTGAGGTTATGTTTTCACCCCTGTCTTTCCGTTTGTGAACAAAATATCTCAAAAAGTTGTGGATGGATTTGGAAGAAACTTGTTGGACAGGTTTTGTGTGTGACAAGGAAGAATCGATTCAATTTTGGTGAAGATCCGGATCCGGATCCAGCTCGTAGAATTTTAAAGTGATTCTTCACCATTGAGTGATATTGCCAACCAGGCGGAGGTATGCTCTCTACTGAGTGCCGTTCTAATTATTTCTGTTGTTATATCCATAATTCCCTCGTGTTTCTTGATGAGTTGACATTTTCCAATGAGGCAACTTCAACATCAGTGGTAAAGTCAACCAAAACATTTACTGCATTTTGGGGACATAAAAACCTCAATAAGTCTGGCAACATTAAAGAGACTCATTAAAATAAATGTCAGGATTATAAGTGAGTCATTCATGTATCATTGGTACTCTCTTTTTTTGGAAGAAGCAACAGTCAATGGTGAACGTTATTGTGCAATGTTATACACTGAACAGCAATAGAAACGTCACTTTATAAAAATAATACCTGAACATTTCCCATAGAAATATCAATGCATTTCGTTTAGATATCTCGTTATTTACATTAGTCTGTATCTAAATTTAATCCTAACTACCGACAGTGGAGCACACGTGGATAAAAACAGGTCACCAAAACGCAGGCAAAAAAACGACCATGGTACAAAGTCGTGCATGATTCCCATGGAAATCAAAATGCACGTGCGTCTCCTTGTGACTTTCCCTATAAAAGGCACCCCAAAACGTATGTTCATCATTCGTGTTTCGATGCCAGCGCCATGCCCAGACTTACGAGGATTCAGAGAGACCAGGCTATTGGAGGATTGCATGCTGGACAGACTGCACGAATGGTTGCCAATGCTTTCCATGTCAACGTGAGAACCATCTACAGGTTACAGGAACGATACCAGGCCACCAACAGCACCGATGACCGCCCACGCAGTGGCAGACCGAGGGTAACAACACCACTACAGGATCGACAGATTGTGCATCATCACATCCAAGATCGCTTTACCAGGGCTACAGAAATTGCAAGACAAACAGTTGGAACCCACCAGAGACACATTAGTGGTGATACAGTCCGTCGACGTTTGAAGAACAGGGATGTCCGTTGTCACAGGCCGTATCGTGGCCCCATTCTTACAGCTCGACACTGCCGTGACCGACTACAGTGGGCCACACAGCATCAAAATTGGCGTTACCAGCAGTGGAGAACCGTTCTTTTCTCAGACGAAAGCCGATACTCTGTTTCCACGGCAGATGGCAGAGTGAGAGTTTGGCGTAGACGTGGGGAACGCTACTCAGATGACTGTGATGGAAAGAGACTCGTGGGGTGGTCCAAACATCATGGTATCGGGTGCTATTGCTCTCAATCACAAAGTCGGTCCTGTGGTGTTCCAGAATATTGGTCCAGGAAGAGGCAATGGTGTCACAGCTGCTCGCTACATCGATCAAGTCCTCAGACCTCACGTTGTGCCACATTTTGGACGTCACGGAAATCATGTCTTCCAGCAGGACAACGCCCGGGCCCACACTGCCAGAGCAATAAGGGACTTCCTGCAACAGAATGGCATCCAAACCATCCAATGGCCTGCGCTCAGCCCCAATTTAAACCCGATAGAGCACTTGTGGGACGAGGTTCAAAGAAGACTGAATGGCGTTCGACCAAGGCCGACAACTGCAGCTCAACTCAGTCAGGCGTTTCTCAGAGTGTGGGCCCAAGTGACAAATGCCTTCATCAACCAATTAATCCACTCCATGTACAGACGATGTATGGCTGTCATCAACGCTCACGGAGGTCACACAAGATACTGATTTTGACCTCCCTTGTTCTCACCTGGTCTTGTGTTTTTCTTATTCAGAACATTTCACATTATTGTTTGAACTGTGGTGACCATACCTGTAATGTTTCATGTTGATCCTAAATCTCAATTCATGTTGATCATGACTTGAAAATAAAGACTCCAAAATATTGATTCTGACTGACGTTTCTTTTGCTGTTCAGTATATAATTGATTTGCTCCCAAACTTCAATGATTAGATCTTTCACATATCACCTTATACCAGCAAGACTAGGTTCCCTAGCAGGTCACTATGCTTCGAATGTTCGACGGTTCTTGAATGATGTCTTCCCAGATCAGTGGATCGGTAGACGTGGACCAATTGCTTGGCCACCTCCTTCTCCTGACCTGTCCCCATTGGGTGACATTTTATGGGGCTATGTAAAACTGTTATTTACTCATCAAAATCTACATTATTTGGATGAAGTAGGGGTTTGATAGCCAATTAAATTCATGAAATCATTCAGCAACAACTGGAGAATGTTTTCAACAAGTTGGGAAATTAAATTGAACAATGGCAGACGTGGACCAAATGAAAGATGGTGTTTATGTTGAAGCCTAAATTTTTGAACAGCATTAATAAACAATTGATGAATTATGCTTTCATGTACCATTCACAATTTGTTTCTATTATATGTACATCAAAAGTTATAAAAATTCAAAGTTGCACAAGGACTTTATGGACATGCTGTATTGGACAATGACCATAATATGCATACAAAAACAGTTGTGCAGCAACACACATTTATGAGAAGCCAGCTCTGTTAAAGAAAAACAATTGGGTGTACATTGTAGTTGCAGGTCTTGTCTTTTTGTTTGAAAAACAACTAGATGGGCCACCTACAATGGATGATCCAATCTGCCCTGCTTTGATACAACCCCTCTTTCGTCGGCCGCATGACCCATGACATCCTCTTCTTTTTCTTCTTAAAACATCAAAAAAAAATTCTGGTTGCCAGACCGTGCGACCGATCATGTTTATATTTTAAACATGTATTCAGCTTGACAACTAGATCATACCTGCAAAGTTTGACTTGAATAGCTTTGGCAGTTTCCTAGAAATAATTACTTCTTACCAGCATGGCTTCCAGACCATGTCACTGATGATTTATTCCTGAACAACCTGGTATCCCCAAGGTTTAGGGAACACGTGTGTGAATTTTCCCCTCAATCTGTCCAGCCGTTCTGGAGGAGTTGATTTTTAAAGTTGTTATGTTCAATCAAATATGGCTGCCGAACCTTGCTTTGTCCCCAACCACTCATCGTTACCTGCATCCCTGATTGTCCGTCTCTGTGTACTTTCTCTCTTGCCCTGCTGTTGGTGTTTCCTCTTTCTCCTGCTGTTCCATTTGCTGTGTTGTGTCCTGATATGTTCTGTGTCCTAGCTCTTTTATGAGCTTATATATATATATATATATATATATATATATATATATATATACAGACTTGGCATTTAATATGGAATATTTTTTTTCTGGGGGTGAACTTACTTTTCAAGATGTCTTAGAACCAAAAGTTCATTGGAATTATGTTGAAATTATTCTAGATTTTGTTAATGTGACCTTTACAAGAAACAAAAACCACATTTGACATTTCGAAACAAATAAATTGATCCTTGAAAGTGATGTAAACTGATATCGAACTCAATTCATGGACAGTACTGTGTTAAACTTCTGTACGTTTTCCAGAAGTATCTCTTTATTTTGCACATTAGCCCAAATTTTTTTTAACAAAAACAAAAGTTAAATTACGACTGGCATTACGGACAGTAAAATTACAGTTCAGTACTTCGTGTAACCCCCACGAGCATTCAGGGGAGCACGTACACATTGAGGCATGCTGTTCACGAGATTTGCCACGGTTTGGACAGGAATCGCTTGCCATGCAGTGACAATAGCCTGCTACAATTCACACACAGAGGTCGGCTGCTGGTCCAAGTGGTCGATTTGACACGTTAATTCTGCCCACATGTTCTCTATAGGATTCATATCCGGGGACATGGCAGGCCACTCCATATGCTCTACACCACTGTCAGCAAGAAAGTGTTGGATCATGCGAGCATGATGAGGCCGTGCATTGTCATCTTGGAAGACAAAGTTTCCTCGAAAGGCTGCACGAGCAAATGGAAGCAATGTTTCTTCCAGAATGGCACTGTACAGGTTTATATACTGGTTTATACTGGTATATACTGGTTTATATACACACTTTTATATACTGGTTCAGGTTTCCATTCAGAACAACCAGGTCAGTTTTGCCCCCTGCATGAAAAGCAGCCCAAACGGTCACCCCACCACCTGCACCTTGGACTCTTGGCACTATACAATCTTTGTTGTAGGCTTCATGCACTTGTCTGCGCACTCGGACGTGGCCATCTTGACGATAGACCAGAAATCTAGACTCGTCACTGAAGATCACGTGATTCCAGTGTCCTGGCTGCCATTGATGGTGCTCTCTGGCCCACTGCAATCGGCGCTGGCGGTGTTGTCTGGTCAGGCGTGGCTTTCTCAGTGGACGCCTGGCACGATAGCCTGCTTGAACCAGTCGTTGGTTGAATAGCCTTCTGGATACAGGCGCATTTGTCAGTTGCGGCCACTCACCCCCAAGCCGATTAGCTGACTTGGTACGGCCATTGCGGACTAACCGGTGCAGCTGGCGATCATCCCTCCTTATGGTTCTGTGGGGACGTCCTGGCCTCGGTATTGGAGTAGGGACACCCCTCTGAGCATTTCGTTTCAGGATCTTTGACACCTGACCTTGAGTGATGCTATACTGCCGAGCAACAGCACGCTGTTTCATGCCGTAATTTCGTAAAGCCACCACTCCATGACAAACAGCATTGTCGAGTTGACGGACCATCTCCAGAGGAAGTGGCAATAACTTTTGCAGACGTGCAGCAGTTGTTTTCCACTAATACAGAACGCAACAACCCTTGTATACCCGACTGTGAAGCCAATCATCAAATGCACCTGTCTGTACATTTTGCCACGCCACCTGTGATATAATCCTGTTGTTGACTTCTTGCTGCGACAGACAATCAGTGACATGGTTCTTTTAACAAATAAATCACCAAAGTGTAAAAGAAACTCACCAGATTGATATACTGAGTTAAGAAAGTAAACCCAAGTCAAGAAAAAATATATATTCCATATTAAATGCCAAGTCTGTATATATA
The DNA here is from genome assembly GCF_964187855.1 of Myxine glutinosa. Classification (NCBI taxonomy): domain Eukaryota; kingdom Metazoa; phylum Chordata; class Myxini; order Myxiniformes; family Myxinidae; genus Myxine; species Myxine glutinosa. Next base: position 99,362,739 of record NC_136267.1, on the reverse strand, counting down.
TATATATATATATACATATATACAGTATATATATATATAATCGCACTCATGTCCGAAGGAAGCAGTTCAGTTTAGCATTTTTAATATGAAATAGGCATAGCCGAGAAGCGAACGAAACCCTTTAGAATTAATTACCCTTTAGAATTACCCATTATAATTACCGTTTAGAACCCATTAGTATTACCCTTTAGAACACTTTTTTTTTTCTTTTTTCTTTTCTTTTTTGTATACAAGATCGAGGCTCGTGAAAGAGCGAACATTAATCACACAGAAAGACAAACAGACAAACCGACACATAAAACAAAACATCGGGAGCGGTAGACAAGATGGGGAGAGAGGGGGAAGGACACAAACACAACATTTGAGAGCAGGGACCGAGAGACATGGAGACATCGAGAGATCTGTGGGAGGGAGAGGGCTTTGGGGGGGAGGCATGGGAAGGGGGGGGGTGGGAGAGGTATAAAACATATGGACACTGCCAGGACTTCCAGGAAAGAAGTTGGAATTTCAAACAAGGTGGATCTGGGGTGAATTAGTGGGGGTAGAAAAGATCAAGATTTTGGATGGGGGAAGATAAGAGATGGTGGTGAACAGCTGTTTTAAAGACCTGGAGGGAGGAGTGGGATTGAAGGGAGTGTGGGAGTTTGTTCCAGAGGCGGGAGAAAAGAGGAATGAAAGAGTGAAAGTGAGCAGAGAGCCGAGATTTCGGCAGTTTAACCATCACAGGGTTGCTGGCAGATCTTGTGCGACCTGTAGGAATATTTGGGGGACAGAGCACAGAGAGAGCTGGGGGAGCAAGGCCGGAGAGGAGTCGGTAGAAGACAGAAAGACCACCTACCTGCCTGCGGTGAGTGAGTGAAAGGCCCTCAGAGATCGCTTCATCGTGGGAGACTCCAATGATTCTGAAAGCTTTGGATTCAACAGCGTGAAGCCGAGCTAGGTGTGAGGGAGGAGCACCAGCCCATAGGGGAGAACAGTATTCCATTGAGCTGCGGATGAAAGCCTTGTATGTGGTGAGGAGCTCAGGTGTGCCTAGGAAGGACTTCGCACGACGGAGGATGCCCAGTCGGCGACTGGCTTTGGAGGCCAGCTTGGAAATGTGGTTTTCCCAAGAAAGATCATGGCAGATAGTGAGACCCAAAAGCTTGAGCGACAGAACTTCTTGGAGAGGATTGTTGAGAAAGTAGATGGGAGGGTTGTCCAGTCGATCTTTTCGGAGAGACATAGTAAGAGTGTGAGATTTGTCAGGATTGAAAGACATGTTCCACTTGTTTGACCAGTCTGTGATTTTGTCCAGGTCTTCAGAGAGTGAGGAGGCTGCAGACTGCAGACTTTATAATTATCCATTAGAGTTACCCTTTAGAATCCATTAGAATTCCCCCCCCCCTCCATAGAATTACCCTTTAGAACCCATTACAGTTATCCTTTCGAATCTATTAGAATTGCCCTTTAGAATTTCCCTATATAAACCATTAGAATTACCCTATTGAACCCTTTAGAAGTACCCATTAGAACCATTTAGAATTACCCTTTAGAACTCTTTGGAATTACCCTTTAGAACCCTTTATAACTCTTTAGAATTACCCTTTGGAACTGTTTAGAATTACCCTTTAGAAAACATTAGAATTACCCTTTGGAACTGTTTAGAATTACCCTTTGGAACTGTTTAGAATTACCCTTTAGAAAACATTAGAATTACCCTTTAGAACGCTTTAGAATTAAACGTGGTGGGTTATATAGGTCCTTCTTCATTTTTGACGGACGGATGGAAGGAAGGATATTGCCAAATATTGAAGTGGCTTCACCGCTGTGAAAAAGAAAATTCTCATATCCGGATCCAGATTCGGATCCTGACTAAAAATGTGTTTTGCTGTCCTTGCCCAGTCATCTACATATACAAAACATTTCAGAACGATTGCTTAAAAACTGTGGACAAAAACGTGTGACAAACAGACCAGAAATCACTGAGAGCGACTTTTGGCGAAACCGAACGGTACTCGGTAGAGCGCATACCACCGCCAGGCTGAACAGTTTCCGATTTGTATCCCACTGATAGGCCGGATCTGGATCCTATCCTGAACCAAAATCGAATCGGCTTGTTCTTGTCACATAACCAACTCATCCACCATGTTTTGGCAGAACTTGTCCACAACCTTTTGAAATATCATGCAATACGTATATCTTTTTTAGCACCATCTCTCCATGGTGAAGAATCACTTTATGTTATTTATTAAATCTCGTATCCAGATCCAAATTTGGATTTTCACCAAAATCGAATCAATTTTTCCTTGTCACACACGCAACCTGTCCACCAAATTTCGTCCGTATCCGTCCATAACTTTTTGAGATATCCTGTTCAAGGACAAACATACAGACAAGGATGAATTCAGTGGTGGATGTAATTAATAAATAAACAAACCAATAAGCAAATCGATAAATAAATACATCAATCAATCAATTAGTCAAGCAATCTCAATAATTTCAAAGATCTGCAGAACATATCTATTCAAATGATCAAGAAAGGAGTATATATAATGCCAACTGGTTTTAATAAGTATGCAGCAATGAAGTGAATGTATTCAACAATATAATATTTCTCTTTTGACATTCTCGTTTAGTACCTGTCCTCAAGATAGCTTGAGCTCCTTCTTTGATTCCGAAACCAATGTTTTCCCACTGGTTTGTACTGTCAAGGTATTGCATTGCCTCCAGTGTACATGCCAGTTTGGATGCCGTTTGCTCCCCACATCCTGTAGGTTGTGTAATTATTCCCTGCACGGTTTCTGCATCCAGGCTGTTTGCCACAGGTTCTCCAATCAGACTGCCTGCACACAAAGCAGATGATCAAAAGTGGAATAACGATAATATCACAAAGAAGTTAATGGTAAAACAAAATGCACAAGATGGTTTATGTTGAGGCCTTCAAACAGCAACACACGTAATGAATTTAATGGTGACATATTAGTTATGATTGTGCATCGTTATGTATAGAAATCTATCATCATCCCTGCTCACGTGTGTCTAAAACGGCTTTCCCTTGACACCCTTTTAATGTTTTCTTTCTCTTTGTAATCTGTCTTAAATGCTTTTTAAATGATCCGCCAGGTCATCGGCACAAGTAAAGGCAGGAAAAGCCATCACGAGACCGAAAGCCAACCACTGATCCCGGAGAAAGGTCAGGGCGGGTTGTCCCACCCACTGACTAAGCATGGGCCAGTGGCAGCCAAGTAGGGTGGGGCTCGTGGTGTCACGGACTGAGGTTGGGGCTAAAACTATAAAAGGGTTGGACTATAAATTGGAGGAGAGAATAAAACTATAAAAGGGTTGGGGCGAACCGAAGGGGAAGAAATGCCCAGGAACCTTGTGGGGCAAGCTGCACATGGATATCTGGGGTTTTACTGCAGCACAAGACGCATCTGCTTGAACTCCCACTCCCACCCAGCTCAGCAAGCCGTGCCGGACCTGCCTTCCCATCCTGCCTGCCCGTGCTTACTGCACAAACTGTATTGCTAATATATGTCCGTTAAAGGACCGATTGGGTTGTCATGAATAGCGCCCAGTACAAAACCGTACCTGCATCCGGTGGTCTCTTAGCGCATCACCTGGCTGGCTTGGGCATTCCACCTCAATATGGTAGCATGGCAAACAGGCACCGGCGGAATTGGGGGGAGGGGCAGGGGGGAAATGCCCCCACCTTAATTTTTTTCAGTAGTTTACAATGAAGATAAAAACATCCCGTATTTAAACGTGAGAACCAATAATGAACATAAACTGCACTTGTGATTTCACGTACACTGTAACTACACTAAGAAACGGTAACTTTAGAAGTCAGACCTAACTACCCATTATTAATATTAAGCCCTTGCCCCCCCCCACCCCCAAAAAAAGAAATCAAACTACGCCTATGCAAACAGGCCAGAAACCCTGTTCAGAGTGCCTGAATCAGTTGGCTGGCGCAACCGCTTTGACACAGTGTTGCAGGATTCAGACCAGGCAACAGGGAAGGGTCCGACGGCTACAACAGTATTTTGAAATGTAAAATATTTGATGCATTTCCACTATACCTCAGTTTACTAAGGACCACAAAGGTGATGATAACAACATTACTGATGACACTATATGGGATAACTGAAGATGAGATGGCATGGATCTGTGCATTAGAGAGAGCAGGGTTCTGTGGAAGACTTCCCAGGCTGAGTTAATATCAAGAGTGGTAGATAAAGGAGACCAGTCCTGAAGTGAGATGGCTGCTTGCAGTCCCTGCCAATCTTCCTGAGAGAACTGGTAGACTCGCCCTCACTGAGGAGGCTCTCTGAGAATATCCAGAGATGTTGACTCGCACAAGGATGTGATCATGTAAATCAATTGGAGGAGAGGCAGAGCAGGATACATTACAGAAATGTTTGTCATCACCAAGTCCAAAAAGGAGGATTTTCCATTCAGAGAATTCCAGGTCAGAAAGTTCACAGATTGAGTCAGTCCCATGGAGTCACAGAAGTCCTTTGCTGAAGTGACATGGCTGGTGATTATTGGCATGGTAACAAATGAAATCACCACATATGAGGAAGAGAAAGTTGGGATGAGTGGTTAAAGGTTTGTCCATGTTATCTGAGAGAGATGCAGAAGGAGTCATCGCTGTTTGGAGGATGGTACAACACACGGACACAACAAGAGGTGGGAGTGGAGGGGAAGTTGCAGCCAGAGGTACTCCAATGGGTTCAGACGTGTAAGATCAGTACACAGACAGAGACATTGAGTTATTGATTGATATAAAGTGCAACTCAACCACAAGGGTGGGATTCATCCCTGTTAGATTGGAGGAAAGAATAACCAGGGAGAGAACTGAGGAGTCAGGGATATCCTGTGGGAGGAAGGATTCTGTTAAAGTTAAACAGATGATGATCCAGTTTATCAGCAGCAGCCTAGATTGATAGATCTGGCAGGTTGTAGCAGAGGCCTCGGACGTTTGAGATCCACACAGTTAGGAACAGGGGAGGAGTTGTTGTGAGGGTGCGGGATGTGGGAGGAGGATGTGAGGGTGTGGGATGGGGGAAGGCTGAGACTATGTGGGATTGGGGGAGAATATGGGAAGGCACAGGTTGGGGAAGATGGGAGGATGCGGGATGGAGAGAGGTAAGGCGAGGGGAAGGCTGACAGTGGGCAGGACAAGGGTGAAGCTTTGAGGGAGTGGGCTGAGGGCAAAACCTTTGAGGGACAGGGTAAAGGGGAAGTGTTGAGGAGTTGGGTGAGGGAGAAGCTTTGAGAGGTGGGGTGAGGGTGAAGGTTTCTGGAGATTGAGTGAGTGTGAGGCTTTGAGAGGGCAGGGTGCGAGGGAAGCTTTGAGGGGTGAGGTGAGGGGAATGCAGAAAGACAAGACATGAAGTGCAGTGTTGCTCAATTTTGATTTTAATACAAAGAAGCAGTGAGGTTGGAAGGACGTGGGTTTATCAGAGATGTGGAGGACGAGGGGTACATACACGGAGGGTATAACACCGTTAAGGGACGTGATGGGGAATTGATTGTTGTGAGCAGACAACCTCTGCAAACTGGACTTCTCAACATTCCCAATCTGGGCATATCGAGCCAAACTTGCTGGGAGGGGTGAAATAATTATTGCTGAAGCTACGAATGAAAGTGGTGCTGTTGGTATGGTAGGATGGTTGATGGACTAAGCGTTTAGGAGAGTGGCAGGTTTGGAGAATAATCCTTGTGAAAAATACGAAGAGCAATAGACCGTGATGAAGAACAAGAACATGTGGAGTGTTCATGACAAATAAATAACGAAAGTGAAGCATTTAAAAATATATTTTTAAAGCCTATAAAGGAAGATGAAGTCTTTCTTTCAATGAAGATTCAGCTTTGAGATATTGATAACATAAAAAGAAAAATAATGAAGTACATAAAAATAAAAGTGGATTGAGATTGTGTTTTGGGCTGAAAAAGAAAGTTTTTTTTTTTAAAGTGAGGGATAGGGTACAGGTAGGCTAACGATGAGGGAGAAAGGAGAAAAGAAGAAGACCGACTAACGCAGCATCAAAACAGAGACAGAATTTGCATGCCGACTATCCATGGAGTAGGCCTTGTGCAACACTAACACAAACTTAACAACACAGCACGACAAGGTACAATTTAACATGGAAATTGGACGAAAATACTAACAGGAAAACAAAGAAGAAAATATACCAGAAACATACGAGGCACCTGGTCCAAAAAATTTAGCTTTGATAAAGTAGAAGGAGCAGTTGTCGATTCAACCTACACGTGCAACAAATCCTGAACCGGAAGCTCACATGTTAAATAATGTATTTAGTTTGTTTAAAGAATGTAATGAGTTTATTTAGAAGGGCACTCGGTAGAGAGCATACCTCCGCTAGGCGGAACAATTTAAATTTTGTATTCCACTGATAGGCCGGATCTGATGTACAATGTACAATGTGCGCTGAGTGGGTTCATCAAAAATGTAGTGGTTTGAGAGGGTCATTACCCAGTGTGGCAGCTACATTCAAATGTAAGGTGTGCACAGAGGGAGCTGCAGATGGAGGAAATGTTGAGTTGGATCTTGGAGACGCCATGAAGCTGGAAGGTGTGAAAACATTTTGCTACCTCGGAGACATGCTGAATGGAGAAGGTGGATCAGACTCGGCAACCGTTGCTAGAGTGAGATGTGCATGGAAGAAGTTTCGGGAACTGAGTGGCGTGCTGATGAGGAGGGGAGTGTCGTTGAAGCTGAAGGGAAAGGTGTATGCTGCATGTGTGAGAAGTGTTATGATTTATGGGAGCGAGAGATGGGTAATGAACGTAGAGCAGCAACGAAGGCTGGAAAGGGTGGAAATGCGAATGGTTCAACGGATGTGCGGAGTATCGTTGAGAGAGAGGACGACAAATGATGAATTGCGAAAGATGATGGGAATAGAGCCTGTGATGGATGCTGTGAAGAGAAACAGGTTGAGATGGTTTGGTCATGTGTTGAGGAAGGATGAAAGTGACTGGTTGAGAAGAGTGATGGAAATGAATGTAGAAGGAAGTAGAGGACGGGGAAGACTGAGAAAGACTTGGCTAAAGATGGTGGAAGAAGAAATGCGGGCAAGGGGGTTAACAAGGGGAGATGCAGAAAATAGGGCAAAATGGAGAAGATTGTCATGGGGACCGCAAGGCTAACCCCGGTTCTTGCAGGGAAAATGGCCTTAAAATGCCTGTTGTTGTTGTTGTTGATAGGCCGGATCTGGATTCGGACCTGAACCAAAATCGAATTGGCTTGTTCTTATTGCCTAACCAACGCATCCAACTAGTTTTGTAATAAACAGTCCACAACTTTTTGTAATATCATGTCATATATCGTTTTGGCCCCAACTCTCAATGGTGAAGAATCACTTTAAAAGTTTTAAAACTCTCGTATCCAAATCCGTATTCCGATCTTCACCAAAATCGAATCAATTCGTCCTCGTTACACACATAACCTGTCCGCCAACTTCCGTCGCAATCCATCCATAACTTTTTGAGATATCGTGCTTTTTATCGTTTTTAGCCCTATCTCTCAATGGCGAAGAATCACATAAAAAATTCTCGGATCCATATCTGGATCCTGATCTTCACCAAAATCTAATCATTTCGGCTGTGTCACATACTAAACCTCTCCAAATTTCGTCTGAATCTGTCCAAAACTTTTTTCAGATATCCTGTTCACAAACAAACAGAGAAGCAGACAGACAAACAGACAGGGGTAAAAACATAATAGACGAGGCACAAAATGAGAAAAGGCCCTTAGTTAGAGTGAATAGGGCACGCTAACTCTAACTTTTAAGGACAAACTTTTTTGGTACAAGCTGCCAACAAATTTTTTCCAATGGATTTGGAGGTGCTGCATCAGAATTTTCATGTTGGCATGCTCAATTTTGTGTGTTAGGGGCTCAAAAATGAAAATTGAAAATATCCGCCACAATTCATGATTATTACATCTGTAGATCTTATGAAGTTACTTAAAGACAACTTCAAAGGCTGCAATGCCACCATTACTATTAAGATATGTTGAAACATGGACAGGTGTACCTTACAGTCCGATATCTGAAAATTTAAGAACATAATTGGTTTCAGAATGGGTGTCATATCATAGTTATACTTATTGCTCTGGTAAATGGTAAAGTCGTTTCATCTCATTTAGATGTGAATGATGGAGTCCTTAGTACACGTGAAGTGACATCACGAAGTGGAGTTGACTGTAAGGAGGATGATAAGCCAAGTGATGCTCTGCATTCATGAAGCCACTCAGCCAGGCATCTCCCAAACCAAGAATGCTACTCGTCGACGATCAATGTTGAATAACTGGAGAAAACGTGACGTCATACAGATAACAGACTATGCATTTATTCATTGTGATGGCAAAAAGATCTACTGGAAAAAATTCAGAAATCCTGAAAAAAATTCTTCTAAAATATGAATATGAAAAATGATCTGAAAAATAACTGATGTTATTTAGGAGGCCCTACTGCAGGCCAAGAAGCTAGGAGAACAGGGTTATTTGGAAAACTTATAGAGACGTAATGAAGTAGATACGATACGTCAAGGTTCGTGTAAGACGTAATGAAGAAGAGACGTAACGATAGAGACGTAATTATCACTTCCTATGAAGGTGGTCGCAAGGTGGACATCAGGAATGTGATGAAACACAAACTTGTGCCAGATCCAATCTCCATTGCCGAAACATATGGCTCACTACAAACAGGCACAAAATACACACTTAGCCTGCACTGCGACCTGCAGTGACAAAATTGTGGTTTCATCTGCTTCGTCATGCATGGTAATAGATGGGATGGCTCTCATATGTAGCATGGACAAAACCCCTAAGGCACAGACATTTGGTGACTTAGCAGATGCATTTACCGATTTGATATTTCAAATTGGTTGCAGATACAATATGATTGATATTGTATTAGACAGCTACAGAGAAACCTCCATCAAGTCAGCCACAAGGCCGCATATTGAGATAACGACCAATAACGTTGAAAATCCCCGAAGCCTGTCAGGCGTGCTGTTAATGGATGGAATGTACCACTTTTGTCCAATTGGTTCAACTTCATGGCTTTGCAAGAAAATAAGGCAGAACTTCGTGATTTTCTTTCACACAAGCTGTTGGCACATGCACCCTTTGACAAGGAAGTTGTTGTGGCAGGGGGGGTTTATTGGTGCACATGAAGTCAAGTCCTCAAAAATTAGAACCAATCTCTCTAACCTCAATGCTAAACATGAAGAGGCAGACACTAGATTCAACCTTCATTGCATCAACAACACGTCTGAGACTATTGTTGTGTCTGCCAGGGACACTGATGTGCTTCTGTTGTTGTGTCACATACCAAACTGCATCCGTGTAGCAGCACAAAAATTGTGGTTAATGTCGGGAACAGCAAAGAGCAGGAAATATATCGACATTAGGGCTATTCGTGGGGACCTTCCCCACACTGCTGGACCAGCTCTGCTTCCATATCACGCCATATCAGTGTGACACAACCTCCTACTTTTCTGGAAAACCAAAAGTCATCATGGAAGAAATTCCTTCAGCATCATGTCCTGCTTGTTGAACTAGGGGAGGGTGAACTCACAGACAAGAAAGTCAGTGATGCAGAGAAGTTTGTGTGCAGAATGTACAATTTTGAGCATGTTGATACCACTAATGATATTCGTAGTATCATGTCGTGCAAGGCTAACAATAACAAGCTTGAGAGTATGCCTCCAACAAGTGATGTATTGTGCTTCCATGTGATGCGCTCACATTATCAAGTACTCATCTAGAAATGGGCACATTGTACAGAGCCAGTCATTCCTAAGACAGCAAATGAGATTGGAACTTCATGGGAATTACTTGAAACCCACACTTCTCAGCCTGAATCCTATCCCTAAAGCTTGCATTGATGTCACGTGCTGTTACTGTCACACCTGTTGCCACAACTTTCACTGCTCAACAAAACTGCTTCCAGTCTATAACCTCCATCCACCTTCAGTGGCGGAGGTAATCAGTGTGTTTAAAGGATTGTTAAATAATGTATTCAGTGTGTTTTTTGGATGACCTGCATTCTGGTGTCTCAAAAATACTGTTTCAAACTTGCTTTGAATGTCTTGTGTCACGTCTAAAGGTACATGAGTTGAATTTGCTGAGCAATTATTGCATGAGGCAATTACGCCACATGGAAACTTGCAATCAAGTGTTCTGCACATCCCTCGTGCCAAAAAAGCACTTGGAATGAATGCTGGAACAATCTTTCAACAATTACATTCCCAATTCTACTTGTTTCGGTTTTAGGTGGAGAATATATTTTTAAAAAATTTTTTAATCGATTAATGAAGAAATAATACTCTATTTTGATGACAATGGCAACAATGTTCTTGGAGACACGTTTGATTAACACGCCTTAATTTATTTGCTTCGGATGTTTAATATGCAGGTGATTGTGCATGCAACAGATTGAATGAATGAATGAATGATCGTTTTAAGGCCATTTTCCCCGCTAGAGCGGGGGTTAGCCTTGCGGGCCCCATGACAATCATGGTTCCCAGTTTGAGGCAATGTTTTTATGGCCGGATGCCCTTCATGACGCCAACCCTTGGTCATGCTCTTACAATGTGCAGGGATGCGGTGTACCTATTGCTAGACATTATTCACAAAAAAAGCAAAAGCACTGACCTTTAACGCTGATAAATGACACAGCATCACTGTCAGGAACAATGTTTGAAGGGATGTCATTTTGAATTATAAACGCATTTCCTGTGCAAAAAAAACGAAACATAAAAAAGGATAAAGTACAAATTTACACAGTAATTTACTTATTTCAAAGGAAAATGCAGGCTCACAACATGTGTTCAATCCAGAACATTCTTTGTTGTATTCTCTGGAGATAGGATCAAGTACTCACTGAACCAACACATGGTATCCAGATTGAAACATTTCAAGCTTTAGTACCGTGCAAATTCTGATGTGCAATTCAAGTGTTGATATGTTTTTTAATTAACAGATTCAGTCTGTAATGATGAGGAATAGCTTTTGATATTTATTATCATTATGATCGACTGAAGTGTTTCCATACTTCGGATGTAAACACTCCCATCTACTTTATCAACAATCCTCTTGAAGAAGTTCTGTCACTCAAGCTCTTGGGTCTCACTATCAGCCATGATCTTTACTGGGAAAACCACATTTCCAAGCTGGTCCCCAAAGCCAATCGCCGAGTGGGCATCCTCTGTCGTGCGAAGTCCTTCCTTGGCACTTCTGAGCTCCTCACCACTTACAAGGCTTTCATCCGCAGCCTGATGGAGTTCTGCTCCCCCTCTGGGCAGGTGCTCCTGCCTCACACCTAGCTCGGCTTCACGCTGTAGAAACCAAAGCTTTCAGGATCATTGGTATCGGCCACGATGAAGCTGATTCCGAGGGCCTTTCACTCTAAAACCGCAGGCACGTTGGTGGTCTTTCTGTCTTCTACCGACTCCTCTCCAGCCTAGCTCCCCCAGTTCTGTCTGTGCTCTGTCCCCCAAATATTCCTGCAGGACGCACAACAACTGCCAGCAACCCTCTTCTGGTGAAACTGCCAAAATCAAGACTCTCTGCTCACCTTCACTCTTTCATTCCCCTTTTCTCCCGCCTCTGGAACAAACTCCCACACTCTCTTCAATCCCTCTCCTCCCTGCAGGTCTTTAAAACAGCTGTTCACCACCATCTCTGATCTTCCCCCATCCAAAACCTTGATCTTTTCTACCCCCGTTAATACACCCCAAATCCACCTCTTTCAATCTCCGACTTCATTCCTGAAATTCCTAGTAGTGTCAATTTGTTCGATACCGTGTACCCCTTCCCTCCCCCCCTACCCCCTCACCACCCCCCAGCCCTCTTCCTTCCACAGATTTCCCGATGTCCCTGTTCTCTACTGTTGTGCTTATGTGCTTCCCTCTCTCTCACCATCATATCTCCCCCTCCCTTTCTTGTTTTATGTGTCCATTTATGTTTTTTGTGTTTTATGTGCTAATGTGTGTTTAATGTGCTTGCTCTTACACGAGCCACGATGTTGTATACAAAAAAAAAGTGTTTACATCCCTGTGAGTAGCTACTGCACACCTCTCTTTCTGACTGGTGTTGCTATCACTTCTTTGTTGAGATTTTGGCAGAATGCATATTCAGTTTTATTGAAGTTTTACTTAAATGATTGACTCACCTGGTGCCAGTATGAACGACTCGCTGATTTTATGTACAATTCCCTCTGGCTGCAAGAAAAAGGAGGAATTGCTCAAATGATGTGGAAAAAAAAAAAAAATTGAGTTCATCAAAATTTTAAGTGAGAAATAAAAGGAGTAAAGCGACAAATCATTTAGGTCAATTAACATTGGAATAAGACTACTATGAATTGTCGAAGCATTGAATAAAATGCCCTGCTGATCGGTATTGTTATGAGATTGGGGAGGGTGTTATGTGGAGTGCTAACATCTTTAAGTTTACATTTTGCTTTGTTCATTTGCACATGTCGTAGCAATTTTGCTGTGTTCCTCTGTGTTTCTGACCATAACCTCTCATCTGTTTGACTTAATGCCTGATTCTCATTGTCCTTTGCCAATCCTTCTATTCTAGCTGTTTAGTAGATGTAATTTGAGCAAACACTGAACAGGCCACTTGAAGTTTGCCGTAAAGGATCACAAGTTGCTGACCTTTCGGGCGTTACCCCTCGGTCGGAGCAAAATAGTTCATGCAAGTGCTCAGGTAGAGGTTGTGAGGAAAAGTTGGTGGGTATTAGGCCTGATTTTGTGACTGGCCCAGATAATAAAGGTATACTCTAGGATGTATTGAGGTGAGGTATGTTACTGCAGAGGCCACTTTCTGCAAGCTTCTTGTCCAAGTAAGAAGGCAGAGCAACCGGGTGTGATTACAAATCAGAGAAGTAGCCATTGTAGTTGTGGTTCGTCCTCCGCTGGTATCACATCACATAATTTGCAGTGCATTGCATCATTACTAAACGCTGGAGACAGATGTACCTTCCAGGCTTTTACAAACACACGCTACATTTCATTTACTCCTTCCAACATCCATGTAGTATGATCATAAGGCCTGTTGTGTTTTCTGGCAATATGAGAGGGAGTTTTTTTCGCTGCTCCAATCGACTTGCTGTCAAGGGTCTTTGCTGCTGAAACACTGCAACAATTGAAAATTCCTCTACCTCCCACCTCTACATGAAAGAGATCCACATTCTGAGAAATTTTAAATGCGCCTTCTTAAAAAGAGGAAAGGTTATTGTCAAAAATACCCTTCCCAAACCCTTGTGTGTGTCCCCAAGATCCGAAATCTAAAAATCTAAGACCGAGCGATCCTGTGGACCATCGAGTATATTGCATCTCCACAACCATGGTTTTGAAACAATGAGTTCAAAACCCTGTTGGTAATTGCTTCCAATTAGCATCTGGTCCAGGCTGGTATTTAAACAATGATTGTTGCCCTCACCAGTCTGTTTATAAAGCTGAAAACAATAAATGCATGACGTCATGACAACTTGGGTATCAGTTTTCAGTCCGCATGATCAGTAAGATTCAGATCAAATACAATACGTAAGACAAGTATGTTATAATCATATAGAGCTAGCACACAAAACAAGTTCTACATGTCTATATACTACATGTCTAAAAACATATAATAGATTTATCAAATCAATCACATCTTGACTCAAGGAATCACTCACACTATATTAACCCCCTTAGCTCATAACGATTGTCAGCTTAACATGTCCCATTACACTGTTATTTTGCCTCTACCCGGGCATATCCACTAACATGAAATGGGAATGACATGCAATTAACATGCAAGGCCATTTGTTGCAAATGGGGATGAAAATGAAAACCAAAATAGAAATTGCAAGACTTACCACACAGTTGATTGTTTCCTCATATCGCATATATTTTTCAGGCGTTCTTAATTTGATCTGAAAGGGGATGAGGCCCAACCTAAGTGGCATCACAGTGAATGTGAACGAAAAGATATCATTGGCATTCAGTGTTGCTTTCTGCTCATATGAAGCATCTTTGCCTGCACTGCTGCACAGGTTTGGTGTTTCTTCAAGTCGGACACGAACCTAGGGTACAATAATAAGTTACAATATTACCAAACACTGAAAAGTGATCAATAGAATGATCGTGACGGATTAAAGTAAATAATATCATCATCAACCATTTCCAGGACATAGTTGATTTTAAACACCTATTTGACATTTGCTAATATTTTGCAACACAAGTGACTTCAAACATGGGATGTGTCATGACTATATCTATTAAACTGTTCAAAACATACATCAGTAAAAATGTGCTTTAAAGTTTTGTTATGTCGGTGGGGTAGAGATACTTTAGAGTTTAGACCAAGTAGATTTGTGTAGGTAACATGCTCCGACTGTCGTGAAGAATAAGAACCACCACCAAGTAATAAGTAGAGGCCCTGTTTAGCCCGAATGTCGGATTAAGGTGTATCTTCGTCCCCATTACGAGGAATGGGGCATGTTAACTAGTTATAGGGATTATGCAACTACTTCGCTGTTCGTCGTTCCCCATGTGATTGATCCTTTGTCCCTTATGGCACCGCAATGGACACTAGTGAGAATGGCAATTAAAGCACATTAAATAATAATAATAAAACCAACCGGAAGCCAATTCTGAGCACTGCTGATGGGACGGCATCCAGCTACAGCACACATCGAGGTGGAGCAGGCCAAAGACACGCCCCGAGGAGCCGTGATTGGCCAGGGCGGAGGAAGAAGGCACTCACTGATTGGTGAAAGAAGGCCGAGGAGGAAGCAGCGCGCTGATTGACAAGGTACAACCGATGACGTCAGAGGTGGACTGCACGCTGAGTGGTGGAGAGCTAAGCCTGTGGTGTTGGCCGGGAGTGATTGGAGGAGAGGCACCGAGGACGTCACAACCCGACGAATAAAGGAACTTTAAAACCGGCATTTACGCTCTTGCTCCATGGTCGTTCTTGCACTCTGGTCTTCTTCTGCTGTTCTCCTGATCATCTTGTGCCTGCTCGCATTCTGGGTGACGGTGGATGGCTGTGCGTTGATGACTATCCTCCCTTGTGTTCACGTTCGGGACCTCGCGAGCGATTGCGCATGGACGAGGGCAACCTGACTGGAACACCATGAGGCCGAGGTGAGCAAGACACCCAGTGAGGCCTAGCAGCTTGTGAGTGAGGCAGACTCCGGGCCTACTTCCCACCAAGGCAGAGACCGCGTCCGGATTCCCGCGCAGGAACGGGGGCCTGAGACTGGTCTTGACGAGGTGCTGGGACAGCCGAATGAGCTAAGTGCACGATAACCCACACGTATTTTATTATCCAGTTTATTTTCATCCTTCGTCTGTGTGTACGTCTGGTGTGGGGGACGTCCCATTTAGGACTTTAGTTTCACCTTCACGTTTTCCTTGTTACCGGCATTCCGTTTAATAAACCTGTTATATTTGTACATTCTAATTCCCGTCTTTGTTCAAGTTAGTTTCTTTGCAGGCTTTGGGACTGCCGGCGGGATCGACAGGTAAGACCCTTCATCTTCCCTCCCCTTTCTTCCTCCCACGTATATATAAAATCCGCTGTTTGAACTGAACGCCCAGGAGAAACGCTCGATTGCCTTCCGTGACTCTCCCGGTGTTAACTGAGAGCAGTCACACGACAGTATTATATATTTAGAAAACTTACAGCTCTAGTTTTGCTAAGTGAAGCTGTCATTTATTTATGACATCCTTTTGGTTTAAGGAGGGTTGCAAAGTAATTGATAGATACTTTTTTTTATAATACAACCTTTAGACTTATGGAACAGGAGGAAAACAGATTTTGTCCTTTTAATAACGCCATCTACTATATAAAAGGTATGTGTTTGTACAAATGCCTGATGTCTGTCCCCTTTCATAAGGACGATTTGTGTACGGTTTTAAAGACCAATCTTTTAACATTACTGTGTGTTCACTACGGTCAAAAGACCCAAAAGACCCCAATGACTCAAAACTCTCCGAGGAACCATAAGACCCCGAGGAACCAAAGATTAATTCTAAAGGGGTTCTAAAGGGTAATTCTAATTTCCAAAGGCTAGTTCTAAAGGATTCTAAAGGATAATTCTCAAAGTTTCTAAAGGGTAATTCCAAAGGGCTCTAAAGGGTAATTCTAAAGGGTTCGAAAGGGCAATTATAAAGGGTTCTAAAGAGTAATTCTAAAGGGTTCTAAACGATCATTATAGATGGGTTCTAAAGTGTAATTCTAAAGGGTTCAAAATGTTAATTAAAGATGGGTTCTAAACGATAATATTATAATAGATGGGTTATAAAGGGTAATTCTAAAGGGTAATTCTAAAGGGTTCTAAAGAGTAATTCTAAGGGGTTCAAAATGATAATTAGAGATGGGTTCTAAAGGGTAATTATAAAGGGTTCTAAATGATCATTAAAGATGGGTTCTAAAGGGTAATTCTAAAGTGTTCTAAATGATAATTCTAAATGATTCTAAAGGGTAGTTTTAAAGGGTTCTAAATGATAATTATAGATGGGTTCTAAAGGGTAATTATAAAGGGTTCTAAATGATCATTAAAGATGGGTTCTAAAGGGTAATTCTAAAGTGTTCTAAATGATCATTCTAAATGGTTCTAAAGAGTAGTTTTAAAGGGTTCTAAATGATAATTAGAGATGGGTTCTAAAGGGTAATTATAAAGGGTTCTAAACGATAACTATAAATGGGTTATAAAGGGTAATTCAAAAGGGTTATAAATGATAATTCTAAATGGTTCTAAAGGGTAGTTTTAAAGGGTTCTAAATGATAATTATAGATGGGTTCTCAAGGGTAATTCTAAAGTGTTCTAAATGATAATTCTAAATGATTCTAAAGGGTAGTTTTAAAGGGTTCTAAATGATAATTATAGATGGGTTCTAAAGGGTAATTATAAAGGGTTCTAAACGATAACTATAAATGGGTTATAAAGGGTAATTCAAAAGGGTTCTAAATGATAATTCTAAATGGTTCTAAAGGGTAATTGTAAAGGGTTCTAAACGATAATTATAGATGGGTTCTAAAGGGTAATTCTAAAGGGTTCTAAATGATAATTCTAAATGGTTCTAAAGGGTAGTTTTAAAGGGTTCTAAATGATAATTATAGATGGGTTCTAAAGGGTAATTCTAAAGTGTTCTAAATGATAATTCTAAATGATTCTAAAGGGTAGTTTTAAAGGGTTCTAAATGATAATTATAGATGGGTTCTAAAGGGTAATTATAAAGGGTTCTAAACGATAACTATAAATGGGTTATAAAGGGTAATTCAAAAGGGTTCTAAATGATAATTCTAAATGGTTCTAAAGGGTAATTGTAAAGGGTTCTAAACGATAATTATAGATGGGTTCTAAAGGGTAATTCTAAAGGGTTCCAAACGATAATTTTAAATGGGTTCTAAAGGGTAATTCCAAAGGGTTCCAAACGATAATTATAAATGGGTTATAAAGGGTAATTCTAATGGGTTTCATTTTTTCTAGGGTCTGCCTATTTCATATTAAAAATGCCAAACTGAACTGCTTCCTTTGGACATGAGTGCGATATTTATGCCTCCGCCTCCGAAGGTGGCCGGAGGCATTATGTTTTCAGGTTACCATCTGTCAGTTTTTCCGTATAGGCTAAACTTGATTTCTTCAACAACCACATGTCAGATTGAGACTTTTGTGAATGCTTTTGTGATAATTGTGACGTCATAGGTCACGCGGTATGGCAGCCATCTTGGAATAAACGCAAGTAATTCAAAAATCATTTCTCAGAAACCGCTAAATGGAAAAATTTTAAACTTGGCTCATTGTCAAGTACTCCCAATGGGGAACAAACGCATGATAATGATGACATCATCGATGAAGTGGTATACCAGCCATAAATGTTTTAATTGAATGCCTTAACCTAAACATCTGAAATTACATGCACATGATCTATGACTCATTTGTATTTAAATATTAAATTTATGACATCCTAGGTCACATGGTTTGGCAGCCATATTGGTTTAACCGAAAACATTTTAAAAAACACTTTCTCCCAAACCACCAAAGTGATCAATTCAAAACTTTACGTGTGTTATTGATTAAGCATGGTGATTAAAAGTTCATCACGAAAACGCCATGGGTCACATGGTGTGGCAGCCATATTGCATTGAAGGAAAATATTGAATAATTATATCTCAGAAACCGCTTACCCTATCAATACGAAACTTTACAAATGTCATCTAACGCCATTGCTGCATATATTTTGAAAATGATGACATCTTAGTGGTTTGGGAGCCATCTCTGTGGTTTGGAGGTGGTTTGGCAGCCATCTTGGATAGAAAAACAAACCTTAACCGATCAACATGATACTTCACAAACATCATCCCCTACCCATACATATAGCAGAGTGTACATTTTTGATGTCATATGTCATGTTTTTTTTTTTTTTTTTTTTTTTTTGTATACAAGATCGAGGCTCGTGAAAGAGCTAACATTAATCTCACAAAAAGTCAAACCGACACAAACCGACACATAAAACACAAAATAAGGGGAGTGGTAGACAAGATGGGGAGAGAGGGGGAAGGACACAAACACAACATTTGAGAGCAGGGACATCGAGAGAACTGTGGGAGGGAGAGGGCTTGGAGGGAGGTGGGAGAGGTATACAACATATGGACACTGCAAAGACTTCTAGGAAAGAAGTTGGAATTTCAAAAAAGTGTATCTGGGGTGAATTATCAGGGGTAGAAAAGATCAAGGTTTTGGATGGGGGAAGATAAGAGATGGTGGTGAACAGCTGTTTTAAAGACCTGGAGGGAGGAGTGGGCTTGAAGGGAGTGGGGGAGTTTGTTCCAGAGGTGGGAGAAAAGGGGAATGAAAGAGTGAAGGTGAGCAGAGAGCCTAGATTTTGGCAGTGTAACCATAAGAGGGTTGCTGGCAGATCTTGTGCGACCTGTAGGAATATTTGGGGGATAGAGCACAGAGAGAGCTGGGGGGAGCAAGGCTGGAGAGGAGTCGGTAGAAGACAGAAAGACCACCAACCTGCCTGCGGTGAGTGAGTGAAAGGCCCTCGGAGTTAGCTTCATCGCAGGAGATTCCAATGATTCTGAAAGCTTTGGTTTCAACAGCGTAAAGCCGACCTAGGTGTGATGCAGGAGCACCGGCCCAGAGGGGAGAACAGTATTCCATTGAGCTGCGGATGAAAGCCTTGTATGTGGTGAGGAGCTCAGGTGTGCCAAGGAAGGACTTCGCACGACAGAGGATGCCCAGTCGGCGACTGGCTTTGGAGGCTAGCTTGGAAATGTGGTTTTCCCAAGAAAGATCATGGCAGATAGTGAGACCCAAAAGCTTGAGCGACATAACTTCTACGAGAATATTGTTGAGAAAGTAGATGGGAGGTTTTTCCAGTCGGTCTTTTCGGAGAGACATAGTAAGAGTGTGAGATTTGTCAGGATTGAAAGACATGTTCCACTTGTTTGACCAGTCTGTGATTTTGTCCAGGTCTGCATAGAGTGAGGAGGCTGCAGACTGCCGATCTAAGGGAAGAGGAATGAAGCGGCAGAGAGTGGATTCATCAGCAAAGAGATAGAGAGGATTTTCCAGAGAGTCGGAGAGATCATTGATGAACACCAGAAAAAGCACAGGGCCCAGAACACTGCCTTGGGGAACTCCAGCCTGAACAGGAAGGGGAGATGAGAGAAACCCATTCAGGGCCACACGTTGACTACGACCAGAGAGGAAGTCCGCAAGCCAAGCATGGAGATTTCCATTGATACCATAGGAGGAGAGTTTGGTGAGCAGAGCTGGGTGCCAGACCGTATCGAAGGCACGTGATATGTCAAGGGAGACAGCTCTGATTTCCTGTTTGGCATTGAGGAACCCCATCCATTGTTGAGACAGCAGAAGCAACATGTCCAGAGTAGAATGACCTAGTCTGAATCCAAATTGATGATCGGAGATCAAGCCATTGGAGAAGAGGAAGGATTTGATATCCGAAGCAATGATGGATTCCATGACTTTGCTGATAATTGGGAGCAGGCTGGTCTCTAGTTGCAAGGATCTGTTTTTGCACCTTTTTGTGTAAAGTGGTAATGTTAGCTGATTTCCAAAATGCTGGCAGATGACCTTGAGCAAAAGAGAGGGTGAAAAGAACAGAGAGAGGGTGAGATAGAGCGGCAGAGCAGGATTTTAGGACCCGTGGGCTGATGCCGTCTGGTCCAGTTGCAGAATCAGCGTCGAGGTTTGACAAAAACTTCTCCACCTTGTCAGGAGAGAAGGACACAGAGTCCAGGAGCAGTTGGGTTCGACTGGGTAAGGTGGGAACAGAGAGAGATGGGTTTGGGACACAAGATTTCACAAGAGTTGAGGCATTCGGCTTTGTCACGTGCGGTGTCAACTGTGGAGCCATTTGAGGCGAGAGAGGGGATGGAGGGGGAACAAACACCAGAAACGGATTTGACAAGACGCCACCAGGATTTGGAGGAAGGAGACAGGTTTGAGAGTTCAATCTTGAGTGTGGAGAGATAGTGCTTCCTGGCACTCCTGAGGGTAGACACACACTTGTTTTGAGCTTGGTGGAAGGAACTGAGATTGCCTTCAGTTGGATTTGCCTTCCAAGAGGCAAAGGCAAGTTGTTTCAGGGCAACTGCCTCACCACAAGATTCAGTGTACCATGGACGGGAGGAAGGGTAAGACAACTGAAGACGAGATGGGATAAAAAGCCAATAGCCAATTAGCCAAAAAGCCAATTTGAAAGCCAATATTTAAAAAAATATCTTCTCCGAAACTACTTCACTGATCGATGTGAAACCTACCATGTCTGGTAAAAATGTAATACTTGAGAACAGCTGAAGGGATTTAAATCAAACTTGTTTATTTTTAGGACAGTGAACGAGGGCATCACGGGTCAGGGAAGGCAATACGCGAAGGCATATTGGCAACGCAGTCACATTGCTCTCGTTTTTAAATGTATTTACATGCTGGAAATTTTTATTTTGATTGCACTATGAAATATCTTGTCGATTATAATCTGTGAAAACACTTTGCATTAAAGTCATACAATTATATAATGGCAGAAAAAATATTCTGTGTTAACCACACCCATAGAGGTGTGATTGGCCTTCAGCCAATTGTATCACCGCATATGTAGAATATCACCTGACCCCCACCAGGCTGATTGACAGGCGTGATCCCGCCCACCCCTTTTGGCCCTTCATTGCCCTATGTGTGGGTATGCAGTTATGCCTACTTGGAATCCTTTCAAGGTATAAACATTTTGAGTAGTCATGGACCTTCCCACTGTAAAATGCAGTTTATTCGTATTTAAACCATCAAGTACCATACTGAGCTTAAACCATTTTTGAGTTGGGCTGTCTGAAAAGAAAAATAAGAAGAATCACAAAAGGGCTGTTTTGAGTCTCTCCGTTTTGTAGTTCAACAATACTGTCCAATTGTTTATTGGATGTTGTTGGATGGGAAATCCTCTGCAGACGACTGGAATTTATTGCATAGGATTGTAAATTTTTTATCATGGTAGATTTTTGGAGAATTTGTTTTGTATTACCCCTACAAACCCAGAATTTGTTTTGTATTACACCTACAAACCCAGAATTTGTTTTGTATGTAGTGTTTGTGAATTCAACTACATAACCTCCTGATAGCTTAGACTGAAGAAGCAACAGAATATATCTCAACATTCTTTAAACTTCACAAGGTCAGTTGGACACTGCATACAAAGCAGCCTAAACTCAAATGGTTTTGTACAACTTTCAAGGTGGGCTGTTGTAACATCAGTCCAACCATCCTTCTCAATTAGGAGAGGAAAGGATCAAGACAGTCTGGCATTCTGCCTTGCTCTCCACACTCTCTGGCGATGGAAGCAATGCCAACTTCACTCTTGGATTACTGACTGGCTCCACTCTCGTAGCCAACATGTGGCTCTCAACTGAACCCTTTCTTCTCCTCTCCCTGTCAAGGTGGGAGTGCCCCCAAGGCAGTGTTCCAGGCCCTATCTTATTCCTAATATTCATCAATGATCTCTCTGACTCTCTGGAAAATCATCTTTATCTCTTTGTTGATGACTCCACTCTTTGCCGTGGCATCCCTCATCCTTCTGACAGCCAGGCAGCAGCCTCTTCCCTTTCCTTAGACTGTGACAAAATCACAAACTGGTCAAACACCTGGAACATATGTCTTTCAATCCTGAGAAATCCCACTCACTCACTCTCTCTCTCTCTCTGAAAGGACCGTACCACAACTCCTACCATCTACTTTCTCAAAAATCCTCTTGAAGAGGTTCAATCACCCAAACTCTTGGGTCTTACTCATATCTTGCTCAGCTTGATGCCGTGGAAACCAAGTCTTTCAATATCATTGGAATCTCTCGCAATGTAGCCGAGTCTATGTGCCTACCACTTCACCATCGCCATAGGCCGCTGGGCTCTCTGTCTTCTTGCGGCTCATTTCTGGTCTTACACCCTTCTCCCTCTCCATGCTCTGTCCTCCCACCACGCCCACCCCCCCCCCCCCCCACCCTCCCACACAAGTATCTGCTGGATGCACCCGCTCCTCCTGAAGTTCCTCGTGGTCCACCAGCAACCCCCTCCTTGTGAAACTGCCCAAATCCAGAACCACTGCTCACCTCCACTCATTTATTACTTTATTTTCCCGCCGGTGGAACTGCCTTCCACACTCTATTAAGCCTTGCCAGGGCCGGGGGCTATTCTTCCCTCCGGGTGTTCAAGGCAGCTTTTCACCACCATCTCAGGTACAAACAGCTTTACCTCCATCCAAAGCCATGATCTTTCCTACACCCTTTAAACCACATCCACCCTTATCAAATTTTTACTTATGTATCCATCTTGTCCATCCCTTGCATTCTCCCATACCCCTCATCGTTACCTGCATCCAATGTTTGTCCATCTATGTCTACCTTCTCCCTCTGCCCTGCTATTGGCATTTCCCTGCCTCCTTTGTTATGTTGTGTCCTGATCTGTTCTGTATCCTAGCTCTTCCACAAGTCGAGACCACGTATATATAAAAAAGAAAAGACAAAGCAAGTACCCTTGGTCAAACAATGGGCACTCATGTCTAACTCCTTTTGCAAATGCAACAGGTGTGGGAAGACAGCTCAGAGACTGGCTGATTCCATCAAAGGATTCATCAAATTAATTTTCATCAAAAGGCAAATTTCATCAGGGTGTGCTGACCTGTCAATCTATTTGTCAAATTATACTTCCTGTGATTATTATGATGTACATTTGCACAGGAATTTTATGGTTAGCAGCATATATTGCATGAAAAAACATAAATCGAACTTAAATCTGTGTCTTTTAGCTCGAGGCAACCAATCAGGCGAGTTACTATATTGTACTTCTTGTCCAAATAGAAAGGCAAATTATGAAGCAGTATTTACTTCAACCATTGTGTTGAAAGATTCTGTTTTGAGAAAAATAAGAGCATGATATATTAATTATTTTTTTTTGCAATTAAAGCAGCAATATTAACTCGAACAATACGACTGTGTCACCAATATGCCTCTGCATAGTCCCACAACGGGTAGATGTCATCACTCTGCATATGTACGGGTAGGGGATCACGTTTGTGTTTCGTGTTGATCAGATAAGGTTCGTTTTTCTATCCAAGATGGCTGCCAAACTCTATTTATTAGCTCTTTCATGAGCCTCGATCTTGCATACAAAAATAATAATAATAATAACCACGTGACCTATAACATCATCATTTTCAAACTATATGCAACAGTGCTGTTAGATGATATTTGTAAAATTTCGCATCGATAGGGTGAGCGGTTTCAGAGATATAATTATTTCATCTTTTCCTTCAATCCAAAATGGCTGCCAAACCATGTGACCTATGATGTCATAAATTTAATATTTCAATACAAATGGGTCATAGATCATGTGCATGCAATTTCAGATTTTTAGGATAAAGAATTCGATTGAAACATTTTTGGCTGGTATACCGCTTCACCTATGATGTCATTATCATGCTTTTGTTCCCCATTGGGAGTACTCGACAATGTGTCAAGTTTAAATTTTTCCATTCAGTGGTTTCCGAGAAATAATTTTTTAATTATTTGCTTTTAATCTAAGATGGCTCCCATACCATGTGACCTATGATGTCACAATTATCATAAAATCATTCTGCATGGGTGTCACTCATACCCTGAAAGTTTCGTCTCAATCGGACATATGGTTTCTGAGAAAAACGAGGTTTAGCCCGGACGAACGGACAGACATACGGACGGACGGACCGACAACCCAAAAACATAATGCCTCCGGGCGACTTTGTCGGTGGAGGCATAAAAATGCACCTTGGTCTCCATCAACACCGACTAATGAATGAAATGACTTACTGTTTGTTGCGATGAGCGAAAATTGTAGACAATGACTCGGATGTCTGCTTGATCGTTGCGCCGGATAGAGTATGGAAGGTGGAGTTTTGCGAACAATGATTCAAAAACAACAATGTCCAGAGGATCTGCTACACATATACCTGTGGACATAATATAAGATTAGAAACATTGCATTGGATGGTCCATTACATTTAACTGTTTATATACCAGCTCGTAGTTTTTTAAATGGAAAGGTGTGCAATTTGGAGGGGAAAGGGTGGCTAAAAAGGGGGGAAGGTGGGGAAGAGGAGGAGGGTGGGGAAGAGGAGGAGGATGGGGAAGAGGAGGAGGGTGGAGAAGAGGGGGAGAGAGAGAGAGACATAAATGGGGGAGAGGGAGGGGGAAAGGGGAAGGGGGGCAGGAGAAGAAGGGGGTTCATATATATGCTGGTGGGTGAACGTGGCGTTCATCACATTTCTGAGTTAAGTGTGATGGCTACCAGGAAGAAGAAGAAGCCGTACTACCAACTTCGTACATTTCCGGAATTGTTTGATTTATTTGTATTCAAATGTCTGGTAATTGTTTTGTATTTATTTATGTGAATGTGCACC
This sequence comes from Myxine glutinosa, assembly GCF_964187855.1. Classification (NCBI taxonomy): domain Eukaryota; kingdom Metazoa; phylum Chordata; class Myxini; order Myxiniformes; family Myxinidae; genus Myxine; species Myxine glutinosa. The sequence goes on along the minus strand of NC_136267.1, from coordinate 99,337,780 downwards.
TGTATATAACTGTCATTAATTTTAAAAGGCTTGGGCACTATCGAGCGATTTTTATTTTATAACTCCAAAAAAACGAACTTTTTTTTTTCAATTTTTTTCTTCCCCCCCCCCCCCCTAAAACACTCCCAGGCACTCACTGATGAATCTCTGAAAGTTTGACGAAGATCCGTTCAGCCAACTCTGTGAAAAATGGCGACACAGACCAACATCTCTCTTATATAGTAGACTAGCCGAAAGCACCCGGCGTTGCCCGGGTTCTTTTTGAATGAATTTACTACTATAATTCAGCTTTTACTCGCAGCCATAGAAGATTGACTACTATAATTCAGCTCAGCTTTTAATTGCAAAATGGGCCCAGCCCGGCCGATGCGGCCTCGACCGGCCTCGCCCCTTAGCCTATAACCTTCCCGGGGGCCGTCCCAACATTTTTGGTTCTTTTTGAATGCATTTTACCACTATAATTCAGCTTTTACTCGCGGCCGTAGAGGATTGACTACTATAATTCAGCTCAGCTTTTAATTGCGAAATGGGCCCAGCCCGGCCGAGGTGGGCCTCGACCGGCCTCGCCATCTAGCCTATAACTTTCCTGGGGCCCGTCCCGCCATTTTTGGTTCTTTTTGAATGCATTTACTATTATAATTCAGCTTTTACTCATGGCCGTAGAAGATTGACTACTATAATTCAGCTCAGCTTTTAATTGCGAAATGGGCCTAGCCCGGCCGAGGTGGGCCTCAATCGGCCTTGCCACCTAGCCTATAACATTCCCGGGGGCCGTCCCGACATTTTTTGTATTAGAAGTTTCCTCCTATCTTTCACCGTTCAGGGGATTAGCGCGCGCAGACAAACAAACAAACAAACAAACAAAAACTTTCTTTTATATATATAGATTATAACCCTTAAAAGTGTAGGTCTTTCCTTTCGAGAAATTGCAAAGAAAGCAAAGGTGTCAGTGAGTACAGTTCCCTACACCATCAAAAGGCACTTGGAAACTGGAGGAAACTGACAGGAAGAGGTCTGGCAGACCCAAGGCCACAACAGAATCAGAAGACAAGTTTCTCAGAGTCAACAGCTTGCGTGATAGGCGGCTCACAGGACAACAGCTTCAAGCATAGCTTAACACTGGTCGAAGTAAGTAAGTCTCTGTTTCAACTGTGAAGAGAAGACTTTGAGCTGCAGTTTTGACAGGTCGAGTGGCAGTAAGAAAGCCATTGCTAACATGGCAAAATAAGAAAAAGAGGCTTGCCTGGGCCATGAAGCACCGCCAGGGGACTACTGAAGACTGAAAGAAGGTCTTATGGACCGATGAATTAAAATTTGAAATCTTTAGTTCATCACGCAGGGTTTTTGTATGCCGTCGAGTAGGCGAAAGGATGGTCCTCAGTGTGTGACACCAACTGTCAAGCATGGAGGAGGAAGCGTGATGGTCTGGGGCTCTTTTGCTGGATCCAGAGTCGACGACTTGCACAGAGTGACTGGCACCCTGAACCAAAAGGGCTACCACAGCATTTTGCAGCGCCATGCAATACACTCTGTTATACGCATAGTTCGTCAGGGGTTCATCCCACAGCAAGATAATGACCCTAAACACACCTCCAGGCTATGTCAAAACTACCTTCGAGGAAAAGAACAAGACGGAAGGCTTCAAATCATGGAATGGCCAGCACAGTCTCCAGACTTAAACCCCATCGAGCTGGTTTGGGATGAACTGGACAGAAGGGTGAAAGCAAAGCAACCTACAAGTACAACACATTTGTGGGAACTTCTGCAACAGTGTTGGGAAGAACTTCCCGAACAATATTTGATTTCCATTGCAGAAAGAATGCCACGAGTGTGTTCGGCGGTTATATCTGCAAAAGGTGGCTACTTTGCTGAGTCAAAAATTTAAATAAAATCTTGTTAAACAAAATGATTCTATGATTTCTTTTTTTTATCTCCAATTGTTTATTTGTTCTATGCTTAATTTCAGAGTACATTGAGACATTAAACTGCGTAAATTTCAATAAAAACTGGAAACATTGAGGTGTTCTAAAACTTTTGACCGGTAGTATATAATATATATATATATATATATATATATATATATATATATATATATATATATATATATATATATATATATATATATATATATATATATACACACTTTTTTATTTTTTATATATACCAATCGATAAATATGGGAAAATTACGTACCCAGACCGGGAAACGAACCCAGATCCTCTGGTGAGCTGTACAAGTGCTCATATGTGGGAATATTGAGTGCTTTGTTGGGGGTCACCCAGATAGCTCAGATGGCAAAGCACTGGTATGGATATATTATATATATACATATCACACAACAGGCATTTAAAGGCCATTTTCCCTGCTAGAGCGGGGGTTAGCCTTGCAGGCCCCGTGACAATATTCTCCATATTACCCTATTTTCTACATCTCCCTTTGCGAACCCCCTTGCCCGCATTTCTTCTTCCACCACCTTTAGCCAAGTCTTTATCGGTCTTCCCCGTCTTCTACCTCCTTCTACATTCATTTCCATCAGTCTTCTCACCCAGTCACTTTCATCCTTCCTCAACACATGACCAAACCATCTCAACCGGTTTCTCTTCACAGCATCCATCACAGGCTCTATTCCCATCATCTTTCACAATTCATCATTTGTCTTCCTCTCTCTCAACGATAATCCACACATCCACCGAACCATTCGCATTTCATATACAGACTTGGCATTTAATATGGAATATTTTTTTTGTGGGGGTGAACTTACTTTTCAAGATGACTTAGAACCAAAAGTTCATTGGAATTATGTTGAAATTATTCTAGATTTTGTTGATGTGACCTTTAAAAGAAACAAAAACCACATTTGACATTTCGAAGCAAATAAATTGATCCTTGAAAGTGATGTAAACTGATATCGAACTCAATTCACGGACAGTACTGTGTTAAACTTCTGTACGTTTTCCAGAAGTATCTCTTTATTTTGCACATTAGCCAAAAAAAATTTCAACAAAAACAAAAGCTAAATTATGACTGGGATTACGGACAGTAAAATTACAGTTCAGTACTTCGTGTAACCCCCACGAGCATTCAGGAGAGCACGTACACGTTGAGGCATGCTGTTCACGAGATTTGCCAAGGTTTGGACAGGAATCGCTTGCCATGCAGTGACAATAGTCTGCTGCAATTCACGCACAGAGGTAGGCTGCTGGTCCAAGTTGTCGATTTGACGCGTTAATTCTGCCCACAAGTTCTCTATCGGATTCATATCCGGAGACATGGCAGGCCACTCCATATGCTCTACACCACGGTCAGCAAGAAAGTGTTGGATCATGCGAGCACGATGAGGCCGTGCATTGTCATCTTGGAAGACAAAGTTTCCTCGAAAGGCTGCACGAGCAAATGGAAGCAATGTTTCTTCCAGAATGACCCTGTACTTGAACTGGTTCAGGTTTCCATTCAGAACAACCAGGTCCGTTTTGCCCCCTGCATGAAAAGCAGCCCAAACAGTCACCCCACCACCTCCAGCTTGGACTCTTGGCACTATACAATCTTCGTTGTGGGCTTCATGCACTTGTCTGCACACTCGGACGCGGCCATCTTGACGATAGACCAGAAATCTAGACTCGTCACTGAAGATCACGTGATTCCAGTGTCCTGGCTGCCAATGACGGTGCTCTCTGACCCACTGCAATCGGCGCTGGCTGTGTTGTCTGGTCAGGCGTGGCTTTCTCAGGGGACGCCTGGCACGATAGCCTGCTTGAACCAGTCGTTGGTTGACAAGCCTTCTGGATACAGGGACATTTGTCAGTTGCTGCCACTCAGCCCTAAGCCGATTAGCTGACTTGGTACGGCCATTGCAGACTAACCGGTGCAGCTGGCGATCATCTCTCCATGTGGTTCTGCGTGGACGTCCTGGCCTCGGTATTGGAGTAGGGACACCCCTCTGAGCATTTCGTTTCAGGATCTTTGACACCTGACCTTGAGTGATGCCATACTGCCGAGCAATAGCACGCTGTTTCATGCCAGAATTTCGTAAAGCCACCACTCCATGACAAACAGCATCGTCAAGTTGACGGACCATCTCCAGAGGAAGCGGCAATAACTTTTGTAGACGTGCAGCAATTGTTTTCCACGAATACAGAACTCAACAACAACCCTTGTGTACCCGACTGTGAAGCCAATCATCAAATGCACCTGTCCTTACATTTTGCCACGCCACTTGTGATATAATCCTGTTGTTGACCTCTTGCTGCGACAGACAATCTGTGACATGGTTCTTTAACAAATAAATCACCAAAGTGTAAAAGAAACTCACCAGATTGATATACTGAGTTAAGAAAGTAAACCCACGTCAAAAAAAAAAAAATTCCATATTAAATGCCAAGTCTGTATGTATATATATATATATATATATATATATATATATATATATATATATATATATATATATACAGTGTGAGCCAGAAATATGGTCATTTTTGAAATTCGTGTGAAGGAAAAAAAATTGTATTTCAAAATAAATTAATTCATGATATTGAAGTTCATAACATGCATTTTTTTTTTTTAAGTTTAATTTTTTGCTGGCAGAACGCTTGAGTGACCATGTGGAACTGGTTGGGTGAAGAACGCGAACGCGCTTTCGCTATCAATGCGTTTTACAAGATTAATGATCGTGCAACTGCTGCACAACGTCAATTCAAACTCCATTTTAATGTTCAACGTCATGGAAATGTGACGTCTGTTCATGCTATCAAGGTATGGGTTCAGAAGTTTGAGAGGACCGGTTCAGCTTTCAAAGAGAAACCGCCGGGAGCACCCAAATCAGTAAGAACGGCACAAAACATTGAGTGTGTAAGGGAGTCAGTTTTGAGAAGTCCGCATCTCTCCATCCGAAAGCATGCACCAGCCTTAAGAATTTCTCACTCGTCACTACGTCGTTCATCGTCACTTAAGACGTCACGTCACTTACGTCACTACGTCGTCACTTAAGAATAAAAACATTGCCTCAAACAGGGAACCATGATTGTCATGGGGCCCGCAAGGCTAACCCCCACTCTAGCGGGGAAAATGGCCTTAAAACGATCATTCATTCATTCAGTTTTCATTCACTACGTCGCATATTGAATAAGGATTTAAACTTTTATCCTGATAAAATTCAAACTGTCCAGGAATTAAGCCAAGATGAACATCAGACGCGAAATCAATGATATTGACGTGGCCATGTTGCAGAACGTCATGAATAATTGGCGTCCAAGATTGGAGGAATGTGTCAGACGAAATGGTGCGAATCTCCTCGATGTTCTTTTCCACAAATAAATGGCATGTTATGTACTTCACTTTCTTTTAAAAATTTGTTTTAAAATACAACTTTTTATTACCTTTACATGAAGGATGTACAAGGATTTACACGAGGATGTGCGGGCGCTTACAGTAAACCCTCGCTTACAGTAAACCAAGATGGATAGCGGCTAGCTGTATAGCGAATAGTTGCACCTATGGGAATTTATGGGATGCGTTCCAGGGGTGGGGGCTTATCGCCCAAAATGATGTTTTTTTGCACATTTATTGCAAAAAAAAAAAACCCCAAAGGAAATTAAAAACATAAATAATATGCTTATATAATATTTTAAATGATTTAACCACAAATACTGTGAAGTACAGCTTGCACAAATAATGAATTGTATGCAGTGAGAGCAAAGAGCTCAAGGGTTCACTCAGAGCCCAACTCCTCACTCTCCTCTCTGCTAACGTCACTGCTATCCTCGATACTCTCACTGCATATGATGACAGCAAGTCTCGTAGACGGAGTGGTGGTGGCATTGCTGGTTGAAACTGTTGTGGAGTTGGAGCATTTATTTGTTCTTATAAAGCTGTCAAGGGTGGGCTTGTAGGCTATTTGTTTCTTCTGTTGATACAGAACTTGATAGCAGTTGATGGCACTGCAAGCAACAAGGGTATTTTCTGGAGTGGGGGGAGTGTCTGCTTCCGTTTCTTCCACTGCTCTCACCTGCTCCAGCTGGAGAAGCTCCTCATCTGTCAATTCATCTGCCTGACTATCAAGGAGCTGTTCCACATCAATCTGGTCGACCTCAGTAAAGCCAACCTTACGTGCCAGCTCCAGTGTCCTAGTTTGCTTGCTGCACTTTCCTCGGATTGATGTCCCCTTCATCAATTTCAGTGGATTTGTGGACATATTGCAGCCACACGTTTTTCCACAATACGTTAATAGTTGAAGCAGTTACCTCATTCCATGCCTCGGTAGTATTGTCGAGTCCCTTATTGATATTATACCCCCGCCAAAAGCCAAAACTCCTTGATGTCATGTCCTTGATTGTCATTTTGTTCCGCTCAGTCTCCCCAATGAGCTGGCCCATAGTGTGACAGAGGTAATAGCTCTTGAATGTGGTATAATGCTTTGATCCACGGGTTGGATGAGGGAGGTGGTGTTGGGTGGGAAGAAGAGCACTTCAATGTTATGCGTCCATTGATCCATCATGGTGGGTGGATGTGCGGGCGTATGATGTAAAACCAACAAGAACTTGTCTGCTAGGTTGTTGGTGGTGCAATATTCGGTACATCGTTTGGAAAGGTAACCAATTATGTAATTTTGAATGAGTGCAATTGTCATCCAAGCCTTCAGGTTAGAACAGCAGATGACGGGGAGGTGGGCCTTGTTGAAGCCTTTCAGCGCACGAGGATTCTCTGAGTCAAAAATTCGGAGAGGCTTCAGCTTCAAGTCCCCATCGGCATTACCACCTAGAAGTAATGTCAGCCTGTCCTTGGCTGCCTTGAGCCCAGGTGCTGACTTTCCTTCTCTGGAGATGAAGGTGTGAGAAGGCATTTTCTTCCAAAAGAGGCCAGTTTCATCAATATTAATGACATGCAAAGGAAAATAGCCACCCTCCTCAATCTTTGCCTTTAAGATGTCGGGAAAGGCTTCAGCAGCAGCATGGTCAGCACTGGCTGACTCAAATGCCAAGCTCAGGTTATGCAGATTGCTTAAACCTCTGAAACCACCCATGGCTATCCTTAAACGCTTTCGCTGCTGCACCAGTGTCCTCTGGTACATGTTTGATTTTCACAGAACCCCAGAGACTGTGGGACTTCACCTTCCCCATGACTGTGGAGAGAGGGGTCTGACGTTGTGGCTGATCCTCAATTGAGGTTGTTAACAGCCTCTTCACATTCTCCATGAAGGGGTCCTGTGTGTAAGTAAAACTCTTTATGCTGGTAGATGACACTTTTTCTGCAGCTTTCTCGATTCCCACCTTTTTAGCAATTGTTGTGACCGTAGAGTGCGTTAGGCCTATTGCATCGGAGATCTTGGTAGGCCCTTCACCACTCTTGTACCGCCTGATGACGAACAACTTTGATATCCAAGGTCACAGCTTTACGTACTTTCTTGGCACGTAAAGGTGCAGTCGGTGATTGAGGTGGACGTTTGGCAGGCATCTCGATGCTATTATCAATACGTGTTTTTTTCAGGGGTTCAGACTTACAGTGATATTATATCAGGAAGTAGCCCAACAGATGTCGGAGCATCACGAGATCATACGTGGTGAAGGGGAAGGTATTTTGAGAGGATTACATGGTGGAGAGATGCTTTGAGTTTTGCAATGGAGCCGTGTTTAATTATGTGGCTTTCGTGTGTTTTTAATCATGTGGCAGCAAAGCTTTTGTAATACACAACAGGTGATGTATTTAGTTATGCCTCAGGACTACGGGTGAACCTTTAAATTGCGCAACAGGAGCGTTTTTTAATTCCTTCATCGGCGTTCTAGCCGGACCTTAAAACATTTTTCTGCCGTTGTACGAAATATGATATCAATTAGAGAGAGCCTTTTTAGTGGAAAAGCATAAAGCAGATGGCCTTATAGCGAGGGATCCGGATCTTCAGCAACATCTAATCAAATAGTCCATGTCACACACCCAATCTGTCCACCAAGTTTCGTCCAAATCCGTCCGTAACTTTGAGATATTCTGCTCCCAAAGAGACAAACAAATAGGAGGTACAACCTCCTATTTGATGGGTGGTGGTGGAGGTAAAACCACCTTTGGTGGTGGAGGTAAAAACAGATGTGTAAAATGGTTGAAATTATCTGTTGTAAAAGATCAGAAAGGGCTGACGTTTCAATTCTTGCCCATTGTTGCAATAAAAGAGTTTGAAATGTCAGCACTTTGTGATATTTAATGGTGGATAACTTCAACCATTTTATTTTTGTGTTTTTTTATTATTATAGAAAGCATATATGAGAATAATGTTAACAGCGCAACATGGAGAACTAGAAAGTATCTGATAAAGCAAAGCCTGTCCATGTCCGCTTTGTATTCAGACTTCTTCTTTTGGATGCTAAACATGACGAAAATGGCTAAAAGACGAGGATGACACTCGGTAGCGTGCATACCTCCACCAGGCTGAACAGTTGATGGTTTCTATCCCACTGATAGGCCGAATCTGGATTCGGACCTGATCTAAAATCAAACCGGCTTGTTCTTGTCACCAAACCAACTCATCCACCAAGTTTATTCATAACTCGTCCACATCTTTTTTTAAATATGATGTTATATATCAGTTTTCAGCCGATGTCTCAATGGTGAAGAATCACTTCAAAAATTAAATAATTTTCGTATCGGAATCCATATTCAGATCTTCACCAAAAATGAATCGATTCGGTCTTGTCACACACACAACCTCTCCACCAAGTTTCGTCTGCATCCGTCAACAACTTTTTGAGATATCTTGTTCACAAACAAACAGCCAGACAGGGGTGAAAACATAACCTCCGTCTACCTTCGGTGGCGGAGGAAATAACCTCTGTCCATCAAAGGTGGTGGAGGTAATACCATATACAAAAAAATGGCGATTTTAATTGATCTGACCTTTTGACTTCAAAAGCAATCGACTTTAGTGATCCAATATACAAACCCTGCTCAAATTTCAAGTCAATCGGATGAAAATTGACAATTTTATGCAACCTTGACGTTTTATGCAACCAACCGTAGAAGGAAGTAGAGGACGGGGAAGACCGAGAAAGACTTGGCTAAAGGTGGTGGAAGAAGAAATGCGGGCAAGGGGGTAAACATGGGGAGATGTAGAAAATAGGGCAAAATGGAGAAGATTGTCATGGGGCCCGCAAGGCTAACCCCCGCTCTAGCAGGGAAAATGGCCTTAAAATGCATGTTGTGGTTGTTTTTCTTGACGTTTGTCCTTTTGTCTTCTCTATATACTCAAAAGAACGTTATGTTGAAAATTTGATGACAAAAGCTCCAATGGTAAAAATAGTTACAGCAAAAAACTAACCATGTAATGAAAATTTAATTTAAATTGATTCTCAGAATAAAGCAGCACATCATCATCTCTCGAAGTTAACTTTTTATGCAACCTTGACCATCTTGACCCTCAACCCATTAAATAGAGCTATTAATCATCCTTCACAGCTGTTCATTCTTTGACTTACCTTGTCCACGAGAAATGCTTATTGCTTGTAGTTCCCAGGTTGTGATTGAATGTGGTACAGAGTGAGAGATGGTCTCGCTAAGTTACAAAAAAGAAACAAAAAACATGTTTAGGTAATTTCATTGAATATGCTTAAAAGGAAAAAAGAAACAATTTGTTAATATTGTTTTTGAAAAACACATCAGTAAAAAGTTCACCTGTTATTTGAGATAAATATGATTCCCATTTAGTCAAATACGCTATGCTAATGGTTGATTAAAAAGTAAACCGATTCAAACCTGATGATTTGCAGAATTAAAAGTTTGACAGTAATAATTTTCTGAGCTGCATTAAGCAACATTGCAAGTTAAACTGGAAAGCATCTGAAAATGCAAACCCCGTCTGCGTCCGCTTTATCTCCAGACTTCTTCCATATGCTAAATAGGAGGAAAACAGCTAAAAGAATATACAAAAAATGACGGTTTTAGGCAACCTTGACCTTTTGACCTCAAAACCAATAGGCTTCAGTGACCCAATATGCAAACACTGCTCAAATTTCAAGTCAATCGGATGAAAGTTGACGATATTATGCAACCTTGACCTTTGACCTTTTGATCCAAAAACACAATGGGCTTCTGGCATCAATTTTCATCCAATTCATCTGAAATTTAAGAATTTGCATATTGGGTCACTGAATTGGTTCACCAATCAAAAGCTAGAAGCTGATTGTTTGTTTTTTTTAGATCAAAAGGTCAAGGTTGCATAAAATCGTCAATTTTCACCCGATTGATTTGAAATTTGAACAAAATTTGCATATTGCATCATTGGATTGGTTCACGACTAAAACGGTAGATGTCGATTGTTTTGCGGTCAAAAGGTGAAAGGTCAGTGTCACAAAATTATCAATTTCAATCTGACTTGAAATTTGAACAGGGTTTGCAAATTGGGTCATTGAAACTTCTTGCTTTTGAGGTCAAAAGGTCAAGGTCGTCTAAAATCGTCAATTTTTTTTTTAGCTGTTTTCAGCATGTTTAGCATACGGAAGAAGAAGTCCAGACACACAGCAGATGCGGACGGGCTTTGCATCGTCAGATTCTTTCTAGTTGTATGAGTTGTCGTTGGTCGGTGCAGGGTGTTTTGAAAGATGCCATTGTAGTGTTTTTGTGGTGTAGTCTTCATGATATGTAGTCTGTGTTCAGCCTGGGTGCGCTTTTTGATGTTCGTGATGTCATCTGAGAATGACATAGATGGGAAAAAAGTGATGTCGAGTATTTTTCTTTGGTGTGTGAGTTGGGGATACTGTTTAGTGTGATATGTGGTGTAACACAATATACCTTATGGCAATTTGTTAAAAGAGTGACTTGATTTTGAGAGAGCTACTTTTAGTCTGTTGATCACAGTGAGCTCGGTTTGTAGGGTGCTGATGACGGGTTGAAGTTTTGCATACACGTGATGTTCAAATGTCATACAAATCCATGCTCGTGGGTTTTTCCCACAGTTGCCCCACTATTCAGAGTGCGCTAGTACTCTCTATGTAGGGATGGCGCGGAAAAAAATGTCGGTCCCATCTGTTACATACAAAACTAAAGTTAGATTATCTTCTTTAAAAAGTCGCTTAGGCTATATATGAGAGCCTACCTGATCTGTTCATGTGGATCTCGAGGCGGGAATCCCTTTTCATTTCTCCAGACCATGACAAAAACAAAAAGGCAAAAAGGTCAAACGAGATCGGTCAAACCTGGGAATTCATCTTGTCGTTCATAATGATAATAATAATCTTCTTCAGACGGCATGTTTCCGAGCTGTCTCTATCAAAGGCAATGATTCTACTACCATCCGACAGAGTTTTACTTCCTGCAACATCCTTTGTTATTTTAATTCTAGTACCTTGAAAGGATTCCACGAAAAGTACGTAAAACTACATTCCTTTGTAAAAGAATAGGCCCGGGGTAGGCGTGGCTATGACTGTCAATCAGCTTGATGTGGGCGGGGCCGCTAGGCACATTTTCCTCAGTGTCGGTGTTTTTCGTGATAATGTTATATGGCATCAAATAATATCAGCAGAAATATCCTGCCTCGGTAAATGCCTTGTTTTTCAGTGTTACATTTATGAAAATAAAATAATAGCGAGGTATCAATACTACACACCGCACACGGGACACGTGATCATGAACCCTCCAGTCACGGGTCAAGGCAAAAGCAAACCACGTGATCAATAACCTTCTCGAGTCACGGTTTCTCGGCGGCAGATTCGCTACGGTGGCGCATCACTGAATATGCAGTCATATAGAACAGTCTAAACAAGGAATCCACTCGAATTGAATCTACTATGAATGGAGGAGGTGTGTGTGCGTGTGTGAGGCATACTTTTTGACGTCAATTAATTAATTACATACTATTCAAATGTACCTTTTAACCCTTTAGACTGCTGAGACCCCTTCGACCTTGGAAGACCCATTAACACATAAGACCAAAAAGACCCCTGAGAACCCAAAACACCCAGATGACCAAAAAGTCCTTGATGACCCAAAAGACCCAGGTGACCCAAAAGTCCCTGAGGACCCAAATCACCCAAAAGTCCCTGAGAACCAAAAAGACACACAAGTCCCCAAGGACCCAAAATCACCGAAACGTCCCCAAACACCCAAAAGTCCCTGACGACCTAAAAGACCCAGATGACCCAAAACACCCAGATGACCCAAAAGTCCTTGATGACCCAAAAGACCCAGATAACCCAAAGGTCCATGAGGATCCAAAAGACCTCAAGGACCCAAAAAGTCCTTGATGACCCAAAGGTCCCCAAGGACCCAAATCACCCAAAAGTCCCCAAAGACCCAAAAGTTATTGATGACCCAAAAGACTCACATGACCCAAAAGTGCCCGAAGACCCAAAAGACCCTTGAGGACCCAAAAGTCCTTGATGACCCAAAAGACCCCGAGTACCCAAAAATCCCAGATGACCCAAAAATCTCCGAGGACCAAAAAGACCCAGATGACTCAAAAGTCCCCAAAGATCCAAAAGTCCCCAATTAAAATTTGGTCCAAGAGACCAACGGGTCCCCTAGTTTAATAAATATTTGAATTGACATTTAGTGATCCTTTCATCTTTGTTTTGGCATACTGCATCGACTGGAGTGGTCAATGGTCAATTAATTGATATTTAAATATAAAGATCCTAGTTTCCTAATGTGTATGCCCTATTACCTATGGCTACTGGGGTTGGGGATTTGGGAGAGGGATGTGGAAGCAGGGTATGGGGGAGTGGGGGAAGGGGGAGAGGGAAAATTGTTATTTAAAAAAAAATTTTTTTAATGCCAGACACCCTCAGGTCGCCACTGGTGAGCACGTCTATAAAGTTTGTACTACTACATTTGTAAATCAGTAGTAGAACATCATCTACTCAAATATTATAATAATTATTCAGATTGTGTAATTCTGAGCTGGGCCTCTCTCAATGGCAATGACTGGAGTTTTACTTGGTGCAGCATCCTTTGTTATAATTTGTTTCTCCAGTTTATTTATACAGTTAAATATTTACAGATGCTCTCTGAGAGCGTGTTCTCTCGTGCTCAACCGACACAATCATAGTTTGAAAAGGCCACGCCCTTCCCCGCGTTACACGATCAACCATGAACCTTGCTATGCGCATGCGCAGATAAGAAAGTGTGTCACGTGTACAGTGTGTTTGACTAACGTCTTTCTGATGATTCCTAGTGACTGTATTTTTGCCTGGGGAAAATCCACTCAAGTTTTATCGAGGTCTTCTGATTTCTCAGACCAAGGATTTTGACACTACAGATAAATGCTTTTTATCTTGTCTTAATAAAAGTTCTTCATTTAAGTTAATTTTACAAAACTATTAATCAGAGAGTGCGCTGGCACTCTCGACTCTATGTACTAACATAGAGATGACACGGATAAAAAATGTCGGCCCCACCCACTGATACGAAACGAAAGTTGGAGTATCTTTTCGTACTCTCATAGTAGTTTATCGAGGACACTTGCAGTTCGAGTGTATAATATGTTTTATTGACATTTCAAGTAGGCAAAACAGTAAAAACCACGAGAGTGTCTTTCACGTCCGGCCGTGTATAAATTCCTCCTGAGAGGCTCCGCCCACCCCTCTGTCCCCACCCTCCTGGTTAGAGGGAAACCACACCAGTTGTTTTGGGAATTTCTAAGTGCAGGTAGGTCATTGTGTGGCCTAAGGCTGGATGAAGACATTACTCTTGGAGAAACGAGCAATAAGACAGCTGCAAGATACAGTCAGGGTTACGTAAGACAACATATCTTTCAATCCTGACAAATCTGACACTCTCACTAAGTCTCTCCAAAAAGAACAACTGGACAACACTCCCATCTACTTTCTCAACCATCCTCTCCAAGAAGTTCTGCCACTCAAGCTTTTGGGTCTCACTATCTGCCATGATCTTTCCTGGGAAAACCACATTTCCAAGCTGGCCTCCAAAGCCAGTCGCCGATTGGGCATCCTCCACCGTGCGAAGTCCTTTCTTGGCACACCTGAGCTCCTCACCACATACAAGGGTTTTCATCTGCAGCTCAATGGAATACTGCTCTCCCCTCTGGGCTGGTGCTCCTGCCTCACACCTATCTCGGCTTCACGCCGTTTAAACCAAAGCTTTCAGAATCATTGGAATCTCCCGCGATAAAGCTGACTCTGAGGGCCTTTCACTCACTCACTGCAGGCAGGTAGGTGGTCTTTCTGTCTTCTACTGACTCCTCTCCAGCCTAGCTCCTCCAGCTCTCTCTGTGCTCTGTCCCCCAAATATTCCTACAGGTCGCACAAGATCTGCCAGCAACCCTCTTCTGGTGAAACTGCCAAAATCAAGACTCTCTGCTCACCTTCACTCCTTCATTCCTCTTTTCTCCTGCCTCTGGAACAAACTCCCTCACTCTCTTCAATCCCACTCCTCCCTCCAGGTCTTTAAAACAGCTGTTCACCAACATCTCTTATCTTCCTCCATCCAAAACCTTGATCTTTTCCACCCCTGTTAATTCATCCCAGATCCACTTTTTTGAAATACCAACTTCTTTCCTGGAAGTCCTAGCAGTGTCCATGTGTTTTCTAACTCTCTCCTCCCCCCCCCCCCCCCATTTCCATGCCTCCTCCCCCCAAGCCCCTCTCCCTCCCACAGATCTCCCGATGTCCCTGTTCTCTACTGTTTCTTTACGTGTGTCCGTTTGTTTTTTTGTGATTAATGTTCGCTCTTACAAGAACCTCGATCTTGTATACAAAAAAATAAAAATAGGAACACATGCAGTGTTTGACATTGCTGACTAAGATATCTTGGCACTTTTGCTCCAAGATTGGGTATCCTTTGAGCACCATAACATTGTGTTTTTCCACATTGTAAAAAAATTACAGAAACAAGTGAATAAAAACATTTATGCTAAATTAAAAATGCAATGTAGGGATGACAAACTACAGTCTCAAAAAGGTCCTAAACAAGATAGGGATGATGTTGGTTTAGAGAGTCGCTAACAGTATTGCCATCACATAACAATCCCTACATCACTGCCTCCAGCCTATAATTGTCTAGGGCTCGGCCTAGCTAAAAGTATTAGAAGCTCCGATATTTAATTTCTGCATAAGTATAAGTAGCCCCGATATAATTTCAGGGACTTCTTGCAGCCTCAGTTGTCTTTCCTACTTTTCTTTTTTTATCAACTTAGAGTAATCAATCACAAATGCAGATAATTATAGAATGCTGTTATTGGAGATGTTCATGCAGGTTGTAAGAAGTTGATGATCATGTACTGATATTATAACATTGTACTTGGGCTGATAATTTGTAGAGTCTCAGTATGTGGCTGCACTACAGGAGTAATCAAGTACTGGTGTAACCAGTGGAGTGTTTGTCGAAGCTTGAAGCGATAACTGATGAAGTGTAAATGAGGCAGTGATGTAGGGATTGTTATGTGATGGCAATACTGTTAGCTACTCTAAACCAACATCATCCCGATCTTGTTTAGAACCTTTTTAGACTGTAGTTTGTCATCCCAACATTGCTTTTTTAATTTAGCATAAATTTTTTTTATTCACTTGTCTATTATACAGACTTGGCATTTAATATGGAATTTTTTTTTTTTCTTGACTTGGGTTTACTTTCTTAACTCAGTATATCAATCTGGTGAATTTCTTTTACACTTTGGTGATTTATTTGTTGAAAGAACCATGTCACTGATTGTCTGTCGCAACAAGAAGTCCACAACAGGATTATATCACAGGTGGCGTGGCAAAATGTATGGACAGGTGCATTTGATGATTGGCTTCACAGTCGGGTATACAAGGGTTGTTGCGTTCTGTATTAGTGGAAAACAACTGCTGCACGTCTCCAAAAGTTATTGCCGCTTCCTCTGGAGATGGTCCGTCAACTCGACAATGCTGTTTGTCATGGAGTGGTGGCTTTACGAAATTACGGCATGAAATAGCGTGCTATTGCTCGGTAGTATGGCATCACTCAAGGTCAGGTGTCAAAGATCCTGAAACGAAATTCTCAGAGGGGTGTCCCTACTCCAATACCGAGGCCAGGACGTCCCCGCAGAACCACAAGGAGGGATGATCGTCAGCTGCACCGGTTAATCCGCAATGGCCGTACCAAGTCAGCTAATCAGCTTAGGGCTGAGTGGCAGCAACTGACAAATGTGCCTGTATCCAGAAGGCTAGTCAACCAACGAATGATTCAAGCAGGCTATCGTGCCAGGCGTCCCCTGAGAAAGCCATGCCTGACCAGACAACACCGCCAGCGCCGATTGCAGTGGGCCAGAGAGCACCGTCAATGGCAGCCAGGACACTGGAATCACGTGATCTTCAGTGACGAGTCCAGATTTCTGGTCTATCGTCAAGATGGCCACGTCCGAGTGTGCAGACAAGTGCATGAAGCCTACAACAAAGATTGTATAGTGCCAAGAGTCCAAGCTGGAGGTGGTGGGGTGACCGTTTGGGCTGCTTTTCATGCAGGGGACAAAACTGACCTGGTTGTTCTGAATGGAAACCTGAACCAGTTCAAGTACAGGGCCATTCTGGAAGAAACATTGCTTCCATTTGCTCGTGCAGCCTTTTGAGGAAACTTTGTCTTCCAAGATGACAATGCACGGCCTCATCATGCTCGCATGATCCAACACTTTCTTGCTGACCGTGGTGTAGAGCATATGGAGTGGCCTGCCATGTCCCCGGATATGAATCCGAGAGAGAACTTGTGAGCAGAATTAACGCGTCAAATCGACCACTTGGACCAGCAGCCGACCTCTGTGCGTGAATTGCAGCAGGCTATTGTCACTGCATGGCAAACGATTCCTGTCCAAACCTTGGCAAATCTCGTGAACAGCATGCCTCAACGTGTACGTGCTCTCCTGAATGCTCGTGGGGGTTACACGAAGTACTGAACTGTAATTTTACTGTCCGTAATCCCAGTCGTAATTTAACTTTTGTTTTTGTTAACGTAAAATGTACAGAAGTTTAACACAGTACTGTCCATGAATTGAGTTCGATATCAGTTTACATCACTTTCAAGGATCAATTTATTTGTTTTGAAATGTCAAATGTGGTTTTTGTTTCTTTTGAAGGTCACATTAACAAAATCTAGAATAATTTCATCATAATTCCAATGAACTTTTGGTTCTAAGACATCTTGACAAGTAAGTTCACCCCCACAAAAAAAATATTCCATATTAAATGCCAAGTCTGTAGATTGTGAACCATTGTGTCTGTCTGTGCGTTTGACCGCCTCCCATTTCCGATGGTCATAATTTCACGATTGTGATTGTAAATAAAGAATAAGGAGAAACAGCGTGAACAAAGCATCAGCGCTTATTATTTTCTTCTTTTTCAAAACATGACGGAGAAACTCAGCTACTAATGAGATTGAAAACATCAACGTGAAAAAGCAACACAATTTTATTATTCCCTTCGTTTTTTGGCAACATACACCACCCAGATCTTCTTCAAACTTAGCGAGAAACTTTTTATTCAAACCTGGAAAACATTACGAAGAAAGCCTGCTTCTGATAATTCTTCTTCTTCAACCTTGGAAAGCATTAAAGAGAAACTCAGCAATAGATTACCAAAACTCTAAAGGCTCCTTGGATCACTGCTGTTATGTCTGGGCGCATGGTGTATATGGAGCTTCACGACTGTGAAAACGCCATAAAATACAAAAAGATGAAGAAGATCCCTTCTCCATATTCAGCGAAGCGACAGACGGTATTTTGAGAGACCTGCGGTGCCAGCCCCATGGTGTTCACACATATCAGATTAACAATGCATACGTGGCAAGTTGAAGGTGATGGAAAACGGGTTGGTAGGAATCGAAAGCGGGTTTTTATGTCTCTCCCCCACCCCTCTCTGTCTCTCCCTCTCTCTCATACACCCCTCCCCACCCCTCTTTGTTTCCTCCCCTCCCCACCCCCCCCCCCTTCCAGTCCCATCCACCTCTTCTCCTCTCTCTCTCTCTCCTGCAGCCTCCCCCCATCCTCTCACTCACCCTCCCCTTCCTCCTCCCTCCCACACGTTCACCCCTCCACCCTCCCCCTCTCCCCTCCCTTCCCCTTCCTTCCCTTCCTCTTCCCTCCCCTCCCAGTGTCCTTCCTGCCCCTCCTCCCTCTATCCTCCTCTTTTCCCTCCCCTCTTCTCTTGCTCCCCTCCTCTCCTAATAATGCAAGAAATTATATGCAGAGTGAGGAAAGATTTTTTTAAATATACCAGTACTACAAAATCACACTGTAAATAAAGGGCAGCATGCAACAATTAAGTAAATGTGAAAAAGTTTACAAAAACTCCAGTGTTGCACAGTATTCTCAGATACATTTCACACTTCCACAGAGAAAATTCTGAGACATCAGGAATGTAAGTGATAACACGGAAACATAAATGACGGGCAAAGTGGGATGGAATGTAATGGAGAAAATATTTCTCATACACTGATTATATTCATATTAATAGATAGATAGAGAATAGGTTGGATAAGATTTTTGAATTTACACCATCCACTTTTGAATTTTATGGTGTTAAATTTTGTGTGTGTACTTTCATAATTGCCATGAGTTATTGTAAGTTTAGAGTGGAGCGCAATGCCAAACAGTGATATACTTAACTAACCGTCAATCAGCAAAGCGCATACCTCCGCCCACTGATAGGCCGTATCCCACTGATAGGCCGGAACTGGATCCGAGCCTGAACCAAAAGCGAATTGGCTTGTCCTCGTCACCTACCCAACTAATCCACCAAGTTTTGTCATAATCCGTCCAAAATTTTTTAAATATCGTGTGAAAATCGTTTTTGGCCCTATCTCTCAATTTAGAAGAATCACTTAAAATTATAGTATCCAAATCCTCAACTAAATCGAATCAATTTGTCCTTGTCACACACCAAACCTGTCCACCAAGTTTTGTTCAAAACTATCCATAACTTTTTGAGATATCCTGCTATATATTGTTTTGGCCCTATCTCTCAATTGTGAAGAATCACTTAAAAATTATAGTATCCCGATCCGGATCCAGATCTTCACCAAAATCTAATCAGATTTTTTCACCCAACCACGTTTCGTCCGAATCTGTCCACAACCTTTTTGAGATATTCTGTTCACAGACAAACAGACAAACAAACATGGGAGAAAACATAACCTCCGTCCACCTTCGATTACAGAGATAATGAACATGGGCTTTCATGACAATATACAATGCAACAGAGAGAATGGCTCTAACAAGAAGACCCGGCCTATCTAATTGTTATTCAAAGTGGCTGGAATTGTTTCCATATGACATTATTCAAAATATTGAATTTGTGCCCCAGATATGTTATAGTTTGGCTGACTACTCAAAAGATGACTGTCTGTGATTATTATTTCTACTATTGCTAACATCCTCACCTGCGCTAACATCCTCACCTCACTTGATGACTGCATGAACCCAGATCAAGTGTTTTCCATAAGAAACTAAGTGGGAAGTCACTGCGAATGAAAACTTCTCCCGCCATCATCTCGTTTGCATCTGATAAGGAGATGTGAACAGGCATAAGAAACACACATTAAGCATTTCATCGTAGAATGGAAATATAGTCTTAATCGTGAAGGTTAGGGTCATTCCGCATCAGTGCATAGGCAGGACAATATATTAAATGATTAAAGATTAGATTGAGATATGTTATCCGCCATGGGAAGGAAGGATAGGCTGGCGTTTCAGGCATCAACCCTCTTTTTCTCCAACAAAGAGTTAACATCCAAAACATCAGCTTCTTGTTGCTTCCCACAGCAGATAACATATCTGAAAAAATGTCCGGTTGAATTAATCTTTTATTAAATATTTTACAATAACATTGATTAATGAGCTTTTATTACATAAAAGAGACAAAGAATCTTACTATAACTCACCAAATGTCAGTCCGTCTGTCTGTCCATCCGTCTGTCCGTCCATTCGAAGGTATCGCAAAACGGCTGAACCGATCGCAACGATATTTTGGGTGGGTAATACTGGGACCACCTGGAGTAAAATAGGCTATATTGTTTTTCCAATTTCAGCTTTGGCCTCCAGCATTTTCAGCTTTGGACTCCCACATAATGTTATTTTCCCGGGTGTCGCACAAACGGCTGCACCGATCGGATTCGGTGACCTCGGACAAAGACCTTTTATAAGGACATGGATTGAATCCCTGCTTGGGAGAATGCCAACCCCCTCCCCGCCATCACGGCCGTCTCTCCAACTCACAATCCCACGAGATATGCGGAAAGGACGACCCAAAACCAATTATCTTCTTTTTAAATCGTATATAAACATCATTAAAAGTAAATAATGACCTCGGCCAAAGTTCAAACGACATGAGTTTAATCTCTACATGAGAGAATTCCACATAGCTATTTGGGCGGTGTATACGCTAACAGATCGCTGTCTCCATCGATCTTGCCAAGGCCGTAACACCCATCGGCTCAAAATCCTTTTAACTGTTGACTTGGTAGTTTTTACAATGAAAGAAACATTAACAATGTTGTTAAAAGTTTATTTTGTGATTCATTTGTGATTGGACTTATGTTGTTTGGAATGTAAAAAGAGATATCGAGTTCAAGTGAATGACGACATGCCGTGATGGTTTCTACTTTCTGAACGTGACCTTCGCGGATCGCCATATGCAGATTCACCACAGACCCACGATCGATGTTTCTACACATGAACGTACACGTTTGTTTGCGTTTTTGGAACGTTTTTCATGGAAGTCCTTCACGACCTTGCTGTCCATGTCTGACGTGCGACTGAGGGTGCTACAGGAATGTGGAATTCATTGGTTTCATGGTTTAGCATTCGCCGTATCTGCATTGCCTGTTTGCCTCCGGCCTCCCACCTGTGCATAGCACGTGTATCTCACTAGTTCAGATAATGTATATAGTATGATATTTCATAGTATTATTATGAAATAATAATAATAATAAGTATTATAAATAATAATAAGTCGAAATAATAATAAGTATGAAATAGGTGAAATTACGCCGTCTGGTGTTTTACAAAATGTAAACAAACAATTGAGAATGAATGGAATCTCTGACTGCACGGCAAGTGCAGATCTTTATCACCTGTCAGTCATATCACTATTCTAATACACATTTATAAATGGTTTATACCTACCAAAGTCAGCATCCTGCGAAATAATCCTACATTTATATTTTAAACATAGGCGCGCATCAACTTGTAAGTTTACAATCCGTGAACGGTATGGCAGCCCATTCTCGCAAATCAAAATTGCCGAATTTAAAATGGCCACCAAGGTCAAATCACGTGACCTTCAAGATGGGTCCCGATCTGAAAATAAACTTTAGGGTATATAGAATCATTGTGCCAGATTTCTTGCTTTTACCATAAAGTGCACAATTCAATCACAAATCTGCTGTACTAATATAGAGATATTGAATTAAAAGCAGAATGAGGAAATGATGTAAGGGTTTCCATTGGTGACATTCGTGGATTTCCCATTTGCAATTTCGCCATTCGCTGGATATAGCAACATTCAGACTGGGTGCGTTTTCTGTGCAAGACGGTGTATGCTGAGTCACTTTACCTCTTACACGAGCCTGTATACCGCCATACCTCTAATCTGTATACAAAAAAAGAAAGACAAGTCAGGAGACGACGATGGTTCATGAGCGAGCGGTATTGAATGACAAAGGACGGACTATAACCGAAACAGGCCCGGAAAGGCCAGGCCCGGAAATGTCAAAACGAAGGTTACTGGCCTTGAAATGAGATAGAAAATAATGTATAATCATTAATCAGTGATGAGGTTAGTTAGCTACACAATACCGAAAATTCGGTAAAAAATGAAATGAAACAAAAAAAAAAAAAATGAAAAATCGAGCTCCGTGGGGCTAGACACATGACATTGGCCTAACCAAATATCGAAACTCCTGTCAGATTCCACCAACCACTCGGAGAAGATGTAGCTTGAATTTGATTACCCCCTAAAAAGACATCTTTTTCGGGCGTGGCTCCGCCCACAATGGGCGCAATACGCCCACTCTAGGCAGGACACAACTAGATCATGATATCAACCTCCCACCCAAGTTTCATCAAGATCGGATGATATCATCGGGTAGTTATGCGGCGGACACACAGACACACAGACACACATACAGACAGACGCACACACATGACGAATATAGTGGTCACTTGATAACTCGTGAACCAAAAAAAAAAGTCCTTCACGAACCTGCTGCCAATGGCTGACGTTCGACTGAACATGGCACAAGAATGTGGAATTTATTGGTTCATCAATTGCCATTCGCCGTTGTTTTACCCAAGTCATTCACGAACCGTCTGTCCATGCCTGAATATGAATGAATGAATGATCGTTTTAAGGCCATTTTCCCCGCTAGAGCGGGGGTTAGCCTTGCAGGCCCCTTGACAATCATGGTTCCCTGTTTGAGGCAATGTTTTTATGGCCGGATGCCCTTCCTGACGCCAACCCTTGGTCACGCTCTTACGATGCGCAGGGATACGGTGTACCTATTTTAAACTGGGGTACACACCAGGATCATTAATCCCAGCAAGCTGGTACTCAATTTGCCAACCTCGGAAGGATGACAGGCTGAGTCAACCCCCCTGGCGTTAATTCAGCGATCGACCGGGATTCGAACCCAGGATCCTAGGATCCCAAGCCAGCACCCTAACCGCGAAGCCAACACCAGGCTAATGTCCATGCCTGATGTCAAAAAAAATTCATACTTGCATTATTTGTTAACTGCTAACTGGTATCCCCACCCAGGTCATACTATCTTCTTCAACTAAAGTATCAAACAAGCTCGGCTATGCCATTTTTAGACGATCGGTGTTGTTTATATGTTTTAGCATCTTCATGACCAACACACAATTAATACATGTTATATATTTATGTACACTTTACCATACCAGACTCAGTGGCTTTGTCATAATGGTTAGAGATTTTACTCTGAGTCTGGTAGGTCGGTGGTTTGAACTCTGGCTGTCATACCAAATATTTTTAAAATTGTACTTGCTGCTTCTTGCTTGACGCTCAGCATTTAAAAGGGATGGAGCACGGACAAACAACCATCGGTTGCTAATAATAATATATGCTTTGATGGGCCTAATGGCTGCTTCCTGTGTCAAATTATTAATTCAGTAATTAATTTGTTATTTATTTAAAGCCGGCGAAGCCGGTGTTATCAATAAACGCGTACGTATTATGTCGAAAACCAGATTATGCTGTATCCCTTGGCTTGAAAATTCCGAAGCGCAATGGAGGCCGCCATCTTGCGGATGCGGAAGTATGCATAACAAATTGAAAAACGTTCAATAGGAGTTTCTTTCACCCGTCTTTGTTTGATTCACAATCTTATGCACCTCTAATTGATAATTAAAATACTTTAAGACCAACCTCGGCCCGCACGTGCCTGGTTATCTTCAACGAAAAGCGTCACCAAACACCGGAACCAATGAGATTCGAGCATTTGAAAAAATATTTATAAAACGAAATCACACAATGGAGGCCGCCATCGACCGGATGCGGAAGTTTGCATAAAACAATTGCGAAAAAGTTCAATAGGAGTTTGTTTCACCCGTCTTTGTTTGATTGACAATCTAATGCACCTCTAATTTGTAATTAAAATACGTTAAGACCAACCTCGTTATCTTCAACGAAAATCGTCACCAAACACCTGAACCAATGAGATTCGAGCATTTGAATGCATAAAACAATTGCGAAAAAGTTCAATAGGAGTTTGTTTCACCCGTCTTTGTTTGATTCACAATCTAATGCACCTCTAATTTGAAATTAAAATACGTTAAGACCAACCTCGTTATCTTCAACGAAAATCGTCACCAAACACCAGAACCAATGAGATTCGAGCATTTGAAAAATATTTTTTTAAAGCTTATTACGCGTTTCGGAGGGTGAAAACGGGATCAAATATTCTAAAATTGACGAAGAATTCTTTTTTAGAAATCTCGCGGCCATCGCGGATAGATTTTCACGGCCGGAAATATCCGAAGTTGAGACGGAATTCACCGAATTAATCAAGAAGTAAATTTTATCAATTTTAATCTCATCCAGATGCAAATGGTACCTACGACACCTACTACACCTACTACAACCTACTACACCGACGGTACCTACTACACCTACCTACTACCAACGACCTAACCTACTGATGCCACAGTGATGGGTAAAATAGTGGCAAGAGGCTTTGGCTTCGCCGGCTCATTGCGGCTTTGCAGTCGGGTACTAGTAGCCGGCAAAGCCGGTGTTGTCAATGAACGCGTATGTTTTATGTTGCAAAGCCAGATTTTGCTGGATCCCTTGGCTTGAGAATTTCCAAGCTTTGACGCACCAAATCGCTCAATGGAGGCCGCCATCTTGCGGATGCGGAAGTATGCATAACAAATTGAAAAAAGTTCAATAGGAGTTTGTTTCACCCGTCTTTGTTTGATCCACAATCTTATGCACCTCTAATTTGTAATTAAATACTTTAAGACCAACCTCGGCCCGCACGGGCCTGGTTATCTTCAACGAAAATCGTCACCAAACACCGGAACCAATGAGATTCGAGCATTTGAAAAAATATTTCAAAAACCAAATCACTCAATGGAGGCCGCCATCTTCCGGATGCGGAAGTTTGCATCAAAAATTGCAAAAAAGTTCAATAGGAGTTTGTTTCACCCGTCTTTGTTTGATTCACAATCTAATGCACCTCTAATTTGTAATTAAAATACTTTAAGACCAACCTCGTTATCTTCAACGAAAATCGTCACCAAACACCGGAACCAATGAGATTCGAGCATTTGAAAAAATATTTTAAAAAAGCTTATTACCACGTTTCGGAGGGTGAAAACGGCGTCAAATACTCTAAAATTGACGAAGAATTATTTTTTTGAAACCTCGTGGCCGAAGGGGATAGTTTTTCACGGCCGGAAATATCCGAAGTTGAGACGGAATTCACCGAATTAATCAAGAAGTAAATTTTATCAATTTTAATCTCATCCAGAATGCAAATGGTGTCATTTTGAATGAGGTACGGTACCTACTACACCTACCTACTACCAACTACCTAACCTACTGATGCCATAGTGATGGGTAAAATAGTGGCAAGAGGCTTGGCTTCGCCAGCTCATTGCGGCTTTGCAGTCGGGTACTCGTATTTATTATTTGATGGACTTATTTATACTAGTCAACAAAATGGACGCAGTACAGTGTGGGAGAATAGATTTACAGGAAGATAAAATGTACTGTACTGTACAAAACACCTCCCAGGTTGTGCTGAAAGAAGAAGAAGAACCACCTTTAGAGGCCATTTTTCCCCGCAGAGCGGCTTTGCTATGTGTTTGCTTTGTGCTGGCTTTGCAATAAACTCCACGGGGTTCAATAGAAGGGGGGCGGGTTGAGACAGCAACAATGCAACAATGTATTGTGAATTCCTTAAAAATTATTTGGACATACTGCGTGCATAGATGTCCATTTCGCCATCATCGTAATCATATTCCTGCAGATATTCACGCTCCTCAAGTGCAGCATTGCAACACTCCTTGTAGATCTCACGACAGCCATCTTCCTCAATCACAAATTCAGCACGGCTCTCACACGTCTCCTCAGGCAGGTTGATACGTTGTCCGTCTGAGCAGCAGCGCCTTTTCTGTTCCACTTCATACTTTTCAACTGCCACACAATTGCAGTTATCAGCATTTGTAAGCACGATGATGTGAATAAAATGCAATGTGCAAAATCATTTGTATTTTCTTCGAATGTATCAAAAATACGATAATGTATTGAAATCTGACTTCCGATTCGTGTTGGCACCACGTGTAGGTTTAATCTGCATCAGCTCCTTCCGCTTCATCAAAGCTAAGTTTCCCGTACCAGATGCGTCATGTCTGTTATATTTTCGTCCCTGTGTTGCTGTTTTTGTTTTTGTCCAATTTTCCGTGTTATATCATGCCTTGTTGTGCTGTCTTGTCGAATTTGTTTTTGTGTTGCTCAAGGCCTACTCCTCGGATAGCCAGCGTGCAAATTCCATCTATGGTTTTATGCCACGTTCCTCCTTCCATTTATTTTCTCCCAGGTATTGCCCTTTCTACCTCCTCAAAGTTATCCTATTCCCCCTCCTCGCTTCAAAAAAATCCTATTTTTATTTTTTATTTTTCAGCCCAAAACACGATCTCAATCTGCCTCAATTTCCTTCTGCCTCTACTTCCTGTATTTCATTCTTCTATCTCAATATCTCCAACATGAATACCTCCATTTTTTTTTATTGGCTCCTTGTTCACAACTATGTCTCAATACCTCGATTTAGTATACAAAATAAAATACACATATACATGACATATTATAGGCTACTGTATATTATACATGACATATTATAGGCTCCTGTATATTATACATGACATATTATAGGCTCCTGTATATTATACATGACATAGTATAGGCCACTGTATATTATACATGACATAGTATAGGCTACTGTATATTATACATGACATATTATAGGCTACTGTATATTATACATGACATATTATAGGCTCCTGTATATTATACATGACATATTATAGGCTCCTGTATATTATACATGACATAGTATAGGCTACTGTATATTATACATGACATAGTATAGGCTACTGTATATTATACATGACATATTATAGGCTACTGTATATTATACATGACATATTATAGGCTACTGTATATTATACATGACATATTATAGGCTCCTGTATATTATACATGACATAGTATAGGCTACTGTATATTATACACGACATATTATAGGCTACTGTGGCGGACACAAAAGCCCACTGGCGTGGTGACATCATTCCGCGCACCAAGTGGGCGAGGGCCACGCCCGAGGGGTAGGCGTGGCCTGAGGATAGACACGGGGCGCGCAGCCCAGAGCGCGCTAGTGTTACAGTGAGCTCCTGAAATAAAGACGCTTATAAGTTACCGCTTGTCCGCTTCCTCCTTGCTCGCAAGCAGCACGCGTAACGCCGCGCTTTACTGGTGACCCCCTCGACGTTGGATCTGCCGGAGCGATCCTTCCACACGTGACACCATTGCCATGGCCAACTTCATCAACCTTCCCGAATTTTGGGAGGCTCACGCCGAAGTCTGGTTCGTCCAGGCCGAAGCCCAATTTCAGCTTCGGCGCCTCACCGGCGATGACACGCGCTATTGCCACGTCGTCGCCTCCCTCGGGCCCGGCACGGCCGCTCGAGTTGTGTCCGTCCTTCGCCACCCACCGGACGGCCACAAGTACGAGGCACTCAAGCGGCTACTCCTAGCCACGTTCGGCCTCACGGACGACGCACGGGCCGACCGCCTCCTGGATCTCCCCGAGCTCGGTGACATGCGCCCGTCGGTCCGAATGGACCATATGCTGTCACTGTTGGGCGACGAAGCCCCCGGTTCTCTATTCCGGGCGCTTTTCCATCGCCAACTTCCAGCGCAGGTTCGCCTCACGTTGGCCGGGACCGGGCTAACGGAACCCCGAGCATTGGCAGCCGAGGCGGACAGGTACTTCGCCGCTTCGGACATGCGGGCGAGAGTCGGCGTGGCCGTCACGGCCCTCGAGGCTGATGCTGCTGATGCTGCTGATGCTGCTGATCCACAGCATCAGCTTATACAGCATACGCAGCATGCTGATACGCACCTCGTGACCGCCGCCACGCCCCGCCCACCGCCGCGGCGAAAACCGCCACCGCGGGGAAACCCGCCAACTCCACCGGCCTGGCGGAGCCAGCCGCGCTCCTCCAGCTCCACCACCTGGTGCTGGTTCCACGCCAAGTTCGGCCACGAAGCTCGGCAGTGTCATCCGCCATGCTCCTTCAACAGGTCGGGAAACGCCCGGGCCGGCGCTCAATAGTGGCGATGAGCACCGGCCGTTCGAGCAGCCTGCTGTTCATAACAGACACCTTCTCCGGGCGCCGTTACCTGTGCGACACGGGAGCGCAGGTGAGTGTCGTTCCCGCCGGCACGTCAGACAAGCACGCCGCGGGTGGGGGCCCCGCGCTGCTTGCCGCAAACGGGACGCCCATCCGTACGTATGGAAAACGCTGCCTCTCTCTGCGGTTCGGAGGGCACGTTTTCCGATGGACGTTCGTCACCGCCGACGTGCCCATGGCACTGCTTGGCGCGGACTTCCTGTGCGCTAATGGGCTCCTGGTCGACGTCAAGCGCAGACGTCTTGTCCAGGCCGAGACGTTCAGCTCGCTCGCTTGTGCATTGCCCAGCTCGTCGAGCAGCTCAACGAGCGGCTTGCCAAGCGGCTTGCCGAACGGTTCGGTTCCGGCCACGTTGGTCTGTACGCTTCCGGCAGCGGATGCATTCACCCGCCTCCTCGCCGGCTTCCCGGCCCTCACGCGGCCCACCTTCTCGGCGGGGGCCGTCAAGCACGGGGTGGCCCATCACATCCCCACCGTCGGGCCATCGGTCTATGCCCGGGCACGCCACCTCGAGCCGACGAAGCTGGCGGTGGCAAAAGCGGCGTTCGCTACCCTGGAGCGACTCGGCATCGTTTGGCGCTCAGAGAGCGCTTGGGCGTCGCCGCTGCACATCGTGCCGAAGCCCGATGGGGGATGGCGACGGTGCGGGGACTATCGCCGTCTCAATGACGCCACGACTCCCGACCGCTACCCCGTCCCCCACATTCAGGACTTTTCCGCCCGTTTGGCGGGCATGTCCTTCTTCTCGAAGGTGGACCTCATACGCGGCTACCATCAGGTCCCCGTCAGGCCGGAGGACGTCCCGAAGACGGCGGTCATCACGCCATTCGGACTCTTCGAGTTCCTGCGCATGCCCTTCGGTCTGAAGAATGCGGCTCAGGCGTTCCAGCGACTGATGGACAGCGTCCTGCGCGACTTGGATTTTGTCTACGTCTACCTGGACGATATCCTCGTCGCCAGCGCGTCCCGCGAAGAGCACCTACGCCACCTCCGCACGCTCTTCGAACGCCTGGGCCAGCATGGCCTGATTGTGAACCCCGCAAAGTGCCGGTTCGGCGCC
Source organism: Myxine glutinosa (assembly GCF_964187855.1). Lineage (NCBI taxonomy): Eukaryota > Metazoa > Chordata > Myxini > Myxiniformes > Myxinidae > Myxine > Myxine glutinosa. The sequence goes on along the minus strand of NC_136267.1, from coordinate 99,308,846 downwards.
GCCATAATCGATTTTCTGGGGCACCGTGTCACCAGGCACGGAGCCGTCCCCCTGCCGGCCAAGGTGGAGGCGGTGAAGGGGTTTCCGCGCCCCCGCACGATCAGAGGGCTGCAGGAGTTCCTGGGCATGGTGAACTTTTACCATCGGTTCCTGCCCCGTATCGCCCAGCTCCTGCGCCCCCTGCACGAAGCTCTCCGAGGTAAGCCGGGCAAAGGCGACGTTACCTGGACCGAGCAGATGGACACGGCGTTCACGGGCGCGAAGCTCGCCTTGGCTAACGCCACCATGCTCGCGCACCCGGCGCCCGATGCACCGATCGCCCTCACCACCGATGCCTCGGACTACGCGGTGGGCGCGGTGCACGAGCAATGGGTGCGTGGAGCTTGGCAACCGATGGCGTTCTTTAGCCGGCAGCTTTGCCCGCCCGAACGCCGTTACAGTACCTTCGACCGCGAGTTGCTCGGGCTTCACTTGGCGGTCAGGCACTTCCGCCATCTGCTCGAGGGCCGTGCGTTCACTGCCTTCGTCGACCACAAGCCGCTGATCTTCGCGATGGGCAAGGTCACTGAGCCGTGGTTGGCCCGGCAGCAGCGTCACCTCTCGGCCGTGTCAGAGTACACGACGGACATCCAGCACGTCGCGGGGAAGGACAACCTGGTGGCGGATTGCCTTTCCCGGGCCGTCGCCCACGCAGTCCACCTCGGCATCGACTATGCCCGGATGGCAGCGGACCAGGCCGCTGACCCCGACGTCCAGGCCTTGCGGACCGCCGACACGGGCCTCCGCGTCACCGAGGTGCCGTTCGACGGCGCGGGCGTGGCCCTCTTGTGCGACGTCTCCCTCGGGCGTCCTCGCCCCATCGTGCCCGCGGGCTGGCAGCGCCAGGTGTTTGACGCCATCCACGGCCTGTCCCACCCGGGCGCGAGGGCCTCCCAAAGGCTGATCGCTGACAAGTTCGTCTGGCATGGCCTCCGGAAGGCCGTCCGCGGCTGGGCCAGGACGTGCCTCGCGTGCCAGCGCGCCAAGGTGCACCGGCACACCCAGGCCCCGTTGGCCCCGTTCACGGTGCCAGAACGCCGGTTTGACCACGTCCACGTGGACCTGGTGGGACCTCTGCCCCCCTCATGGGGTTTCACCTACGTCCTCACCATGGTGGACCGCACCACCCGGTGGCCGGAGGCCGTGCCCTTGGCGTCGACAATGGCGGCCGATGTCGCGCAGGCTTTCATCGCCACCTGGGTCGCCCGGTTCGGCGCCCCCTCAGACATCTCGTCCGACCGCGGCCCCCAGTTCACCTCGGAGCTCTGGGGGGCGGTCGCGCAGGGGCTCGGGGTCCGGCTGCACCGAACCACGGCCTACCACCCCCAGGCTAACGGCCTGTGTGAGCGATTTCACCGCTCATTGAAGGCCGCGCTCCGGGCCACCCTCCGCGACGGCGGCTGGGTCGACAGGCTCCCCTGGGTCCTGCTGGGCCTCCGGACGGCACCCAAGGAGGACCTGCGCGCATCCGCGGCGGAGTTAGTCTTCGGGCAACCGCTGCGGGTGCCGGGCGAGTTCCTCCCCGACTCCGCGGCACCATGGTCCGCGGCACAGCAGCGCTCCGCTCTGCAAGAGACCGCCCAGAGGTTCGCCCCGGTGCCAACGGCATGCCACGGGCACCCACCGACGCACGTCGCCCCGGAGCTTCGCACGGCGGAGTACGTCTTCGTCCGCCACGATGCCCACCGGACACCACTGCGGCCCCCGTACGACGGGCCTTTCCGCGTGCTGGAAACCGGGGCGAAGCACTTCACCCTGGACATCGGCGGTACTCCTGACCGCGTTTCGGTAGACCGCCTCAAGCCGGCCCACCTCGACGTGGACCATCCACCGCCAGTGGCCCGACCCCCACGTCGGGGCCGTCCCCCTGCGGGCGGACCCCCGGCACCACCCAGCCCCGCCGCCACGCCGCCCCCCGGTCCTGCACCCATCCCAGGGGCAGCCAGGGGCATCCCACCTGGCATCCCTGCACCCCGGACGCCGCCGATCGCCAGGGGACGCTTCGGCCGGGTCATTCGTCTGCCCCGCAAACTGGCCCTCCAGGTGCGCGGGAATTCTGGGGGGGCGCGTGTGGCGGACACAAAAGCCCACTGGCGTGGTGACATCATTCGGCGCACCAAGTGGGCGAGGGCCACGCCCGAGGGGTAGGCGTGGCCTGAGGATAGACACGGCGCGCGCAGCCCAGAGCGCGCTAGTGTTACAGTGAGCTCCTGAAATAAAGATGCTTATAAGTTACCGCTTGTCCGCTTCCTCCTTGCTCGCAAGCAGCGCGCGTAACGCCGTGCTTTACTACTGTATATTATACATGACATATTATAGGCTACTGTATATTATACATGACATATTATAGGCTACTGTATATTATACATGACATATTATAGGCTACTGTATATTAAATATGACATATTATCGGCGACTGTATATTATACATGACATATTATAGGCTACCGGTACTGTATATTATACATGACATATTAGAGGCTACTGTATGTTATACATGACATGTTGTAGGTTACCGTATGTTATATATACACATACACTTGACATGTTGTGCTGTATATTATATAAACCCATATACTTGACATGTTGTACAACAACACAACAACAACATGCATTTTAAGGCCATTTTTCCTGCTAGAGCGGGGGTTAGCCTTGCGGTCCCCATGACAATCTTCTCCATTTTGCCCTATTTTTTGCATCTCCCCTTGTTAACCCCCTTGCCCGCATTTCTTCTTCCACCATCTTTAGCCAAGTCTTTCTCGGTCTTCCCTGTCCTCTACTTCCTTCTACATTCATTTCCATCACTCTTCTCAACCAGTCACTTTCATCCTTCCTCAACACATGACCAAACCATCTCAACCTGTTCCTCTTCACAGCATCAATCACAGGCTCTATTCCCATCATTATTTGCAATTCATCATTTATCTTCCTCTCTCTCAACGAAACTCCACACATTCACCGAACCATTCGCATATCCACCCTTTCCAGCCTTCGTCGCTGCTCTACGTTCATTACCCATGTCTCGCTCCCATAAATCATAACACTTCTCACACATGCAGCATACACCTTTCCCTTCAGCTTCAACGACACTCCCCTCCTCGTCAGCACGCCACTCAGTTCCCGAAACTTCTTCCATGCACATCTCACTCCAGCAACCGTTGCCGAGTCTGATCCACCTTCTCCATTCAGCATGCCTCCGAGGTAACAAAATGTTTTCACACCTTCCAGCTTCACGCCATCTCCAAGATCCAACTCGACGTTTCCACCATCTGCAGCTCCCTCGGTGCACACCTTACACTTGAAGGTGTGCACAGAGTGTGCACATACTTGACATGTTGTATTGTTGTACTGTATATTATATACACACATATACTTGACATGTTGTACTGTATATTATATAAACCCATATACTTGACATGTTGTACTGTATATTATATACTGTTACGTGTTCCTCCCTGACCTTCTGGTTTCGGTATATCCCCGAACCCCGAGAGGGGTCACGGCAGAAAGAATAGTTATTCAGTTTCAAAATCAATCGCTAATGAAACCATCCAGGAAACCATCAACTGAAACGATCAAATCAATAAGGAAACCACACTGTTGGTTGTCAATGAACAAATAATATATTAAAAGCACACAAAAAGAACCATATAACAATGGTGGCAATCAACCATTCAATCAAGATCTTAAGAAGATAACCTAGCTCAAACTCACGGTACCCTCCCCCCACCACCCCCCACCCCCCCGCCCCCCAGGGACTGAAACCGAGCACTTCTCAATGTCTCTGTAACTCCACGGAGATGAGGCGACTGGACGATGGTGAGTAAGGAGGTGTAGGCAAGGCGTGGACTGTCACGTGATCCACACTAACAGCAAACGGGCCGTGGAAAGGGAACTCCAAAAAACGCGATCCAGACGTGCACATGCACCGTTCAATCAGCGAACCGCAGTGCAATCTTCAAACGCCGCTTTATTGCACAGCCGTCCCCGGCAAACGACCGGAGATAAGCCCAGCCGATGCAACAAAAACCTTTTCCGATGAAGGTAGCGCGCGGGCGAAATGGCGGACGGCTCTCACTCAAGCCGCGGCCTCGAGGCGAAGATTCTCCGGAACCTCACGCCTGTACCTGGCTTCGCAGGCTTTTCCACAACGCCAGCGATAACACCGATCGCACGAGATTCCTTTCAAGGACTCAAATTTCACTCGCCCGGTATGCTCGACCACGCTAGGTACGGAGCGCTGACGTCATGCATCTTCCCCCACTTTTCTCGCGCCGCATCTTCCTCTTCACCTCATTGTCCTCTCGTTCGGTTTCCTGTATCATTTTAAGTTAACCTTTTTAACTTTTAATAACTGTTCATAAACAATAAACCTAAGGAAGACAATAATAGTACATAGAATCCGAAATCTTTCAAGTGGAGGAAAACCACAATAATGGAAGTTACGAATCCGTAACACTTCCCCCCCTCAAGAAAGAAAGTTTGAACACAGCGAAAACTTTCTTTGCATGCAAACTTTTTAAACAACCAAAAATGAACTCACAACCCAAATCACCAATTATCGTGGGCAACAATATTCAACATTCCCCAAAAATAAAGCAACAAAATTTTACACAACCCACAGAGATTTCCAAAGTTAATTCATTCTGGACAAAGCATCAGCAACGACATTGTCCCTGCCCTTTACATGTTCAATTTCCCAGTTGGACTCCTGCAAAGCCAAACTCCATCTCATCCCCCTCTGATTTTACTTTTTGTTTCTTTTGAATGAAGGTTAAGGGATAGTAATCAAAATCCCAAGTCAAGCAAAACTACAACACTCCTCCCGGGAGGCCGAGCTGAAAGCCAGGTTCCATGATGGTTGGGGTGGTGAGGCCTGGAAGTATTCACTACATGGACGCCTTTAGGAACGTGGCGTTCACGGTTAGTCCGTGTAGGAATCTTGGCTCGGCGGCTCCGCAGCATTCAGTGCTTCAATTTTCCTGAACTTTCATAATAATTACGGTGGGACCGCTTGTCACGGTACTCATATGTATAGCGGTCTCCTTCTCGGCCACTACTCTGACAATCCTTCCTTCGGGAGCTGCCGTAACTCTGGGAGCCTCCATAATAATATCGATTGCGGCCACCACCAAAACTACCGCCCAGTTGTACTCTCCTGTAGACCTCTCGACGCCTACGAAATGCCTTCCCTACTGTTATGGTCCGACCCTCCAAATCCTTGCTATTCAGATCCTTTTCTGCCTCTCTGGTGTCCTTTGAGTTTTCAAACGTGACAAAGCCAAACCCTCTTGACTTTTGTGTCTCCCTGTCTTTTATCAGCAGCACTTCCAAAAGTGGTCCATATTTGCTGAAGGCAGACTCCAGAACATCTTCCTTTGTTTTGAAGTTCAGTCCACCTACAAATAACTTGCTAAATTTGTCGCCATCCCTAACTGGTGTGGAGTTGTTTTCCCTACTGGGCTCTTTAACAACCATCGGGTTACCATAAACTTGACCACCGGCCAAATCATTCCCGATAACAAGAGACACTCCCTCTACAGGAAGAGTGGCTTATAAACCTACAGTGTCGGTCCTGACACCACATCAGACTCCAACTGGATGGCATGAAGTGGAGCTCTAACACAGCCACCAATCCCCTGTAAACGAACACTATCACCAGTTGCCGTCTCCTCTGACAATGGCAAGATGCCTTCAAGCATTAAAGATTGATGTGCTCCTGTGTCCCTCAATACCCTAACAGGTCTCCGGGTAGTCGGGTCTCCATCCAGTGACACCAACCCCTCTGAAATAAATGATTGGTAACTCTTTTGAGGGCGATTACTCAAGCTTGCCATTGCATTCGGAGTGGTACTAGTCGAACTCCGCTCCTGATTTTCCTTTCCCAGAGCATAACAGTGGGACATCAAGTGTCCAGGTTTATGACAAAAAGCGCAAGTAGGCCCGGAGGAGAACCTCGTGGTCTGCCTCGAGCCCCCCGGAGGCTAAGTCTGCCTTGGAACTGTTGTCTTCTGATTTCTAGAAGTCGTAGTATCAGAGTGGTCCTCATAGTCATCTCGAGGCCGTCCCCCTGAATCTTCGTTCTCTGCACCAGATGTATCATAACTCTCCGTGCGAACTCTAGGCGGGAAGTTAGGTTTATGGAACCTCATCCTGTGTGTTAAGGCATAGTCATCTGCCATGGTTGCCGCCTCATACAACATTGGTACTTTCTTTTCCTCCAGATGTACTTTAATGTCCTCATGGACACACTGTTGGAATTCCTCCACCAGGATCAATTGTCGCAATAGTTCGAAGTCTTTCCCGACTCCTTTTGAATCACACCACCGATCAAACATGGTTTCTTTCATTCTGGCAAACTCCACATGGGCCTCATTCTCTCTCTTCCTGGCGTTCCGGAATTTTTGCCGGTAAGCTTCAGGGACCAATTCATAGGCCTTGAGGTTTTCCTCGTTCCACCTTGAGGAATGGTTTTCTTCACTATCTCATAATCTGCACATTGGTCAACCGGTAAAGCCGAATAGATATCTTGAGCTTTACCCACCAGAACACTTTGCAGTAATATGGTCCAGAACTCCTCCGGCCATTTTAGCATTTGAGCCACTTTCTCAAAGTGTAAAAAAAACTTGGCTACCTCCTTTTCATTGAAGGGTGGAACCAGCCTCACATGTCTGCCAACATCCCAGGTGTTTTGACTAGTTGTCGAACCAGTCGGCATGGGTGGTACCTCTCCCCGTTCTCTCATTAACTCCAGCTCCTTGACTTTAATTTCCTGCTGACGCGCCAATTCACGGTCCTTTAACTCCCTTTCGGCTCTTCTCTCATCTGCTTTGAGTTCTCTTGCAGCTCTCCTTTCCTCTGCTTTTTTGTCTTCTGACCTTTCCTGGAGTTCTCTTTCCACCCTCCTTTCCTCTGCTTTTTTCTCTTCTAACCTTTCCTGGCTCTTCAATTGCATCTCCGTTTTTTGGAGCTCCACACTTTCCTGTTCTTCTGGTAACCAATCCAAGGCTCCCTCTCTCCATGTTCCTCATTCCACCATAGATTCTATCACCACTGTCTGCATCTCTGTTTTCTTCATTTTAGCTCGGACCTCCAAGCTAAAATGTTTGCCCAATATCAAGTGTTCCGATTTTAGTAACGCTCGGAACTGTGCCTCACTAGGGGTCGCTGTAAATGTCTCTGCGTCAAACTCCATGGTGACTATCCGTTAACACCTGTTAACCTTCACACAAGAAATTTCCCCCCCAAAAAATAATGTTTTTTGAAAAATTTGGGAATGTTGAAAACATTTCCAAAATTGGAAAATTTGGGAATGCTAGGGAATTAGATCCCGGACGAAATTTAGGGAATTTTAGATCCCGGACGAGCCCCCAATTTCTGTTACATGTTCCTCCCCGACGTTCTGGTTTCGGTATATCCCCGAACCCCGAGAGGGGTCACGGCAGAAAGAATAGTTATTCAGTTTCAAAATCAATCACTTATGAAACCATCCAGGAAACCATCAGCTGAAACAATCAAATCAATAAGGAAACCACACTCTTGGTTGTGAATGAACAAATAATATATTACAAGCACACAAAACGAACGATATAACAATGGTGGCAATCAACCATTCAATCAAGATCTTAAGAAGGTAACCTAGCTCAAACTCACGGTACCCCACCCCCCACCCCCGCCCCACCAGGGACTGAAACCGAGCCCTTCTCAATGTCTCTGTAACTCCACGGAGATGAGGCGACTGGACGATGGCAAGTAAGGAGGTGTAGGCAAGGCGTGGGCTGTCACGTCATCCACACTAACAGCAAACGGGCCGTGGAAAGGGAACTCCCAAAAACGCGATCGAGACGTGCACATGCACCGTTCAATCAGCGAACCGCAGTGCAATCTTCAAACACCGCTGTATTGCACAGCCATCCCCGGCAAACCACCGGAGGATAAGCCCAGCCGACGCGACAAAAACCTTTTCCGATGAAGGTAGCGCGCGGGCGAAATGGCGGACGGCTCTCACTCAAGCCGCGGCCTCGAGGCGAAGATTCTCTGGAACCTCACGCCTGTACCTGGCTTCGCAGGCTTTTCCACAACGCCAGCGATGACACCGATCGCACGAGATTCCTTTCAAGGACTCAAATTTCACTCGCCAGGTATGCTCGACCACGCTAGGTACGGGGCGCTGACGTCATGCGTCTTCCCCCACTTTTCTCGCGCCGCATCTTCCTCTTCACCTCATTGTCCTCTCGTTTGGTTTCCTGTATCATTTTAAGTTAACCTTTTTAACTTTTAATAACTGTTCATAAACAATAAACCTTAGGAAGACAATAATAGTACATAGAATCCGAAAGCTTTCAAGTGGAGGAAAACCACAATAACGGAAGTTAGGAATCCGTAACAATACACACATATACTTGACATGTTGTACTGTATATTACATACACACGTATACTTGACATGTTGTACTGTATATTACATACACACGTATACTTGACATGTTGTACTGTATAATTATATAAACCCATATACATACTTGACATGTTGTACTGTATATTATGTACACACATATACTTGACATGTTGTTCTGTATATTATGTACACACATACACTATATGTGACATATTATACTGCATATTAGATGCAGATACACTCGACATGTACTGTGCATCATATACACACATATTACACATGACATGAATGAATGAATGATCGTTTTAAGGCCATTTTCCCCGCTAGCGCGGGGGTTAGCCTTGCGGGCCCCATGACAATCATGGTTCCCTGTTTGAGGCAATGTTTTTATGGCCAGATGCCCTTCCTGACGCCAACCCTTAGTCGCCTCTTACAATGCACAGGGATACGGTGTACCTGTTCTAAATCGGGGTACACACCGTGGTCATTCATCCCAGCAAGCTGGTACTCAATTTGCCGACCTCAGAAGGATGACAGGCTGAGTCTGGTGTTAATTTAGCAATCGACTGGGATTCGAACCCAGGATCCTAGGATCCCAAGCTGGCACCCTAACCGCTAAGCCAACACCAGGCTTACAAAGCAGAAAATATATATTACACATGACATGTACTGTATATTGTGCACACACATATTCTACTCGACATGTTATACAATTATACACACACACACACACACACACACACACACACACACACACACACACACACACACACACACACACACACACACACACACACACACACACACACAAACACACACACACACTCTCTTATCCATATACACACACAGTCACACACACATGTATATATATATATATATATATATATATATATATATATATATATATATATATATATATATATATATATTGTGAGAAACCACCGGTGAAACCACCTGTTCTCACCCAGATTTGGTGCCCCGCCCACCGCGTGACGTGGCCTCCTTGGAGCCTCACGCGATCGGGAGGCGATTCGGCACGCGATTGGTGGAGGGTCAGAGAGCGCGGTCGCCATCTTATGCAACGGACGCGACTCTCGAAGGCTCCGAGTGGGAAGTAGATAAAGGGATTTCCCTTAATCTTCACGACAGCCGCGTTGGGCTGATCGTTTACCGTTCTGTATTTTACGAGTGAGTAACTCCGGAAGAGAACGAGTGATTCCCGGATCTCGTGGATTGGAACCGTGAGTCAGATATTGCCTGCGTCGTGTTGGAGCTGCTGGCCGACCGTTCCTGCAGGCCTTGTGCGGTGTATTCCACTCTGTTACCCTCCGAGTCCCGGAGATCGTCGATTGGAACCGCGAGTGATCTTGCCTGCGTCTTGTTTGGAGCTTCTGGGGCCGACAGTTCCTGCAGGCTTTGTGCAGTGTATTCCATTCTGTTACCATTTATGGTTTTTGTGATCGAGCCAATAAAGCATCGTGCCTTACCCCTAGAAGGCCGATTAAAACACCATTGTGTTTATTGAGTTCTCTCTGTCCACTCCGTGGACTACTTGAAGCCCGGACATTAACGTCCGTATTCCGTGCTGGGAACCATTTCACAGCCGGGATCGCGACAAATGGGTTGCTCGTCCTAGGATCATTCAAGTAAGAGACATTCGAATTGAGACGGGAATTCTGCATCTGCATCTTCTTTGCATCTGCTCACCAGCGGACGCCGTCTTGGAGGAGCCTTCTCACCAGCGGACGCCGTCTTGGAGGAGCCTTCTCGCCAGCGGGCGCCGTCTTGGAGGAGCCTTCTCGCCGTGGGACGCTGTCTTGGGTGGTGCTTCACTGCCGAATAAGTGAATAGCTTCGGATCCCTCCAAACAACCGACAAAAAAAAAAAAAAAAAAAACGTGAGTATTTGTACGTGGTATTTTTCTCATTGGCAATTTGATGTGCGGTGGTGATATTGTGTAGTTCGTGTCGTATTTCCCCAACAGAGCGTTGTGTTTGAGCGTTGTGTTTTGTGCCTTGTCTTATGATAACTCGTAGCCAAGCTATGTCGACCAGAGAAGTGAGAGTTCAACCTGATCATGTTGACAGTCGCGTGGGTGGCGATGCGAGCGACGCAATCAGCCTTGACCCAGTCACTAAACCCGATATGTTAGGAAGCGATTCCATCATGACTAAATGCATGCGTTCGCCCTTCTGGACCGGGCTGACTCCGGTTCAACAACTTGACATGTATAACAGGGAGAATGACAGGGCAGAGGCAGAGCGTGCGGCAGCAGAGAGAGAGCGTGAGAGAGAGAGAGAGCGTGCGGCAGCAGCAGAGGCAGAGCGTGCTGCGGCAGCAGAGAGAGAGCATGCGGCAGCAGAGAGAGAGCGTGAGAGAGAGAGAGAGCGTGCGGCAGCAGCAGAGGCAGCAGCAGAAGCTGAACACGTCAGAGAGCATGAGTGGCGAATGTTGACTGAACGACCGCGGGCAGAGGGGTCTGCTGCAAGAGTCCCGGAAACTGTTCATGTTCGTTTGCCGGACTGGACGGGAGACACGAAGCCAGAAGCGTATCTGGAGATGGCGGAGAAGTTGTTGGCTGCCGGTGGCATTGATGAGAGCTTGTGGGTCGGCCATCTTGTGAGCCATCTATCTGAGAAGGCGAGGGAGGTATATGCGAGGATGGCAACCGAGGACGCAAACAAATACAGGGCATTGAAGGCCGAGATTTTGAACGCCTATGCGGTGTCCGCGTGTATTTATAGGAGAAATTTTTTCAGCTGGACTCGTCAGTCCAGTCAAACCTATGAGGAACATTCGCGGGCCTTGTTGGAACAGCTGCAGAGATGGTTCAAGGGGAGCAAGGTGGAGTTACCTCAAGCGGTTGCGGAACCCCTGGTGCGTTACCGTATCGATCAACAGCTTCCGCCTGACTTAGCATTGTTTCTTGTCGACAAAGACACTGTTTCCTTGGCAGACTGCGTCAACCTTATTGATAAACATGTTTTGGCGTGCAAAATGCTGCAAGTCACGCAGTCGCGTCGTAAGACGGAGGAGTCTGCGATCAAGACCGCCCCCCGTCTGCCCGGCGGCTGGATCGAGGGGAGGGGTTCTCCGATGCCCTCCACTGGTGGCGGTCGCGAGCCGCAGACCAGGGCAGGGCCCTGGTGCGATTTCTGCAAACGCGTGGGGCACGGTGAAAACCGCTGCTTCTCTAATCCCGCTAGTCCGGCCTACCGAGGCAACCCTCCTGTTAAGTCGGAGGGAGATCAGTGGAGCTCATCCGCCGGGCCCTCGCACACGACGGTGGCATCGGTGACCGAGGTCACTGCCACCGAGGCTAATTCCATTCATCCACTGTACCAGGATTATTCAGGGACAGCCTTAGTGGGTGGCCCTGATTCGATGCTGAAGTTTGAGGCCCAATACCTTCGGGATACTGGGGCGACACGGTGTGTTCTCCGGGCGGGGGTAGTTCCGGCCTCTCAGATGCGTTATACCGGCGAGTATACCCTCCTTCGGGGCATTGACCGGGTTCTTGGCCGGTATCCCCTTGCCCTCCTCGAGGTCCGGAGTGACATTTTTAAGGGTCCAGTGACCTGTGTGGTGGTACCCTACTACCCGATACCCGGGGTCTCCTTGCTGATTGGCAATGATGCCATGGCCAGGGAGGAGTCATTGACTCTGACCTGTGGGGGGGTCACTAGATCCCAGAGTAAACAGGCGGAGAGAGTGGCGGAGTCAGACATATCTTCACTCTGGCCCGAGGAGCCTAGCGCCTCGACTCCAGTTCCCGACGGTGACGTTGCGTCAGCTGAAGTCCACCCGAGCCTCCCGTCAAGCCACCCTCAGGTGCCGTGCTCCTCAGGGACCGCTCCCGCCATGTCGCGATTCAGCAGGAACGCTAATGCTAAGGTATATGTGGGAAACCTGGGCAATGGAGCAGCGAAAGCCGAGCTAGGGAGGGTCTTCGAACATTACGGACCACTCCGCAACGTATGGGTTGCTCGAAACCCACCTGGATTTGCAGTTGTTGAGTTTGAAGAGCCACGAGATGCTGAAGATTCGGTCAGAGCCCTTGATGGAAGGTTAATTTGCGGATCGCGTGTGTGCGTCGAGATGTCGAATGGCATGTCGCGGCGGCCTCGTTTCAGACGCCCTTTGGTCCGCAGGCCTTTCGACCCGAACGATCGATGTTACCAGTGCGGTGAAAGGGGTCATTACGCATATGACTGTTGTTCTCGACACCGGAGGAGTACCCGCCGCTCTAGGTCTCGGCCCGTTTCCTTCCTGTCAACGCTTCCCCCAACTTGAGTTTGGCCCCCTTGCCTCTCTATTGTGCTTTGTGTGAAGTGTAACTCTTGTAGGGTAGATATTAATGTGGTGTATGGTGTTAAAATTTGTGTGTGAAAAAAAAAAAACCAAACTGGTTCATTGTTAACCTGTTAATGCCTGTTAATTGCCTGTGCGTTAATAATTGCGTTATTGTTGCGCTATTGCGTTGCGTTGTATTGTTGCGTTGTTGCGTTATTGTTGTTAATAAGTGTTAATAATTGTTAATTGCGTTAATTGCCTGTTAGCGATTACCGCCATCATCTTGCCATGTGATTTGCACCTACTACAAATACTGGTTTTAAAAACGCCGTCTATTCGACGGGGTTTTTACTTAGGGGGGGAGGACTGTGAGAAACCACCGGTGAAACCACCTGTTCTCACCCAGATTTGGTGCCCCGCCCACCGCGTGACGTGGCCTCCTTGGAGCCTCACGCGATCGGGAGGCGATTCGGCACGCGATTGGTGGAGGGTCAGAGAGCGCGGTCGCCATCTTATGCAACGGACGCGACTCTCGAAGGCTCCGAGTGGGAAGTAGATAAAGGGATTTCCCTTAATCTTCACGACAGCCGCGTTGGGCTGATCGTTTACCGTTCTGTATTTTACGAGTGAGTAACTCCGGAAGAGAACGAGTGATTCCCGGATCTCGTGGATTGGAACCGTGAGTCAGATATTGCCTGCGTCGTGTTGGAGCTGCTGGCCGACCGTTCCTGCAGGCCTTGTGCGGTGTATTCCACTCTGTTACCCTCCGAGTCCCGGAGATCGTCGATTGGAACCGCGAGTGATCTTGCCTGCGTCTTGTTTGGAGCTTCTGGGGCCGACAGTTCCTGCAGGCTTTGTGCAGTGTATTCCATTCTGTTACCATTTATGGTTTTTGTGATCGAGCCAATAAAGCATCGTGCCTTACCCCTAGAAGGCCGATTAAAACACCATTGTGTTTATTGAGTTCTCTCTGTCCACTCCGTGGACTACTTGAAGCCCGGACATTAACGTCCGTATTCCGTGCTGGGAACCATTTCACAGCCGGGATCGCGACAATATATATATATATATATATATATATATATATATATATATATATATATATATATATATATTGTTGCGGATATGGGATTTGCATCCATCCATATCCGCTTGTAAATATTCCCCTATTTCCTCAATACTTCCCAACTATCCCCAATCCCCCATTCCCTAGTCCCATTTTCTGTAAACAACACTCTGTAGACCCGACCTCCCCCTATTTCCCCCATTAAATGTCGCACCCAGGTTCACCGCATCTCATGTAAGACAACTATAGGACATCTTGCTAGTTATTCTTAGTCTATGTCAGTTAAGGACTCGTTTCCATTAATTCTGACTCTTCGTTGCACCAGAATGTGATTGCATGGCACCGTTAGGAAGTTTAGGACCTCCCAATACCTCCCCGCAGCTCTTCCTCACGGTTCAGCAACAACAACAACAACAACAGCAGCAGCGGCGGGCGCGGGGAGTGTGCGTCCTCACTCCGGCTTGGTTGGTAGGGGGTGTTGGGAGGGCACCAGGCCTTTCCAACGAGCCGCCATCAAACATGTGCTCGACGGGGTTACCAAATAGGGGCTCCCTGTCAGCTCCTCGTCAAGGGCGGAGCCCGGTAACCCCCGCACCCAATAGAAGCGGCGGACCGGTCCCATCTGGGGCGGAGCCAACCAGCCGAGGGCGTGTCACTCCCCGCTGAGCATGCGCAGGAAGAGGGAGGTGACGTCAGATGCGCGCTGAGCTTGGAGAAAGAAAGACGCCACCTCCGAGCGCTGTGAGGCCTCCCTGCATCTCTTGGACCGTGCTTGATCCTGTCCCCGAGCCAAGGTGCACCTTGTGCTATCGAACTACCTGTCCTTCCCTGCCATCAATCCCTGTGTAAGTCAGCCTTGTCCCGTTTGTCTGTGGTCTGTCTGGGATAAAATAAGATTGTATTTAAGTGCCTATCTCTTCTGTGTCTTTACCTCACTACCTTGTAATCTACCCCTTTTCTCCCACTGTAATTATATCCTCCTCCGGAGGTCTTGAGAACTGTACCCCTTGCGTCGTTTCATTTATCCCAGTCGTTGTGTCCTTTCCAATCATTGATTTAGCGTAGCGCGATTTGGCCAATGTTCGGGTGGAATCGGGTGAGTTGGGGAAGAGTCGGGGAATAACTGTTAGGTCGCGGTAATACACCACCGCTCGATCGAAATAACATCTAACCGCGATCCGTAACAATTGGTGTCGAGGAGTGAGATTCGAGGCCCGAACCAAATTTTTAAAAAAACATCTAGGAAAAAATTTGGTCAAAATTATAAAGACACCGAAATTTGATTTTGTTTTACAAAAAACCCGAATTTTGAAAGTCGCGCTATGGCAGATCAAGACGGCTGGGTTCCGGTAGAGGAGAGTGAGGCAGGGTCGATCCAGGACCAAATTGAGGGACATGAGGAGAGCGAAGCAGTGAGGGCGGCAGGTTCGCAAAATGGCGTCCTCGCGCACGAGGTTACGGGCGCGCAAAATGGCGCCTCGCACATGGCTACGGCGGCCGCACCCGCTGCACAAGTGGGAGGGATGGCCCAAATGCAGGCCCTCATGGAGCAATTTATGGTACAAATGCAGGCGTCCCTCAACCTGCAGAAGGACGAGATGAGGGCTGATAGTGAGCGAATGGGGGGCAAAATGGGAGAAATGGGGGAACGGTTAGAACAAAGGATGGGGGCCCAGATCGGAGGGTTAGGGAGTAGAATAGAGGGATTAGACAATAGATTAGGGGAAATACAGGAGGGGTTAACGGGGGTAGAAAACAGAATGGCCGCTCAAGAGAATCAAATGGAAGGGATGAAAAAGGGGTTAGAGGGGTTAGAAAACAGTATGGAAGGCAAATTGAGGGACATGAGGGACCAAGCGGAAAGGGAAGTTTAAAAAATGGGGCAGCAGATAGAGGGGGTCAGAATGGGGGTAGAAACTAAATTGGATGCTCACAGGGAGGAAATGGAGCAGATGAGGGTGGCATCTGGGCAGGAGATGCAAGTGATGGGAGAAGAGATCAGAAGAGGTGTGAGTGAGGAGGTCGGAGGAGTGCGCGAGGAGGTGAGGCACTGTAAGGAGCGCATGGAGAAGGAGGTGAGAAAGAGGACTGTAAAATTGCAAGGTGGTATAGAGGAGTTGACGCTGGGAGTAGAACAACTGACAGTGGGACAAAAGGAGTTGGGGGACCAGGTAAAGAAGAACACAGCGGTAATAGAGGGTTTAAAATCGACACAGAAGGAGATGAAAAAGGACATAGGGGTAATTAAAAAAGAGTGTCAGACGGTACATGAGGACCTGACGAGGAAAATGAACAAGGTGGGAGAGGTGATGGAGGTTAAAGCGCGGGAGATGCGGGAGCATATAGAAAAAAACAAGGTGGAGTTAGAGGAAGAACTTAAGGGGGCGCACGAGGAGATGAAGGAGGTGAAGCAGAAATTATAAGAAGTGGAAGAAAGGGTGAGCGAAATTAAGAAGCGACGGAGAGAGGATAAGAAAGAGATAAAGGAGGAAGTAAAAGAATTGGTCCAAAGTCTGTGTTCGGATCGTGATGATGTGCTCATTAACCGGATGAGGGATTCGCAGGTGATGGAGGAGAAGCGAAGAGAAAGAGGACCCGGTGTAAGTGGTGACCAATATGGTCGTGCGTATGATGCGCCAGGTGATTTAATAAGCTTGGGGGTCGAGATGGACCCGGATGTTCGTGAGAGGCCAAGAGTGAGGTGTATGGCTGGTCCGGAGGGTATGGAACGAGGGTGCGAGCGAGAGGGTCCGGTGATGGGAGAGGTGCGAGGTGTGAGTGAGCAAGGTTGTGGTGGGATGGAATGGGTAGCGGGTTGCGGAAGTGTGACCCATGCATCGACACCGACAGGGGTAGTTTTTAGAGGGACAGGGGAGGCACGGGAGCCCCTTGGGGGTAATGTACTGTGGGGGCCCGGCCGGTTCGGCCCCGCGCTGACCCCACAAGGGGCGACGCACGGGGTCCGGCAGGCGGGCAACGACTCACATACGAGGTGGTCCCACAAGGTCCCACTCGCGCCGTATGACGGTGGGTAAGGGTGGCATCCCTGCCACCCTTCCCATGATGGGGCAAATGCGCTATAGATTATGGGGTGTATGGCAGTGAAAACTAGCCTGGGTGGGTTAGGATATTGTGTGTAGGGATCTAGCGAAGATGACATTAGGTAACGTTAAGGTTTAGATAGTGACTGATACCTGTAGTGGGGACGTAGTAGCTTAGTGTTTGATAATGACGTGGGAGCGCTGAGTGTAAGGGAAGACGGAGAAGCGCAAGTTTCAGAGGGGAGTAGTTAGATGAGATGATGCTGTGTGAGAACTGGACAGGTGTGTGGAGCAGTGTATGAGTAGTGAGTGTTGTGGATCAGCGTGAATGCGCTTGGGGGAGAGAAGGGTGCAGGCGGCACCAAGTACGAGAGCACAGGTGTGCAAGTACAGGTGTGTGGAATATATGGAGCAGAGAATGAGTGGTGTGGAGAGAGTTGGAGTAAGTGGTACGGAGTGGTGTGCATGGTGCGAAGGTGTGGATGGGGGAAGAGTGGACCCCTTTTCACGAGTACCCGGGGAGGGTAGTTTAAAGAATAGTTAGAAGGTATAGGTAAATTGTGGTTGGATATTGGCATTTGTGGTGCGGATGCAGAATGGTATTGTGGATGGGTGCATTGGTGTGGTGAAATTGGCTGGTCGTGTGGCCTGTTAGTATGAGTGTGAATGGTTGGGCACTCCGCCACTGTTAGATGTCGGCCAGGTGAGGCCGCAGGTGGGCTCTGGGAGCCGTTAGTGTCAGTGGGTGCCTGAGGATCCCGGGTGTGGATCGGGCAGCCCGTGCCAGAGAGGGCACTGAGGAGGTGAGAGTGCGAGAGGGCCTTCCCCAGTTAGTTAGGTTAGGGTGAGGAGCAGGTGAGCTCGGAAGGCAACAACAGTGGTGGAGGTGTGCAGGTGGGCGGACCAGCTAGGAGCGTCACACGACCCAGCCACCGAAATTGTGCGGGGGCACCGAGTGATGAATCGGGGGAGTGAGACCCCAACTTGAGAAGCACCACAGTTTGGTCAATGGGAATTGGTTTTTAGAACCCATAGTGTAAGTTGGCCAATGGATTGGCAGGGAAAGACCCTGGGTAATGTAAAGTTGTTAAAGTCATTTAGGAAATAGTTAGGATTGATGAACCTGTCGCACCATACGCAGCCACTTACGTGAGGTGGTGATGATGACTCCACACCTGTGTTCCTTTGTTCTGTGTTGCAGGAAAGGAGAATTGCTGTGTGGATTTGTGAGACGCATCACGACGTGGATGAGACATTGGGGTGATTCCATCTCTCCCTCCTTAGGAGGGACTGATGATGAATTGGTGATGGCAAATTTTGATGTTGAGTTGGAGATGGCAAATTTGATTGGTTAGGAGGGAGAGAAGACGAATTTGGTTTATGGGAGGAACGGGGAAGACAGTAGGGACGTTTGTTGATGTGTAAAGTAGATGTTTATGGGTAGTGTTGTGTTTTGTGGATACAGTAAGGGGTAAGGGAGGGGCAATGTAGGTTACCTGGTGGGGGGGGGGGGGGGCGTACGGTAGGATCGTACCTGTCTCACTTGGTTCCCATGTGCCCCCAGTGTGCATTACCTTGAATTGCGTGCACTTTTGCGCCCTTACCACCTTACTCACTTGTCTTCTTTTGTCTCCCACCTCCGAGGATCTGGCTTTGGGGCAGAGAGAGAGGAGAGAGAGGTGCTGGCTCCGCAGTTGTGGGCCTGTACTTCCGCTGCTTGCTGCCTGGATCGATACACCATATGGACCGCAATTTTTGTGGCTGCCCACCATGGACCGCAGTTCTTTTGCAGGCAAGCACCACCTGTTGATGGACCTCTGGGTCAACGTGGCACCTATGCCATACAGGTGAACCACTTTTAGTTGGCCCCCCTGACGGCCACAATTTAGAAATGGACGCGGTTGGCGCCTTTCTTTATTTCTAAAGAAGCCAGAAGGCCAAGTGCACTCCATGAAGGCAAGACCAGCGGCAGAACATCGGCCGGCTGCGACACCACTGGTGACTATGAACACTTTATTGGTGCACTGGATGGTGCTGACTGTGCGTATGGGGTGGTGCTTTTGGTGCTTGGACGGGGTGCTCTGCACATTATTAAAGGCCGTAGGGCCACAGGGCACTCGTGGGTTGGTGTATCGATGCTGGCATGCGTGCTCTCTCTATGCATAACATCTGCATGTGTTCCTCAAAGAACAGGTCCTGGATCGTAGTGTAAATATCAGTCTTGTATAAATGATGCTCCCTACCGGCTGTATGTTTAGTTTGAGGATGCTTTCCGCGATTCGGTTATCCTGTGGGTGTGTTTCTGTTAGGAGAAGGGTGCAACGTCGCAGGGGGACATATTTACTCATTTGTGAACATCTGTAAAACTGTCGCACTCAGGGTTGAGCTAATAGTAGAGGGAACTACATCTGAGTGCCACACTAACGTAGGTAAAAATTTATCGGGTCGGGCCGCCCCGAGGTAGAGAAGGGTGCAATGTTGCGGATATGGGATTTGCATCCATCCATATCCGCTTGTAAATATTCCCCTATTTCCTCAATACTTCCCAACTATCCCCAATGCCCCATTCCCTAGTCCCATTTTCTGTAAACAACACTCTGTAGACCCGACCTCCCCCTATTTCCCCCATTAAATGTCGCACCCAGGTTCACCGCATCTCATGTAAGACAACTATAGGACATCTTGCTAGTTATTCTTAGTCTATGTCAGTTAAGGACTCGTTTCCATTAATTCTGACTCTTCGTTGCACCAGAATGTGATTGTATGGCACCGTTAGGAAGTTTAGGACCTCCCAATACCTCCCCACAGCTCTTCCTCACGGTTCAGCAACAACAACAACAACAACAGCAGCGGCGGGCGCGGGGAGTGTGCGTCCTCACTCCGGCTTGGTTGGTAGGGGGTGTTGGGAGGGCACCAGGCCTTTCCAACGAGCCGCCATCGAACATGTGCTCGACGGGGTTACCAAATAGGGGCTCCCTGTCAGCTCCTCGTCAAGGGCGGAGCCCGGTAACCCCCGCACCCAATAGAAGCGGCGGACCGGTCCCATCTGGGGCGGAGCCAACCAGCCGAGGGCGTGTCACTCCCCGCTGAGCATGCGCAGGAAGAGGGAGGTGACGTCAGATGCGCGCTGAGCTTGGAGAAAGAAAGACGCCACCTCCGAGCGCTGTGAGGCCTCCCTGCATCTCTTGGACCGTGCTTGATCCTGTCCCCGAGCCAAGGTGCACCTTGTGCTATCGAACTACCTGTCCTTCCCTGCCATCAATCCCTGTGTAAGTCAGCCTTGTCCCATTTGTCTGTGGTCTGTCTGGGATAAAATAAGATTGTATTTAAGTGCCTATCTCTTCTGTGTCTTTACCTCACTACCTTGTAATCTACCCCTTTTCTCCCCCACTGTAATTATATCCTCCTCCGGAGGTCTTGAGAACTGTACCCCTTGCGTCGTTTCATTTATCCCAGTCGTTGTGTCCTTTCCAATCATTGATTTAGCGTAGCGCGATTTGGCCAACGTTCGGGTGGAATCGGGTGAGTTGGGGAAGAGTCAGGGAATAACTGTTAGGTCGCGGTAATACACCACCACTCGGTCGAAATAACATCTAACCGCGATCCATAACAATATATACACGTATATACACACACACACTTTTAATGAATTGTTCAGTAACACACACTCCTGTCTCGAGATTGTATTATACTTAATATATTCAATACTTGGGGAGTTGGAAAAGTTTGACAGACGAGATAGTTATTACAGTTAATCTGGTAAATAAATGTATGGTAAAAAGTAGGAGGCAGGTGTGAAAAAAATAAGAATATGCATTTTTATATTTTCTTAGTAACTCCCATAATCTCATATATTGAAAAAATAGCTTGATGTGTATATTGGTCTATTGTGAGTACAGAATCTCATTTGAAGCACATTTGAATGGCTTCAAAAGCTCTACAACACATCTTGTTTTTGTAAATCTATTAAGTCCCTTCCAAGTACCTGAACAGTATTTGGAAAAGACCAACACCCGAAGAATCTACGAGAACATTAAATGTGTTAATATTTGTCACCTGCCTCGATGACAAGGTCAGAAAAAAAAGGAAAAAAAACCTTTTAGAGGCCATTTTACCCCGCAAAGCGGGGGTTGGCCTTTTTCGGGCACCGTGGTTGTTGTTGTTTTTGTTGGGCCCCTTTTTTGAAGCAATATTTTACGGCCGGATGCCCTTCCTGCCGCCAACCCTTTTTGTCGCCTTTTACGACAAACAGGAAATTACCAGTGAACTGCTACTCAATTAGCCGACCTCGAAAGGATGACAGGCTGAGTCAACCCCCCTGGCGTTAATTCAGTGATCGACCGGGATTCAAACCCAGGATCCTAAGCTGTCACCCTAGCCGCTAACCCAACACCAGGCTCTGACCTCGATGACAAGGTCAGAGATGGTGGATATTAAAATGAGCTCTGATCGACTGACCGACCAATCACCCGTCAATGTACTTTTGTGTACGCGATATTTCAAAAACTGTTGAACATTTAGCTTTCATATTGCAGACATATATATATATATATATATATATACACAGACTTGGCATTTAATATGGAATATTTTTTTTTCTTGACTTGGGTTTACTTTCTGAACTCGGTATATCAATCTGGTGAGTTTCTTTTACGCTTCGGTGATTTCTTTGTTAAAAGAACCATGTCACTGATTGTCTGTCGCAGCAAGAAGTCAATAACAGGATTATATCACAGGTGGCGTGACAAAATGTACGGGCAGGTACATTTGACGATTGGCTTCACAATCGGGTATATAAGGGTTATTGCATTCTGTATTAGTGGAAAACAACTGCTGCACGTCTACAAAAGTTATTGCCGCTTCCCCTGGAGATGGTCCGTCAACTCGACAATGCTGTTTGTCATTTAGTGGTGGCTTTACAAAATTCCGGCATGAAACAGCATGCTATTGCTCGGCAGTATGGCATCACTCAAGGTCAGGTGTCAAAGATCCTGAAACGAAATGCTCAGTGGGGTGTCCCTCCTCCAATACCGAGGTCAGGACGTCCCCGCAGAACTACAAGGAGGGATGATCGCCAGCTGCACCGGTTAGTCCGCAATGGCCGTACCAAGTCAGCTAATCGGCTTAGGGCTGAGTGGCAGCAACTGACAAATGTGCCTGTATCCAGAAGGCTAGTCAACCAATGACTGGTTCAAGCAGGCTATCGTGCCAGGCATCCCCTGAGAAAGCCACGTCTGACCAGACAACACCGCCAGCGCCGATTGCAGTGGGCCAGAGAGCACCGTCAATGCCAGCCAGGACACTGGAATCACGTGATCTTCAGTGACAAGTCTAGATTTCTGGTCTATCGTCAATATGGCCACGTCCGAGTGCGCAGACAAGTGCATGAAGCCTACAACGAAGATTGTATAGTGCCAAGAGTCCAAGCTGGAGGTGGTGGGGTGACCGTTTGGGCTGATTTTCATGCAGTGGGCAAAACTGACCTGGTTGTTCTGAATGGAAACCTGAACCAGTTCAAGCACAGGGCCATTCTGGAAGAAACATTGCTTCCATTTGTTCGTGCAGCCTTTCGAGGAAACTTTGTCTTCCAAGATGACAATGCACGGCCTCATTGTGCTCGCATGATCCAGCACTTTCTTGCTGACCATGGTGTAGAGCATATGGAATGGCCTGCCATGTCCCCGGATATGAATCCGATAGAGAACTTGTGGGCAGAATTAACGCGTCAAATAGACAACTTGGACCAGCAGCCTGCCTCTGTGCATAAATTGCAGCAGGCTATTGTGACTGCATGGCAAGCAATTCCTGTCCAAACCTTGGCAAATCTCGTGAACAGCATGCCTCAACATGTACGTGCTCTCCTGAATGCTCGTGGGGGTTACACGAAGTACTGAACTGTAATTTTACTGTCC
Source organism: Myxine glutinosa (assembly GCF_964187855.1). Classification (NCBI taxonomy): domain Eukaryota; kingdom Metazoa; phylum Chordata; class Myxini; order Myxiniformes; family Myxinidae; genus Myxine; species Myxine glutinosa. Next base: position 99,286,098 of record NC_136267.1, on the reverse strand, counting down.
GTAATCCCAGTCGTAATTTAACTTTTGTTTTTGTTAAAAAGATTTTGGGCTAATGTGCAAAATAAAGAGATACTTTTGGAAAACGTACAGACGTTTAACACAGTACTGTCCGTGAATTGAGTTCAATATCAGTTTTCATCACTTTCAAGGATCAATTTATTTGCTTCGAAATGTCAAATGTGGTTTTTGTTTCTTTTAAAGGTCACATTAACAAAATCTAGAATAATTTCAACATAATTCCAATGAACTTTTGGTTCTAAGTCATCTTGAAAAGTAAGTTCACCCTCACAAAAAAATATTCCATATTAAATGCCAAGTCTGTGTATATATATATATATATATATATATATGTGTGTGTGTGTGTGTGTGTGTGTGTGTGTGTGTGTGTGTGTGTGTGTGTGTGTGTGTGTGTGTGTGTGTGTGTGTGTGTGTGTGTGTGTGTGTGTGTGTGTGTGTGTGTGTGTGTGTGTGTGTGTGTGTGTGTGTATTGTTACTGATTCGTCACGTCCGCTGTTGTGGTTTTCACCCACTTGACATGTTTCTGATATCATGTATTATTATTATTATTCTCAAAAGGTTTATTATTCAGGAACAGCTATCTAAAGTTAAAAAGGTTAACATAAAATGATACAGGAAACCGACCCGGGAGAAAAGGTCGGTGAAGAAGAAGAAGGCGTGAGGACAGTGAAAGACGTGTCTTGAAGCTCCGTATGGAGCGTGGTTAAGCGAACGTCGCGAGTGAACTTTGAGTCCGTGAAAGAAATCGTGCGATTGGTGTTATCGCTGGAGGAGTGGAAAAGCCTGCGAAGTCAGGTACAGGCGTGAGGTTCCGGAGAATCCTCGCCTAGAGGCTTTGGGCTCGAGCAAGAGCCGGCCGCCATTTTGGACCCTCGCGCGTAGTTCACTGGAAACGGTTTCTGCCGCGTCCGCTGGTCTCACCCTCCGGTGGTCTGCCGGGGCTGAGTGTGCACTAAAGCGACGTCTGAAGATTGCACTGCGGTTTGCTGATTGAACGGTGCATGTGCACGGCTGGATCGCGTCTTTGGGAGTTCCCTTTCCACTGCTCGTTTGCTGTTGGTGTGGATCACGTGACAGTCCACGCTTTGCCTACACCTCCTTAATCCCCATCGCCCCATCGCCTCATCTCCGTTGAGTTATAGAGACATTGAGGGGTTTTTGTTCCAGTCACCGGGAACGCAGTGAGTTATGTGACTTAGTGGTGGTACCATCCTAAGATATATTGATTGTCTGGATTTGCTATCATTATTGATAATGTTATTCTTGTGTGGTTTTTAATATATTATTGGTTTGTCTATACCCATTGGTGTGGTTTCCTTATTGATTTCGACACGGAATTATATATATTTTTCTGCCGTGACTCCTCCAGGGGTTCGGAGGTATACCGAGACCAGGAGGTCGGGGAGGAACACATAACAGTATATATATATGTATATATATATATATATATATTGTTACGGTTTTTAGAACCTTCACTAGTAAATTTTAGTAAATGTTTCCCTTATAAATGTTCCCCTGTAAATATCCCCATCAATTGGTTTGTTAAAGATCGCACCCCAGTTAGTCCATGAACAACACGTAGCAATCCATAGGACCTCTCCGTAGTTATTTCATTATTATGTGTTTCAGTTAAGGATCTGTTCCCAGTAGTTGAATCTGCGTTGCATTAATCAAATAAGATAGGCCCTGTTCCGTTCATTTTGCGACGTCCCTCTCCAACCAATTGTGGTACGCGCCTCTGCCATCCGCAGCCGCCTCAGCGCTCGCCCCAGCCGCCATTAGCCGTGCGGTCAAGCCGAGGAAGAAGGGGGCGGAGCCGCCAGATCACGGGCGTGGCACGCCGACGCACCACCCGAGGCGGGGCCAGCGAGCCCCCACCAGCCAACCAGGGCTGATGAAAGACCATCGCGAGTGTGTTATGGAGTGTGCGGACAGCGAGTGGTGTGTAACAGAGAGTGCGGTGGTGGAATTGACGGAGAGTATGGGATGCATGAGCAACGAACGGAACGAGTGGTGTGAGCATGTACGGGGAGCATCGACGTTAAATGGGATAGCGGTTAGACCGACGTTTAGGCGACGTGAGCTCTCGATCCGTGCCGGGCTGTGTGTATTGCGGGAGCCGGCGGGGATCAGTGCCGCGTCACTCCTCTTCGGAGCGTCGTGCACAATTCGGGCCGGGCCTCGCCCCGCACGGTCGAGTCCGGGCTTTGCCGGGCAAGGCGACCGGCCCGGTTCGAGGGAAGGTAGGAGGGATCGGAACGGCACCCCCTTGTGGTTGTGGCATTCCGGCCGGGCAAGGCTGGCCCACCGCGCATGGGAGCGAAAGGCCCCGCGCCGGGATGGTGCTGTGAATCTTGGCCCAACCAAACCTCCTCCCCTGAATCGGATGCCGGACGGACCCAACCGCAGGAGACCAAACCACCCAAATTCATTGCTCGGCTTTGCGAAGCCGAGTTTTAATGATGTAATGACGCACCGAGGCTCAGAATAATGGACGATGGTAGGGGTAGGAAAATGATGATTGGCAAATTTGATGGGTAAAAATGATTGGCAAATTTGATTGGCAAAAATTGGATGGGCAAAATTGATAGTGAGAGATGCCCGATGTAGAGGGATGATAAATCCACCATCCCTCCCATCCCCGGGCACATGAGCTATAGTTATGGGGTTATGGCGGTGCAAACCAAGCCAGGGAGGGTTTGGATAATTGTTAGGGACTTAGACAGATGACAATCGGTAACTGTAGAGTTAAGTAGCGACATGTACCTGTAGTAGGGGACGTAGCAGATTAGTTGGATGATAACAACAAGGGAGCGCAATAGTATAAGGGGCGACTGGGAAGTGCGAGTTTCAGAAGGGGGTAGCCAGCTTAGACGATGCAGTGTGTGTGCAGGAAGTTCTTTGTGGTGAGCATGATGATTGGCATGATTGTGCCTTGAGCAGAGTATGGTGAAAGGTGTGATAGTGCGTTGTATTGAGCGAATGGTCCTGGAGGGAAGACGGGTGCACGTGCCACGAGGCGTACAGGTGACACCAGGTGTGTGAGCACAGGTGTGTAAGTGAAGCACGGGTGTATGGAGAATGGTTGTGTGGAATAGCTGGAATGGAATACATGGAGTATGGAGTGAATGGTCTGAATGGAGTATGGAATGGATGGTGTGGAGTGAGTAGTGTGGAATATGTGGAGTGGAGTGGTTGGTGCGAAAGGAGTGGATGGGGAAGATGGACCCCTTTCATGAATACCCGGGGAGGGTAGTTTAAGAGTAGGTAGAGGTATAGGTAAATTGTAGTGGATATTGGCATCTGTGGTGCGTGTGGTAGAATGGTGTTTGGATGGGTGCATTAGTGAAGTGGAAATGGCTGGGCATGTGGCCTGTTAGTGAGTGTAATTGAATGGGCACTCCACCACTGTTAAGATGTCGGCCAGGTGAGGCTGCAGGTGGGCTCTGGGAGCCAGTAGAGTTGTTCAGTGGGGCCCGAGGATCCGGAGGACGGACCCGGGTAGCCCAGTGCCAGAGAGGGCACCGAGTGGGGAGAGCGCCAGAGGGCCTTCCCCAGGTAGATAGGTTAGGGTAAGGAGCAGGTAAGCTCAGAGGCAACTGCAGTGGCGGGGGTGTGTAGGTGAGTAGACCTGCTGGTGAGCCACACGACCCAGCCCTGAAATTGTGCAAGGGCACAGGGAGTTGAATCGGGGGAGTGAGACCCCAAATTGGTGAGCGCCACAGATGGTAAGTGGGAATTGGTTTTTAGAACCGCATAGTGTAAGATGGCCAATGGTTTTGCAGGGAAAGACCCTGGGTAGAGTAAGAGTGTTAAAGTCATTTAGAAGTATAGTTAGTGATTGAATTCTCTTCGCACCATCTACATCCACTCACCAAGGTGACAGGACTCCACACCATGTTTTTTTGTTGCAAATGTTTTGGAATGGTGAGACGCATCATGACGTGGGGGTGACATTGTGCTTGTTTATTCCATCTCTTCCTCCTTATGAGGGATGGATGATGAATTGATTTATGGCAAATTTGGTTAGAGGGATTGATAACGAATTTGGATTAGGGGAGATATGGGGAAGACGAGACAGTAGAGATGGAATTTGTAAAGGTGTAGAGTTTTGTAAATACGGAGTAAGGGCTAGGGTAGGGTAGGTGACAAGGGGGGTGACGTACGGTAGGGACAAGCTTTCTCCGCTCGCTCCCATGCGCACCTCACCTCTGCATTACCTTGAATTAATGTGTACCCTTGTGACCTTGCCCCGATGCTTGCTGTGTCCTTTCCTTCCCTACTCACGGCTTGTTCATTTTGGGTCCGGGGGTGAGTGCACAGGTAGCCGCACTTGTGTGCCCGAGCCGCCGCTGCACAGCCTGCCTGGATCGATACACCACCTTATGGACCGCACGACTTGCGTCCGAGCACCACTTTATGGACCACACTTTTTGTGGCCAAGCACCACTGATGGACCCACGTGTTGGGGCCTGGCCCCTCTGCTGGGACCGGCCATGATGGCCAGAGAGAGTTCTTTGCTTGCGGACCACGGTGAGGTGGCGCCTTTTGCCATACATATGGACCACCCATAGTTGGCCCCTGGTGGCCCTAAATAAAAATGGGCGCGTTGTGTGCCTTTTTATTATTTTCAAATAGGCAGCAAGCAAAGACCAAGAAGAACGACAGGAAGAAACATCGGCCAGCAGAGCAGGAGCTGACAAGAACCGGTCAACAGTTAGTGTTGTTTTTATGTGTGCAATGAGCACTGGATGGTGCTTTGTGTGTTTTATTGGTGCTGATTGGTGCTTTGATGCTTTGTGATGCTCTTGTGCTCCGGGATGCACTGCAATATCAATTGTGCATCCCCGGGCACTTGAGTATGGTGTATCGGTGCAGTGCAGTGCATGCTCTTCCTCTTTTTAAAACATCTTCCTTTTTGTCTCCCAAAATGACAGGTCCTGAGTTTGCCGTGTAAATACAAATTAGTGTTTTGTAAATAATGCTCCCCACCGGCTAAATGTATAGTTTGAAGACCATTCCGCAATTCGGTTATTCTGTGGGCATGAGTCTGTTAGGTAGGATGCAACGTAGCAGGCGGGACATACGTAATTGTTTTAAAACTGTCGCACTCAAGGGTAAGGTTAATAGTAGAGGGCTATTACACCTGAGTGTCACATTAAGTAAATTTAGTTCGGGTCGAGACGATCCTAGAGGAAAAACGGGTGCTGTGTTACGGATTTTAGAACCTTCACTAGTAAATTTTAGTAAATGTTTCCCTTATAAATGTTCCCCTGTAAATATCCCCATCAATTGGTTTGTTAAAGATCGCACCCTAGTTAGTCCATGAACAACATGTAGCGAACCATAGGACCTCTCCATAGTTATTTCATTATTATGTGTTTCAGTTAAGGATCTGTTCCCAGTCGTTGAATCTGCGTTGCATTAATCAAATAAGATAGGCCCTATTCCGTTCATTTTGCGAGGTCCCTCTCCAATTGTGGTACGCGCCTCTGCCAGCTGCAGCCACCTCAGCGCTCGCCCCAGCCGCCATTAGCCATGCGGTCAAGTCGAGGAAGAAGGGGGCGGAGCCGCCAGATCACGGGCGTGGCACGCCGACGCACCACCAGAGGCGGGGCCAGCGAGCCCCCACCAGCCAACCAGGGCTGACGAAAGACCATCACGGGCGTGGCTCTATGGAGCGCGCATTGATTCCAACATGAGCAATAAAAGCGGCTACGAGGGACTGCTTGGCCAGTTGAGTGAGAAGGTTCATGAGGAGTTGAGTGAGAGGGTTCAAGAGTTGCTTGAGAGAGAGACGCGTGAGAAGGTACCGACGAGAGGGGAAGGACCTGGAGTGCACGGCGAACTGGCATCTTGTTCAAGGGAGAGAGCGTTGACACGAGCCATTTGTTGTAGACGGAGCATCCCTGTCCTATCGCTATATGCAACGTCCGCTCGCAGTGAACGATACGCGCTCGCTGCCTGCCAGGGTTTTCCCGCCACGACCCGATTCGACTCCTGGAGCCCTCGACGCCTACTGTCGGCCTGGGCCTTCTCATCCCTTCTTCCAGTCATTCCTGCCTGCCATTCCCTGTCGTGTGAGTCTGTTTGTTGTCCCGGGGTATAATATAAGACTGTTTAAGGCTGCCCTGTGTTTCTTCTTCTTCTTCATCCTGCATATTACTTTCGTTTCTTCTTCTTTGGTTTTGTACATAATTAATAAATGTCTGTTATTTCTTACCTTTGGTTTCTTCTTTCCCCCAATCGCTTTCGTCCTGTCTCCAATTGAGTACCTGTGGCACGATTTGGCCAACCGCAATACTCGGGTTTAGTCCTTTGTTAACGGCTCGAGCTGCGGGTTGCGAAACCGCTCGGCAAATACCATCTTGTCTGTGGTTCGAGCGGTACTTGTCTCCCTGTTTTGCAAAGGGATTGGTAAAGGTATTCGGGAGAACACCTTGACCAATAACCCTGACCAATTTCACCCCGCAAAAGAGCGTTATAAGTACCAGGACTAGAGACTGCCAGCTTAACAGGCCAAGGGGATTAACCCCCCTCTCCCCCCCCCCTTGCTAAGGGGAGTGCCGTCTCTGAGATCCATATATATATATATATATATATATATATATATACATATATATATATATATATATATATATATACATATATATATATATATATACATATATATATATATATATATATATATATATATATATATATATATATATATATATGCTTCTTCTATATATTGTTACGTGCTCCTCCCCAAGCCCCCTGGTCACAGTGTACCTCCGAGCCCCGAGAGGAGTCACGGCAGAAAAGTGTGTTATTCTGTATGTCAAAGATCAATGGTGAAGCCACACCAATTGTTCCCAGCCAACAAATATTGTATTAAGATCACACAAGAATAACAACACAAAAACAATAGTAATCAATTGTACAACAAATAGTATATCATTCCTATGATGGTACCATCAGGTTCGTACAATATAACTCACTGTGCTCCAAGTGAGCGAAAAGAAGAAGATTCCCAATGTCTCTATTCCCGCATCAAGCCAAAGTTGTATTCCGGCATCAAGCCAAAGTCGTATTCCGGCATCCAGCCAAAGTCGTATTCCGGCATCCAGCCAAAGTCGTATTCCGGCATAAAGCCAAAGTCGTATTCCGGCATCAAGCCAAAGTCGATCCGCTCCAGCGATCGTCAGAAGGATGTCCAATCGAGACCAGAATCCCGTTCGGATGACAGCCACAGCCACGCGGCCAAAGCTGCGCAAAGGTGCCCTCAAGGCGACTGGGAAATCCAACGGCGCCCTCCAGGCGACTGGGAAATCACACCCTCGCATATGGACGTTTCACGGCTCCAAATCGGCCAACCGCAGATTTACCTTCAAAATCCACGTTACACACACACACCCCAGATAAATGACTGGAGGCGGTGAAAGCGGCTGAAGCGAAGCAAAGAACCTTGCGCGATGCGCAAAGCACGTGAGTCAAAATGGCCGACGGCCCGTTCTCGAGGCGTAACGACAGTCCAACGATTCTCTTTGGAATTGACCGCAAAACCTGACATGCAGGTTGATCTGTCACAGCGATAACAACTCTGTCACAGGAATCCCTTTCCCGGGAAACCCAAAGTTCGCTAGTGACCTCCGTTCGTCAACGTTTGCTCTAGAGCTCGAAGTAGCTCAGCTTTCTTGTCGAACTCACTCGCTCCGCCTTCTTTTTCCTCTTCTTCCTCTTCGTCGTCGTCCGATTCCCGATCCGGTTTCCGGTTTCTTTCAACACTAACTTTTTCACCTTTTTGAAAACAGTGCATACACAATAAACCTTTTGAAAACAATAATAGTACATGGAATCAAAAATGTTTACAGTGGATGAAAACCACAACAACGGAAGTGACGAATCCGTAACACTTCCCCCCCCCTCAAGAAAGAAAGTTTGAACATAGTGAAAACTTTATTTGCAGGCAAAAACTCTTTTAACAAACAAAAGTAAAACTCACACCCAAATCATCAATTCCCGTGAGCAACGATAATTAATATTTCCCAAAATAAAGCAACAAAACTTCCAAACAACCTACAGAAATTTCCAAAGTTAGTTCACTCTGGACAAAGCATCAGCAACGACATTGTCCCTGCCCTTTACATGCTCAATTTCCAAGTTGAACTCCTGCAAAGCCAAACTCCATCTCATCAACCTCTGATTTTTATTTTTCATTTTTTGAATGAAGGTTGAGGAGTTGTGATCAAAAATCCAAAGCAAAGCAAATCTACAGCACTTTTTTGAAGAAGGCCGAGCTGAGAGCCAGGTTTCATGGTGGTTGGGTGGTGAGGCCTGGAAGTATTCACTGCATGGACGCATTTAGGAACGTGGAGTTCACGGGTTAATCCGTGTAGGAATCTTGGCTCGGCTGCTCCTGAGCACTCAGTGCTTCCAACTCTTCTCTTGATCATAAAAATCATAATCACAGTTGTAGAGTCGGGTGCTGTAATCACGTGAGTAGCGGTCCACTTCTCAGCTACCACCGTAATAGTCATCCCATCGAGAGTTACCAAAACTGTGCTGCTGCTGCCGGGAGCCTCCGTAGTAATCATGACTGCGGCCGCCACCAAAACTACTACTCCCACCCCGGGAGCCATAGCCACCCCTGAAACTACCTCCACGTTTTCCTCCTCTGTTGCCCCCTCGATGCCCATGGCCTGCCTTCTCTACTGTTATGGTCCGACCATCCAAATCCTTGCCATTCAAATCCTTTTCTGCCTCTTTGGCGTCCTTTGTGTTTTCAAACGTGACAAAGCCAAACCCTCTCGACTTTTGCGTCTCCCTGTCTTTTATCAGCAGCACTTCCAAGAGTGGTCCATATTTGCCAAAGATAGAGTCCAGAACATCTTCACTTTTGTCAAAGTTCAGTCCACCTACAAAGAGCTTGCCAACATTGCCTCTATCCATGACTTGTGTGTGCTGACACTTAGTTTCAGGGTACTCGACAAGAAGTGCCTGTGCAAAGCATGACGTCAGTACCTTCT
>NC_136267.1:99149569-99272069 GCF_964187855.1 Myxine glutinosa | reverse complement strand
ACCACGGTCCCTGAAAAAGGCCAACCCCCGCTTGCGGGGAAAAATGGCCTCTAAAGGTGTTTTTTTTTTTTTCATATTACACAGATTTATTCCTCATACCACCCAAAAGGGAGTCTAGAGTATCAGCTCCTTGTTGATAACTAGTTTTTAAAAAGTATTTCAGAAAAAAAAGTTTCCTCACCAAACTCGGAAAGAAACTTTAAGTATTTTTCTGTCGATCTTTTCTTCTTTCTGGATCCATCTATTGAACACTGAAAAACTGCAAAAAATATTCAAGTCGGTGATTAGTATAGAAGTATGCAATGAACCATAACAGTAAAAACAAAAAACTTTCGGCCATAAGTATATTAATGTTTACATGCATAGGGTGGGGGGGGGGGGGGGGGGAGGAGAGTCCATAGCTAGATTGCGTTGTGGATTTAGCTTGGTCGGGGTGCTTGAGTATTTTAGATTTAATGTTGTATCAGGAAAACTGTCAAAAGTAAGTTGTATATTTTATGTAGCAATCGTAATCTAAGAACAATGTATCGTAAATGATTCGTATAGTTATTGCAATTAGATCGTAAGCTCACACAAGGCTCAAAACAAAACGGTGCGGCTCCATAATTCCCCCGAAAGCGTTTCAATCACTAATGGTGTCTTCAATAATTTCACCACTGATCAGTTTCAACATACTGAGAACCTTTAGAGTTTTGAATGACGGTGGAATCAGTATCAGACTCCGAGCTCGATATGCACAGTTCTCTATGTAAAACCACCATTAGGATCAAGGTGAGTTCATCATGTGATGTCACTGGCAAAAAACGAAAATGGGAAAAAAAAAAAATCAAAAATATTTTCCCTTCAAATTAGTTTCTATGGTTTTCAGAATTTTTTTTTTTTTTTGCGTTTGGGATCTTCTAACATCCACCAAATAATGCTGGAAGACGGGACGCCCAGTTTAATGGCCATACAAGGATGGCACACATACACGAATGCATCGGTCTGCATGAGAAACACCAGGGTGACAGTTTGTAGCCGGGTCAACATTCAAACCTAGGCTAGACAGCTCAAGTGCGAGTGTGCATACCTCTAGAGTCTAGACAATCCTGCCAGCCCTCGGTGAATGCAGAATTTTTTTTAAAGCTGGCCTTATATGAAGTTTATGGTACATTTAATTTAAGTTTATGGTTTATGGCATCGTCCCACCATCCCTCAAAATTGCTGCTGTTACCCCCATTCTGAAAAAACCTGGACTAAACCCTGACACCCTAAATAACTTCAGACCCATCTCCAACCTACCCTTTCTGTCAAAGGTTTTGGAACGCGCTGTAGCCACTCAACTCAAACATCACCTCTCTGCCAATAACCTGTATGAAACATTCCAATCCGGATTCCGCTCCAACCACAGTACTGAAACTGCTCTCCTCAAAATCACCAACGACCTTCTCCTCTCCTCTGACGCTGGCAACCTCAACATTCTCATCCTCCTCGACCTCAGCGCCGTCTTTGACACCATCGATCACACCATCCTCCTCACCCGACTTGAAACCACCTTTAACATTACCGGCACTGCCCGCTCTTGGATTAAATCATACCTCTCTGACAGACGTCAGTTCATCTCCATCAATAACTGCAAATCCCCCACTGCTCCCCTCCCCCAAGGTGGCCCCCAAGGTTCAGTTCTTGGCCCCCTCCTCTTCATCCTTTACCTGTCCCCCCTCGGTCACTTAATCCGCCGTCATGGTCTCCAATTCCACTGCTTCGCCGATGACATCCAGCTTTTCATCTCCACCAAGTCCATCTCCACCGCCACCCACTCTATCCTGACAAACTGCATCACTGAAATAAAATCCTGGCTTCAAATCAACTTCCTCAAACTTAACTGTGATAAATCTGAAATAATCATCATTGGCCCAAAAACGCTCACCAAATCCACCCATAACTTTGCCCTCAACATCGACGGTTTCCCAGTATCCACCTCCCCTCACATCCGGAATCTTGGCATCATCTTTGACCAAACCCTCTCCTTCGACAAATACACTAAACAGATCACAAAGACAGCCTTCTTTCACCTGAAAAACATCGCCCGTCTCCGTCCATCCCTCTCCTCCGTGGCTGCAGAAACCCTCATCCACGCCTTCATCACTTCCCGTCTGGACTACTGCAATAGCCTCCTTTATGGTTCACCCTCAACAATCACCAATAAACTCCAATACATTCAGAACTCCGCTGCCCGTCTACTCACCCATTCCCGGACCCGTGACCACATCACCCCCGTCCTTTACAAGCTTCACTGGCTCCCCATCTCCCAGAGAATCCAGTACAAAATCCTCCTCTTGACCTACAAAGCCCTCCATAACCTGGCCCCATCCTACCTGGCTGACCTCCTCTCCAGACACACTCCCACCCGCAACCTCCGCTCTGCTGGTACCAACCTCCTGACCCCCCCCCCCCCCCCCCCCCCCCCCATCCGGACCAAATTTAGATCCTGGGGGGACAGGGCCTTCTCCATCGCTGCTCCCACCCTCTGGAACTCGCTACCTCACACCATCAGAGACTCCTCCTCACTCACCACATTCAAAACATCACTCAAGACCCACCTGTTCAACACTGCATTCAACATTTAACCCACAGCATCTAACCCCTGACTATCTCCTCTCCTTCTCCCTCCTTTGTGCTTTGAATATTTCCCTATTGATTCTTCTTCTTTTTTGCAATTGTCTTTATGTTTTGCTATGCATTATGTTTTGCACTCTGTCAAAGCGTCTTTGGGCTTCCTGAAAAGCGCTATATAAAATAAATGCATTATTAGGTTTACTCTCCATGAAATGGAGAGTAACCTATTATTACTGCTAGAGTTTTTCTTATTATTCTTCCACGCTATTTTGCACCTCCGAAAACTTCATAATTAAGTTTCTCAGCAACCGCTGGACGGATTGACAGGAAATTTTCATCAAATAATCGGCTAGGCTCGTAGAATTTTTAAATGCTAATGATGACGTCATAGGTCACGTGGTATGGGCGCCATCTTGTAAAACACCTTCAACTTTGCCCCTCTGTATCTCCGAAACGGCTCAATGGAAAAATTTGAGGAATGGCTCATTCTAAAGAACTCTGCAATGGGAACAAAAAACATGTGTATTGAGTATATCAAAAATGCTAACGTTAAGAGGTTAGAATTCGTCAAACACAGTTTTTCTCCCCCGAAAAAGAGATTTTTCCCCCAGATGCTTAGTTAAAAAAAACTCAGAATGCGAAAATTTTCGAAGTCATACGTCACATGGTTCGGCCGCCATCTTGTTTTCCGTGAAAAAACACAAAAAACCCTTTTTCTCCGCAACGGCTGAACGGATCGAGCCCAAACTTGGCATGCATATTCGCATACCCATGGCGAACAAAAAAGTCAGCGAGCACGATGTCATCCGACACGTGGTTTCAGAGTTATGACGTTTTCAAATCTCAAACTAGAAATGGAATCACCTCCATAATTTGTGGAGGTATCGAGTGGAAACTTTAGACAAATGTTCCTCATGGGGGGATGTTTAATCGTTACTTGAGACGTTTTTTTAAGTCACATGGTTTGGCCGCAATAAATAATGGAAGTTAAATTTTAAAAAGCTTGTAACTCTTGAACCACTGCATGGATCGACTTGAGTTTTTAATACAATGTAGCTCTCATCGGGTGGAACAAGTGTGCAAAATTTCAAGATGATTGGATGTACGGTCGCGAAGCTAAAGTCTTTATTGTTGAAAGAGGAACAAACACACCATTTTGTCCTGCCAGGCCACATCTCCCAGTGCTTTTGCCATTTCAGTTTTAATTTCCTTTAAAAAACATTTTCTCTGCAATAATAGGGCCGATTGTGATAAAATTTTCACCATAGGAGGCACTCGGTCTGTGGAATATTTTAATGGTAATTATGACGTCGCAGGTCACGTGGTTCGGCCGCCATCTTGTTTTTCGTGAAAACACGAAAACCCCTTTTTCTCTGCAACGGCTGAACAGATCGAGGCCAATCTTTGCAGGCAGAATCGCATGCCCATGACGAACAAAAAAGTCAGCGAGGGCGACGTCATCCGACACATGGTTGCAGAGTTATGACGGTTTAAAGCATGAACCTTTAAAACGTAGCTCCTCCCTCATTTTTGATCCAATCGAGGAGAAACTTCACAGGTCTGTTCAGCATGTCAGTCTACTAAAATGTCATTTTAGAATTTGCGATAGGTCACGTGGTTTGGCAGATATCGTTAATTAAACGATTTTTTTTTTTTAAATGGATATCTCTTGAATCGCTTTATTGATCGACGTGAAACTTCATACTGTAGTAGAAGTCATGAAGAGTAACAAGTGTGCAAAATTTCAAGATGATTGGATGTACGGTCGCGAAGCTATAAGTCTTTATTGTTGAAAGAAGAAGAAACACACCATTTTGTCCTGCCAGGCCACGTCTCACAGTGAGTGCTATTGCCATTTTAAGTTTTAATTTCCTTTAAAAAACATTTTCTCTGCAATAATAGGGCCGATTGAGATAAAATTGTCACCATAGGAGGGATTCGGTCTGTCGAATATTTTAATGGTAAATATGACGTCGTAGGTCACGTGGTTCAGCCGCCATATTGTTTTTCGTGAACACACGAAAAACCCTTTTTCTCTGCAACGGCTGAACAGATCGAGGCCAAACTTTGCAAGCAGAATCGCATGCCCATGACAAACAAAAAAGTCAGCGAGGGCGACGTCATCCGCCACATGGTTTCAGAGTTATGACGTTTTTAAGCATGAACCTTTAAAACCTAGCTCCTCCCTCATTTTTAATCCAATCGAGGAGAAAATTCACAGATCTGTTCAGCATGTCAGTCTACTAAAATGTCATTTTAGAATTTGCGATAGGTCACGTGGTTTGGCAGATATCGTTAATTAAACGAAAATATTTTTTTTTAAATGGATATCTCTTGAATCGCTTTATTGATCGACGTGAAACTTCATACTGTAGTAGGAGTCATGAAGAGTAACAAGTGTGCAAAATTTCAAGATGATTGGATGTACGGTCTCGAAGCTATAAGTCTTTATTGTTGAAAGAAGAAGAAACACACCAATTTGTCCCTGCCAGGACGTGCTCACGATAACGCGATCTCCCGCCGTCATTTCAACAACAAATGAAGTTCCAATTGCAGAATTATCAATAGGTGAGGCATATTAACAAACGAATGAAACAGATTTGCTCCAATTCTGACTATTTTTAACTCGATCGTATTTCACTCAAAGTTATGAGCGCCTGAAGAATAAGAAGAAGCGTTTAGCTTCTCAGATAAAATAAATAATTCTGTCTGCAATTTCAGGTTAATTTTCTTTTTAAAATGGCTTTTTCTGCAATCAGTGCATGGATTGACATGTGTGGATGTGTGTGTGGGTGTGGGTGTGGGGGGGGGGGGGGAGGGGTGTGTGTGTGTGTGTGTGTGGGGGGTGTATGTGTGGAGGGGTGTTCGTGTGGGGGGGAGGGGTGTGGGGGTGGAGGGATGTGTGTGTGTAGGTGGGGGGGGGGGGGTTGGTGTGTGTGTGTGTGTGTTTGGGGGGAGGGGTGTGGGTGGGGGTAGGGGGGATGTGTGTGTGTGTGTGTGTGTGTGTGTGTGTGTGTGTGTGTGTGTGTGTGTTTGGGGTGGGGGGATGTATGTGTGTGTTTGTGTGTGTGTTAGGGGTGGGGGGATATGTGTGTGTGTGTGTGTGTGTGTGTGTGTGTGTGTGTGTGTGTGTGTGTGTGTGTGTGTGTGTGTGTGTGTGTGTGTGTAGGTGGGGGGGGTTGGTGTGTGTGTGTGTGTGTGTGTGTGTTTAGAGGGGTGTGCGTATGGGGGGAGGGGTGTGGTGGGGGTAGGGGGGATGTGTGCGTGTGTTTGTGTGTGTTAGGGGTGGGGGGATTTGTGTGTGCATGTGTGTGTGTGTTGGGGTGGGGGTGGGGGGGGTGTAGAGATGTGTGCGTGTGTCTGTGTGTGTGTGTGTGTGTGTGTGTATGTGGGGGAGGGGGTGGTGTGGAAGGGGATGTGCGTTTGTGTGGATATGTGTGTGTGTGTGTGTTGGGGGTGGGGTGTGTTTGTGTATGTGGAGGGGGGGGTTGGTGTGTGTGTGTGTGTGTGTGTGTGTGTGTGTGTGTGTGTGTGTGTGTGTGTGTGTGTGGAGGGGTGTGTGTGGGGGGGGGGGGAGGGGTGTGGGTGTGTGTGTGGGTGTGTGTGTGGATATGTGTGGATGTGTGTGTGTGTGTGTGTGTGTGTGTGTGTGTGTGTGTGTGTGTGTGTGTTGGGGGTGGGGTGTGTTTGTGTATGTGGAGGGGGGGGGGGGTTGGTGTGTGTGTGTGTGTGTGTGTGTGTGTGTGTTTGGTGTTTGGGGGGAGGGGTGTGGGTGGGGGTAGGGGGGATGTGTGTGTGTATGTGTGTGTGTGTGTGTGTGTGTGTGTGTGTGTGTGTGTGTGTGTGTGTGTGTGTGTGTGTTGGGGGTGGGGGGATGTATGCATGTGTTTGTGTGTGTGTTAGGGGTGGGGGGATATGTGTGTGTGTGTGTGTGTGGGGGGGGGGGGGTTGGTGTGTGTGTGTGTGTGTGTGTGTGTATGTGTGTGTGTGTGTGTGTTTAGAGGGGTGTGCGTATGGGGGGAGGGGTGTGGTGGGGGTAGGGGGGATGTGTGCGTGTGTTTGTGTGTGTTAGGAGTGGGGGGATTTGTGTGTGTGTGTGTGTGTGTGTTGGGGTGGGGGGGGGGTGTAGAGATGTGTGCGTGTGTTTGTGTGTGTGTGTGTGTGTGTGGGGGGGGTGTGTTTGGAAGGGTGTGCATGTGGGGGAGGGGTGTGGGTGTGGGTGTGGGAGGGGGTAGGGGGGATGTGTGTGTGTGTGTGTGTGTGTGTGTGTGTGTGTGTGTGTGTGTGTGTGTGTCGGGGTTGTATCCAAGGGGGTTGTGTCAAAGCATGTCCAATGAAAGTGGGGTTGTATCACAAGTGGGGTTGTATCAAAAGTGGGGTTGTATCAACAGTGGGGTTGCATCAAAAGTGGGTGCGAGTAAACCGGTCATCACTGCCAGCAGTTTTAAAGTGGCAGTTCTAGTTATTATTATTATTATTATTTAAAAGGTTCTTCAGTTGCAGTACTATTTTAGGATGTTGATATTGGAGTTAGTTATAGGCAGGTTCAACCTTTGTCTGTGCTCCTGTTGCCGTTGGTTGCTGCAAAGATGAGGCCAGAATCATGGAAGACTCCCAAAGCATCTTTTCCTCCTCCAGGAGTACAAGTTCTGTCAAATGCTTCCAAAGCAGCAAACACCTGTACAAACATGTCTTTATTATTCACCAGTATAGTTGCATTATACATGCAAACTAGAACTGCACTCGGTAGAGAGCATACATCCACCAAGCTGACCAGTTTACGTTTTGTATCCCACCGATAGGTCGGATCTGCCCACAACTTTTTGAGATTCACAACTTTACAAAGAAACAGACAAACAATCAGACAGGTGTGAAAACATAGCCTCCATCCACCTTCTGTGGCGGAGGTAAAGAGCAGAGTTACACCAAACAACCTAGCTTATACCTTTACCTATCTAAACACAGTGCAAGAGCGCCCAATCAGAATCATCCGCCGAAGGTAGAGAAAGTGAGATATTAGAGCAGGGCGTGGTCGTTGTGACCTTGACCTCTTTGCTCACCCTGGGTGGGCCGACGAGCCCACGCTGCTCATTCGCAGAGGGAAGGGGTACAAAGAAGGAATACTGGTTTTGTCTCTGGTGCATATTGAAGAGGTGTAAGGAGGAAACTGGAAAGAGGTGCATATCTGTGGGTTTGTCCTGAAAAGGACGGTTTGCGGCTGTGCCTACGTTGAGGTCCTGCGTCCAAAGTAGATGATCAGACAAGAGAGAGAAAGAACATGTGAGGAGACAAATTTACTTACTGCGTGAGGTGAGAGATTAACTTATGTGTGCAGTGATAATTGGCTTGGCCTTAATGAACGCGCCCTGCCTGAATCGCTCGCTCACCCAGCGCTCCATCCTGCAAACTCGGTCCACAGCTCCAGCTCTGACCTGCCTTCCTCAATATTCCCGCCGACCAAGTCAAAATATCCTCTAGACAAAGATCCTTTGGCCAAAGATCCTCTCGCCGCTTGGGCGGGAGCAGAGCTTAGGTGCGGATCGAAAGAGTCACGAGGCGTGGTTAATGGAATTTGCAGAGAGCCCATTGGTGCACACCCAATTTATCCAGGGATGGCACCACCCACTTGAGCCTCCAGTCATTCAACTGCCGTCATTACCTCCCAGACGACCCCACAAGTCAAAACTGTGCAATTAACACATGGCTGGCGTATTTTGCTGCTGTGCTTTCCCAGCACAAACGTACACTGGAAGCCTAATTAGCTTTACAGGTAAGCGAAGCGTCAGGGCTACTACATTTTCTACTACTACTAATAGCCAATTAGCACACATTTGCACTAAGTGATAATGAGGTCTGAACGTCCATGTCAGAAGTGCCTGCTGCCGGCACATCACGCCATCGTTCTCGTTGCTCCAAAGGCGGCGGCAGACGTCTGTTGTGATTGTGATTGACGCGGTGGTAGAGGCGGCATGGCAGGGGAGCTATGGTTGAGGCGGAGTTGTGGTTTGTATTGTGGTTCAGATGTCATGATTTGAGCAATGGAGAGCGTGTATTATGAGCTTGTATTATGTTCTAATAATCAGAGAGTATGCTAGTACTATGTAGGGATGTAGGGATCTATGTAGGGATGGCGCAGAAGAAAATGTCGCTCCCATCTGCTACATACAAAACGAAAGTTGGATTATCTTCTTTAAAAAGTCGCTTAGGCTACACATAAGAGCCTACCTGGTCTGTTCAGCTGATTGTCGAGGTAGGGATCACTTTTCAGTTCTCCAGACCAAGGCAAAAGCAAAATAAAGCAAAAGAACAAGATCGGTCAAACCCGGGAATTCATCTTCTTGTATAATGTGCAGTGTTTATAAATGTGTTTTAATTATTTTATTAGTGTAGTGTGGTGATGTAGCATTTGTAGGAAGAGTGTGGTGGAGATTAGAGTGGTGTGACAATTTAGTTCTGGCACGTGATTTGAATTGGGTTTTGGCCCACATATGAAAATTAAGGATCAAAACCAATGTAGCTCGATGGTGATCAAGTTTAACTTTAAAGTGGGGAATAAACGAGAGTGAAAGAGGGGAAAACCCTAACTATAATCCCACACAATGCATATTGACTCAATAAACACACTACACAAAAGGTGAGGACTATCTGACGATTACTAATGAAAGAACTAACTAGGGACCTGTATGGTCCCTAAGGCACAGCTGTAAGGATGAAGGACGGGAACAGTGGTGAGTTTGAGGTGAAGGTGGGAGTGCATCAGGGGTCGGTACTAAGTCCACTACTATTTGTAGCTGTGATGGAGGTGCTGGCTCGGAACGTAAAGGAGGGTTTACCGTGGGAGTTGTTGCATGCAGATGATCTGGTGTTGATTGCAGAAAGTATTGATGGACTGAAGGAGAAGATGAACAAGTGGAAGGAATGTATGGAGACAAAAGGTCTGAAGGTGAATATCGGAAAAACGAAGGTGATGGCAAGTGGTAAAGCATGTGGTGAGGTGGAAAGAACTGGGAAGTGGCCATGTGCTGTGCAGGAAGGGTGTCAGAGTGAATTCCATTCAATGTACAATGTGCGCTGAGTGGGTTCATCAAAAATGTGGTTTGAGAGGGTCATTAACCAGTGTGGCAGCTACATTCAAGTAAGTGTAAGGTGTGCACAGAGGGAGCTGCAGCTGGAGGAAATGTTGAGTTGGATCTTGGAGACGGTGTGAAGCTAGAAGGTGTGAAAACATTTTGTTACCTAGGAGACATGCTGAATGGAGAAGTTGGATCAGACTCGGCAATGGTTGCTGGAGTGAGATGTGCATGGAAGAAGTTTCGGGAACTGAGTGGCGTGCTGACTAGGAGGGGAGTGTCGTTGAAGCTGAAGGGAAAGGTGTATGCTGCATGTGTGAGAAGTGTTATGATTCATGGGAGCGAGACATGGGTAATGAACGTAGAGCAGCAACGAAGGCTGGAAAGGGTGGAAATGCGAATGGTTCCGTGGATTTGTGGAGTATCATTGAGAGAGAGGAAGACAAATGATGAATTGCGAAAGATGATGGGAATAGAGCCTGTGATGGATGCTGTGAAGAGAAACAGTTTGGAGATTGTTTGGGCATGTGTTGAGGAAGGATGAAAGTGACTGGTTGAGAAGAGTGATGGAAATGAATGTAGAAGGAAGTAGAGGACGGGGAAGACCGAGAAAGACTTGGCTAAAGATGGTCGAAGAAGAAATGCGGGCAAGGGGGTTAACAAGGGGAGATGCAGAAAATAGGACAAAATGGAGAAGATTGTCATGGGGACCGCAAGGCTAACCCCCGCTCTTGCAGGGAAAATAGCCTTAAAATGCCTGTTGTTGTTGTTTGTTGGACCTGTATGGTGGTTGCTGTTGCCTGGGGAATGACGGTTTTGTAGGACCGTCACAATATTATAAACCACAAACACATAGGATTACCTTTTTAAAAAGTCACTACTGCTGTTTAACACAAACCTGAAAGAAATCTGGAGGAATCCTGACATCCTTGAGGCATTATGTGTTTATTGCATCCACCACAGACAAGAGGACCACAGCCTAGATCTACTGTATTCTATATACCTCAAATAAGATAACAAAACCCCTCCTCCTGCTCCCATAGGGAGCACTAGTATAAATAAATAAATCAAATAATAAATATAAATAAATAACAAATTAATTACTGAATTAATAATTTGACACAGGAAGCAGCCATTAGGCCTATCAAAGCATATGTTAATATTAGTAACCGATGGTTGTTTGTCCGTGCTCCATCCTTTTTAAATGCTGAGCGTCAAGCAAGAAGCAGCAAGTACAATTTTAAAAATATTTGGTATGACTCAGCCAGAGTTCAAACCACCGACCTACCAGACTCAGAGTAAAATCTCTAACCATTATTGTCGTGAAATTGTGTGTAAGTCCAAGCCCAGGTGTCATGCGCCTTCTGTCCACTGCGCGACAGTTATAAAGATCTTGGACATTAAGCGCAGCGATCATTCCTGTGACATATATTGTGTGTTACGTAGGTGCATGCTTAGAATGGTATGTACAATCACTTTGCTCAATGCTTGCTTGTAAACCCATTATCGATCCAGATGAATGCTGAGTACTGATATGATATTTGCTGATTCTCTTTACCGGTAGTGCTAGGGATCGAATCAGATTAAACTCATGATCTGAGACAATGTTGCATCCTTGATTTTACAACAATTAATCTCAATCCATCTCTTGTCTTGATCGAGATCGTCATGTCTCATAAGTTGCTACAAGTACCTACCTTCGGAGGAGACCCTCAGGTGCCGGACGCGTCTGCCCAGCTCAAACACTGGTTGCATCTGCTGACAAGCTACCTGGGAATCCAAGCGGATCTCACGGACGAGATCAAGCTAGCTGTTCTTAATTCCCACGTGACGCATTCCGTTTATGAGTACATTTCTCAATGTGACACGTTTGCCGCCGCCGAGGCTGAGCTACGTCGAATTTACATTAAGACTCGGAGTGTGGTCTACACTCGCTACCAGTTCGCTTCACGGCGACAGGACCCTTCGGAATCCATCGATCACTTCGTTCAGGAACTTCGCCGTTTAGCTAAAGACTGTACAGCTGAAGTTCGGATGCACGAACAGGTGTGTGATGATCTTATGCGTGATTCTTTTGTTTCGGGGATCTACTCGCCAATAATACGTCAAAGATTGCTGGAGACGAAGGATCTAAGGCTAAAGAAGGCTCATGAGTTGGCACTCGTGCTTCACGAGGCACAGACACAATCGGAAGCATACGACCGCCCGTACGTCACGGCAGGCTTAACTGGTGAGAAATGACCGGAGAGTGCTGCTATTGCGGAGCGAACGGATGCTGAACCTCCGCTGGAATCAGGGACAACGGAAGCTTCCGAAGCTTCAGGCACAAGCAGCTGTCTGCAGGGAGTAATGCTAAGTGCTTTTTCTGCGGAAACCGGATTCATTTGAGGTCAGTTTGCCCGGCGCGAGAAGCGACGTGTCACTCGTGCTCACGGAGAGGCCATTTTGCAAAGGTATGCCGCTCGTCACGAGGCCGGCGAACTCGCTCGACACTGTCCATGATCCTCTCACCGCCCAAGGCACAATCGGCACCCCGCGCGGCGTTGCTGGGATCATATCCCCGCACGGGCCTCGAGCGGCTTCACGTGCGACCTTGACTGGGATCATTTCACCGCACGGGGCTCGTTCGGCTCCACGCTCGATGCTGGCCGGCGTCGGGCCCACGCGCGTGGCTTGATCGCCACCTCTGGATGTCTCGACAACTTCCAGGCTGCCCGGACTGTCCAGCGCTGTTGTCCCAGTTATGATTGAGGGACAGATGGTAAACACCTTGATCGACATGGGTTCAACTGATAGCTACATTGACATGCGACTCGTCCAGAAGCATGGCTGGGCGATTCTCGGGACATCGCGCCATATTTTCATGGCTTCCCAGGCCCTATGGATGCGTACTAAAGCAGAATGTCGGCTGAAGCTAGTGATAAATGGCCGGATGTTTCCGGATGTTCATTTAATGGTCTTACTGACGTTATGTGCAGAAGTTTTGTTGGGACATGATTTTCTCCGTCGTCATGGTCGGTTAGAAATGGAATTTGGTGGTGATAATACTGTTGCGGATATGGGATTTGCATCCATCCATATCCGCTTGTAAATATTCCCCTATTTCCTCAATACTTCCCAACTCTCCCCAATCCCCCATTCCCTAGTCCCATTTTCTGTAAACAACACTCTGTAGACCCGATCTCCCCCTATTTCCCCCATTAAATGTCGCACCCAGGTTCACTGCATCTCATGTAAGACAACTATAGGACATCTTGCTAGTTATTCTTAGTCTATGTCAGTTAAGGATTCGTTTCCATTAATTCTGACCCTTCGTTGCACCAGAATGTGATTGTATGGCACCGTTAGGAAGTTTAGGACCTCCCAATACCTCCCCGCAGCTCTTCCTCACAGTTCAGCAACAACAACAACAACAACAACGAGCGAAGGGAGTGCGCGTCCTCACTCCGGCTTGGTTGGTAGGGGCGATGGGAGGGCACCAGGCCTTCCCAACGAGCCGCCATGGAACATGTGCTCGACGGGGTTACCAAACAGGGGCTCCCTGTCAGCTCTTCGTCAAGGGCGGAGCCCGGTAACCCCCGCACCCAATGGAAGCGGCGGACCGGCCCCAGTGGGGCGGAACCAACCAGCCGAGGGCGTGTCACTCCCCGCTGAGCATGCGCAGTGAGAGGGAGGTGACGCCAGATGCGCGCTGAGCTTGGAGCAAGCAAGACGTCCCCTCCGAGCGCTGTGACACCTCCCTGCATCTTTTGGACCGTGCTTTATCCTGTCCCCAAGCCAAGGTGCACCTTGTGCTATCGACCTACCTGTCCCTTCCTGCCATCAATCCCTGTGTAAGTCTACCTTGTCCGTTTTTCCGTGGTCTGTCTGGGTTAAGATAAGACGGTATTTAAGTGCCCATCTCTTCTGTGTCTTTACCTCACTCTGCCTTGTAATCTACCCCCTTTTCTCCACCACTGTAATTATACCCTCCTCCAGAGGTCTTGAGAACTGTACCCCTTGCGTCGTTTCCTCTTTCCCAGTCGTCGTGTCCTTTCCATCATTGATTTAGCATAGCGCGATTTGGCCAATGTCTGGGTGAATCGGGTGGTGTAAGGGAAGAAAAGGGGAGCAACTGTTCGGCCGCGGTAATACCACTGCTCGGTAAATAACATCCTAATCCGCGGTCCGTAACAATACTCTTTCTGTATGTGCTCTGGCCGGGATGGAAATAGAACCCCTGTCGCTGTTTCCCAATTTGACTCCTGACTGCACCCCGGTCACCGTTAAATCACGACGATACTCAAGGGCTGACACGCAATTTATTGCTGAGGACACGAGTCGACTTCTAAAAGAGGGAATAATCGAACCTAGTCGATCGCCTTGGAGAGCCCAAGTTTTGGTAGTCCAGACCGAAAAACATCGCAAACGCATGGTAATCGACTACTCGCAGACTATAAATAGATTTACAGAATTGGATGCCTACCCACTCCCAGGATTGGATTCCCTGGTCCGACAGGTGGCACAGTACCAGGTGTACAGCACTTTAGATCTCCGAAGTGTGTATCATCAAATTCCAATTGCGGCGGCCGATCACATCTACACTGGGTTTGAATCCGGACAGCGGTTGTACCAGTTCACTCGTTTGCCTTTCGGAGTCACAAACGGGGTTCATGCTTCAAAACGGCCATCGATGACATAATTGCGAAGGAACAATTAACAGATGTCTTTGTTTACTTGGACAACCTAACGGTTTGTGGGTACGATCAAGCTCATCATGATGCTAATCTGCAGCGCTTCCTCAAGGTTGCGTGCAAGTACTGGCTGACTTTGAACGAGGCTAAATGTCGCTATTCGACTCGGACTATAGATCTCCTGGGGTACACCGTGACCCAGGGCACAATCACCCCAGACAAAGAGCGACTGCGACCCTTGCTCGACATGGCCCCGCCACATGATCATGCTTCTTTGAAGCGTGACCTCGGGCTGTTTGCACATTATTCAAAGTGGGTCCAAAATTTCTCTGAAAAGCTCTGTCCCCTTGTGGATTGCAAAGTGTTCCCCATGTGTCATGCCGCCAAGGTCGCTTTCCATGGACTGAAGTCAGACATAGCTGGCGCCACTGTGTCGTCTATAGATGAAAACATTCCCTTTGTTTTGGAAAGCGATGCATCGGACCACGCGATAGCTGCCATGCTCTCTCAAGGGGGGCAACTTGTGGCCTTGTTTTCAAGAACTCTCTCCTCCACGGAGAAACGTCACTCATCTGTCGAAAAAGAAGCGTACGCCATAGTTGAGTCTATTAGGCGTTGGAGACCATATTTACTTGGTAAACGTTTTGAAGTCATCACTGATCAGCAAAGTGTCGCTTTCATGTACGACACACGCCATTCCCAGCGCATTAAGAACGAGAAAATCACTCGGTGGCACATAGAATTAGCAGATTATTGCTTCAGCATCAAGTATCGCCCGGGGCGGGATAATCTCGCAGTGGACGCATTATCATGCCCAGCTGTGTGCGCGAGTCTCACCTCCTTTGAAGATCTGAGTGTTCTTCATGAAACGTTGTGCCACCCTGGTGTGACTCGTCTGGCTCATTATGTGCGCAGTCGCAATTTGCCCTACTCTGTTGAGGACATTGGTCAGCTATGTCGCACTTGTTCCATTTGTGCTGAATTCAAACCTCGTTTCAACAAACCACAGATGGGTACGCTGATCCAGGCTACTCAGCCATGGGAGAGATTGGCTATGGACTTCAAAGGGCCCCTACCGGCTTCGAGTCTACCTGCTAGTCCTAGTCTACCGGCTTCGGGTAGCTCACGCTACCTTCTCACGATAGTCGACGAGTTCTCCAGATTCCCTTTTGCTTTTCCGTGCAGCGATATGTCCGCTGGGACGGTTATCCGGTGTCTGCAGATTTTGTTTTCCATGTTCGGGAATCCAGCCTATGTACACACCGATCGAGGTGCAGTGTTTAGGTCCCAAGACGTGCGAACCTTTTTGCTCCAGCGAAATATCGCTTCTAGCTATACTACTCAGTACAGGCCATAGGTGAACGGTCAGGTGGAAAGATTTAATGGCATTATATGGAAGGCCATTACTCTGGGCCTTAAGACCCGTGGACTAGGACTAGACTGATGGACCTGGATGGTACACGGGGCGTTGAATTCGATCAGGACTTTATTGTGCACCGCTACAAATCAAACTCCTCACGATCGTCTGTTTTGTTACTCGCGCCGTTCAGGTGCTGTCCGACCTTTGCCGGGCTGGCTTGCCGAGCCCGGACCGGCTTTCCTCAAATGCGCAGTTCGCCCGAGTAAATACGACCCGCTCTTCGACAAGGTTCATATTCTTCAAACCAATCCTGAGCACGCTCGAGTGCTGCTGCCAAATGGATGCGAGTCTACGGTTTCGGTGTGTCATCTTGCTCCACGCGGGGATACCGCTCG
Source organism: Myxine glutinosa (assembly GCF_964187855.1). NCBI lineage: Eukaryota > Metazoa > Chordata > Myxini > Myxiniformes > Myxinidae > Myxine > Myxine glutinosa. The sequence goes on along the minus strand of NC_136267.1, from coordinate 99,255,973 downwards.
GCCGGAGCTCAGCCCGGGGAATCCGATGATGGGGAATTCACCGTCAACCCTGCCCCCGCACGCGCCTGATCCGATCGACATTGAGGTGTCGCCGCCATCACCCGAGATAGGCAGTTATCCCGACGAGGGTGAATTCAGACTCGCGGTTGAAGCCCCAGATGTGTAGATGTGTATCGAACGCGCGCCGGAAGCGAAATTCGCCGTCCCGATCGCTTCGGCTGGGATTAACATAAATCGCTGCTTTATGTAACCATCTGCTAACTGAAGTTTCCTGTATAATACTACTACAAGCGCAACATAGCTTGCTAGCTTGGTTCTAACCACGGGGGGGGGGGGGGGGGGGGGGGTAGTGTAGTTTTAACGCCGGGGTGAATGTCGTGAAATTGTGTCGAAGTCCAAGCCCAGGTGTCATGCGCCTTCTATCCACTGCGCGGCAATTATAAAAATCTTGGACATTAAGCGCAGCGATTCCTGTGACATATATTGTGTGTTACATAGGTGCATGCTTAGAATGGTACGTACAATCACTTTGCTCAATGCTTGCTTGTGCTCGGTTGTAAACCCATTATCGATCCAGATGAATGCTGAGTACTGATATGATATTTGCTGATTCTCTTTACAGGTATTGCTAGGGATCGATTCAGATTAAACTCATGATCTGAGACAATGTTGTATCCTTGATTTTACAACAATTATGATAAAGCCACTGAGTCTGGTATGGTAAAGTGTATACAGTCACGTGAAAAAGTAAGTACACCCCATCTAAAGTTTTGACTTTTTCAACATATTTCAACATACAGCTATTTGATCTTCATTTCAACAATATTGATAGATAAAGGTGATATAATATAACAAATATCATGAAACATTTACATTTTGTAGTCCATTGTATAATTTAAATAAACATAAATGCAAATTTCGCATGTGGAAAAAGTAAGTACACCCTTGGCTCTAATAGGTGGTATTGCCCCTTTGGCAGAAACAACCTCAAGTAGGCGTTTCTTATTACTGTCTACCAGTCTCTGACATCGACTGGGAGTAATTTTTGCGCATTCCTCCATGCAGAATTATTTCAGCTGTGTGATGTTTGAGGGGTTTCTTGCATGCACAGCTCGTTTCAAATCCCCCACAACATCTCGATGGGATTTAGATCCGGGCTTTGACTTGGCCATTCCAGAACCCTCCATTTCTTTCTTTTCAGCCATTCCTTGGTGGATTTACTGGTATGTTTAGGGTCATTGTCATGTTGCAAGGTCCACCTTCGGTTGAGCTTCAACTTGCCGACAGATGGCCTCATATTATCCTCAAGCACTCTCTGGTACAATGAAGAATTCATAGTGGATTCTATGATGCTGAGCTGCCCAGGCCGTGATGCAGCAAAGCTGCCCCAAACCATAATATTTCCACCACCATGCTTTACAGTTGGTATCAGGTTATTGTGGTCAAATGCTGTCTTTGGTTTTCGCCAAACATGTCTTCTGGTACTGTGGCCAAATAGCTCTACCTTTGACTCATCTGTCCAGAGCACATTGTTGCAGAAGTGCTGGTCTTTGCCGAGGTGTTCATTGGCAAACTTTAGTCTTGCCCTGATGTTCTTTCTGGGCAGCAAAGGTTTCCTCCTGGCACACCTCCCATGTAGATCAAATTTGTGTAGCCTCTTTCTAATGGTAGACTCATGCACTTTGACATCAACAGTGGCAAGAGCTACCTGTAGGTCCCGTGATGACATTCTGGTGTTCTTAGAGACTTTTTTCAGCATCTTGTGGTCTGCTCTCGGGCTGAACTTGCTGGGGCGGCCTGGCCTGAACAAGTTGGCAGTTGTTTGGAATCTTCTCCACTTGTAGATGATCTTCCGGACAGTCGAATGATTGATTTCAAATTCTTTGGAGATCTTTTTAAATCCCTTCCCAGACTCGTAGGCATCCATAACCTTCTTTCTGAAGGCCTCAGAGAGCTCTTTTGATCTAGGCATGGTGACGCCGCACACTTCAACAACAAAGAGCAAACCAAACTAAATGTCTGAGGTTTAAATAAGACAGGTTCCTCCAAGATCCTCTCTAACGATGTTCTAATAATCTAATCATTTGCACCTGAGCTGGTGCACCTGATTCTAATTTTAGGGATTTGAAGTAGTGATAAATGTCGGGGTGTACTTACTTTTTCCACATACAAAATTTGCATTTATGTTTATTTCATTCATACAATGGACTACAAAATGTAAATGTTTCATGATATTTGTTATATTATATCACCTTTATCTGTCAATATTGTTGAAATGAAGATCAAATAGCTGTATGTTGAAATATGGTGAAAAAGTCAAAACTTTACATGGGGTGTACTTACTTTTTCACGTGACTGTATACTTACATCAATAAGTAACTCGTGTATTAATTGCGTGTTGGTTATGAAGATGCTAAAACATATAAACAACACCGATCGTCTAACAATGGCATAGCTGAGCTTGTTTGATACTTTAGTTGAAGAAGATAGTATGACCTGGGTGGGGATACCAGTTAGCAGTTAGCAAATAATGCAAGTACGAATTTTTTTTGACATTAGGCATGGACAGCCGGTTCGTGAATAACTTGGGTAAAAAAACGGCGAATGGCAATTGATGAACCAATAAATTCCACATTCGTGTGCCATCTTCAGTCGAACATCAGGCATTGACAGCAGGTTCGTGAGGGACTTTTTTTTTCTTTCTTTTTTTGTATACAGAATCGACGCTTGTATAAGAGATAAAGTGACTCAGCATACATCGTCTTGCACAGAAAACGCACCCATTCTGAATGTTGCTATATCCAGCGAATGGCGATATTGCAAATGGGGAATCCAAGAATGTCACCAATGGAAACCCTTACATCATTTTCTCATTCTGCTTTTAATTCAATATCTCTATATTAGTCCAGCAGATTTGTGATTGAATTGTGCACTTTATGGTAAAAGCAATACATCTGGCACAATGATTCTATATACCCTAAAGTTTCTTTTCAAATCGGGACCCATCTTGAAGGTCACGTGATTTGACCTTGGCGGCCATTTTAAATTCGGCAATTTTGATTTGCGAGAATGGGCCGCCATACCGTTCACGGATTGTAAACTTACACATTGATGCGCGCCTATGTTTAAAATGTAAATGTGGGATTATTTCGCAGGATGCTGACTTTGGTAGGTATAAACCATTTATAAATGTGTATTAGAATAGTGATATGACTGACAGATGATAAAGATCTGCACTTTCCATGCAGTCAGAGATTCCATTCATTCTCAATTGTTTGTTTACATTTTGTAAAACACCAGATGGCGTCATTTCACCTATTTCATAATACTTATTATTATTTCTGCTTATTATTATTTATAATACTTATTATTATTATTATTTCAAAATAATACTATGAAATATCATGCTATATACATTATCTGAACAAGTGAGATACCCATGCTACACACGGGTGGGAGGCCGGAAGCAAACAGGCAATGCAGATATGGTGAATGCTAAAGCTTGAAACACATAAATTCCACATTCCTGTATCACCTTCAGTCGCACATCAGACATGGACAGCAAGTTCGTGAAGGACTTCCATGAAAAACGTACCCGTTCGCAAACAACCGGGTACGTTCATGTATAGAAACATCGATCCTGGGTCCGTGGCAAATCTGCATATGGCGATCCGCAAAGGTCACGTTCAGAAAGTAGAAACCATTACGGCATGTCGTCATTCACTTGAACTCAATTTCTCTTTTTTCATTCCAAACAACATAACTCCAATCACAAATTAATCACAAAATAAACTTTTAACAACATTGTTAATGTTTCCTTCATTGTAAAAACTACCAAGTCAACAGTTAAAAGGATTTTGAGCCGATCGGTGTTACGGCCTTGGCAAGATCGATGGAGACAGCGATCTGTTAGCATATGCACCGCCCAAATAGCTACGTGGAATTCTCTCATGTGGAGATTAAACTCACGTCATTTGAACTTTGGCCGAGGTCATTATTTACTTTTAGTGATGTTTATATACGAATCATAAAGAAGATAATTGGTTTTGGGTCGTCCTTTCCGCATATCTCGTGGGATTGTGAGCTGGAGAGACGTCCGTGATGGCGGGGAGGGGGTTGGAATTCTCTCAAGCAGGGATTCAACCCATGTCCTTCTAAAAGGTCTTTGTCCGAGGTCACTGAGTCCGATTGGTGCAGCTGTGCAGCGATCAGTGCAGGCGTTTGTGCGGCACCCGGGAAAACAACTTCGTCACAATGAAAACATCGTCACAATGAACGTTATGCGAACGCGAATGTTATGCGGAGTCCAAACCTGAGAATGCTTGAGACCAAAGCTGAAATTGGAAAAATTAAATAGCCTATTTTACTCTTGGGGATCCCAGGATTACCCACCCAAAATATCGTTGCGATCGGTTCAGCTGTTTTTGCGGTACCTTCGAACGGACAGACAGACAGACAGACGGACAGACATTTGGTGAATTATAGTGAGATTACAAATGTACCCTCCAATATTATCAAAAAGGTCCTTTCAATTTCTTGGAATTAATTTTGACAGCCCGCATTTCCTCTGTCGAAAAAAGGGTCAAGTTATGCAACGTCATGCCACGTCTAAAAAAAGTATGTAATGGAAAGCCATAGTAGTCAGAATTGTCAAATTTTTATTATCCGTTAATAACCTATTCAAATGTGTGTATTTTTTGTATTTGAAGGCAAAAAATCGACCACAATGTGGACTCTATTTTACATTTTAAAGATATTTTTCAGCGCAATCCATTCTCCTCTAATTTTTTGAACATTTAAGGTCGATGTGGGTGGGGTAAAATAGGCCTAAATCTCAATTGTTCAATAATCTTTTATGATGGGAATTCAAGGGATATATATTTTTTTGCAATACTGTTATTGCGTTACATGTCACTACCATATGTATGATACTTTCACATAGTTTTTGTGTTATACAGGTAGAGTAGCGTAGAATAGAGAAGAGCACAGTAGAATAGATTAACAAAGTCACTTTCTACCATGGCCAAGCGTTTCCTGCTGATCGATCCTGCCCATTCAAGCAGGCCAAATCAACCCAAGAAAACTGCATCCACCGACTGGGAGCTGTGTGCACTGTGCCAGAAAGACACTGGGGATGCTCTAGTGTGCCCCGCAAAGAATACAACAAAAACTATTGTTGGAACTGGCCACAAGTCTTTAGCAACTAATCTCAAAGAATTTCAGGAACTCAGGTGCTTACCCATGGATATTGACCTCAATCGACTTGATAATGGGAGCGGCATTGAAGCAACACTTGCGACAAACATGGCTGCATGGCACAAAAGGTGTTTGCTAAAATTAAGTGACATGAAATTGGAACACGCTATGACGAAACACTGTTAAAGACACTCACTGTACCTTCTTCGACAATGTACACACGTGGTTCAGGTCAAGCTATATCGGCTGAACCAACATGCTTATTCTGTGAAGAACCAGCAGGACAAAGTGGTCTTCACGACGCTTCAACATTTGATATTGATATGCGAGTCCGGAAATGTGCATATGAATTACAAGACACTAAACTCATGGCAAAGTTAGCTCCAGGAGACATGATATCATTAGAAGTAAAATAGCATGCTAAATGTCTTGTAGCTTTGTATAACAAGGCATCAAGTGTCCACACGGGGAGCAATAGTGATGGAAACGATGCTCATCTACATGGTATCGCCTTGGCACAGTTAGTGGCATACATTGAAGAATTCCGCAAAGAAAAAGACATCGCTCCTGTTTTTGCACATGGCAGATGCTGTCAGCAAGGGGTACAGGAAATTGTTGGTGCGTACAGTCGATACTGTTGTCGTCGTGATCGCAATAGGGACACTCGTCCGCATAATGCAAGATGAAGTACAGGTGGCGTTTGGTACAGGTGGAAATTTCTGATTCATAGCAATCCATGAAGTAGTTGCAGCCATTGGCCCACGGAAATCTACTGTCCTTCCAATGTTTCATGCCCTTACTGGCTGTGACACGGTGTCTTCGTTTGCAGGTGTTCGAAAGAAGACAGCATGGTTAACATGGAATGTCTACCCTGAGGTCACAGAAGCATTTGAAGAGCTAATGAACATGGGGAATGCTATCAATGACAAGTGTATGGAAATGATAGAGCGGTTTTTTGTCCTCATGTATTGCAGAACCAGTGAACTCTGTAGAGTCAATGATGCTAGGAAGCAACTGTTCACCCAGAAATCTCATTCGCTGGAAATCATTCCACCAATACAGGCTGCATTAGAGCAGCACATAAAGCGTGCCCGTTGCCAGTGTCATTGCTGGAGTATGTGTCTGTCTTCCAATCCACAGTTGCCAAACCCTTCTGACTGGGGATGGACCAAGGTCTTGACTGATTGGCGGCCCCTCTGGACCACTCTCCCAGAAGCATCAAAGTCATGCTACGAACTGATACACTGTGGATGTAAGAAAGGATGCCGTGGGCGTTGCAGATTGAAGGCAATGCTGAAATGCACTTCACTCTGTGCCTGTTCAGCAGATTGTCAGGACTAGACACATATTGAAACAGCCCCTGAGATTGATTGTCTAGCTTTTAACAAACATTCCTCACTCTGTATATGCATCAATTCTTTATGCAACCCTCAAATATACTAAAGCGCGGCGTTACGCGCGCTGCTTGCGAGCAAGGAGGAAGCAGACAAGCGGTAACTTATAAGCGTCTTTATTTCAGGAGCTCACTGTAACACTGGCGTGCTCCGGGCTGCGCGCCCGGTGTATATCATGAGGCCACGCCTACCCCTCGGGCGTGGCCACCGCCCACTTGGTGCGCGGAATGATGTCACCACGCCAGTGGGCTTTTGTGTCCGCCACACACGCCCCCCCAGAATTCCCGCGCACCTGGAGGGCCAGTTTGCGGGGCAGACGAATGACCCGGCCAAAGCGCCCCCTGGCGATCGGCGGCGTCCGGGGTGCAGGGATGCCAGGTGGGATGCCCCTGGCTGCCCCTGGGATGGGTGCAGGACCGGGGGGCGGCGTGGCGGCGGGGCTGGGCGGTGCCGGGGGTCCGCCCGCAGGGGGGCAGCCCCGACGTGGGGGTCGGGCCACTGGCGGTGGATGGTCCACGTCGAGGTGGGCTGGCTTGAGGCGGTCTACCGAAACGCGGTCAGGAGTACCGCCGATGTCCAGGGTGAAGTGCTTCGCCCCGGTCTCCAGCACGCGGAAAGGCCCGTCGTATGGGGGCCGCAGTGGTGTCCGGTGGGCATCGTGGCGGACGAAGACGTACTCCGCCATGCGAAGCTCCGGGGCGACGTGCGTCGGTGGGTGCCCGTGGCATGCCGTTGGCACCGGGGCGAACCTCTGGGCGGTCTCTTGCAGAGCGGAGCGCTGCTGTGCCGCGGACCATGGTGCCGTGGAGTCGGGGAGGAACTCGCCCGGCACCCGCAGCGGTTGCCCGAAGACCAACTCCGCCGCGGATGCGCGCAGGTCCTCCTTGGGCGCCGTCCGGAGGCCCAGCAGGACCCAGGGGAGCCTGTCGACCCAGCCGCCGTCGCGGAGGGTGGCCCGGAGCGCGGCCTTCAATGAGCGGTGAAATCGCTCACACAGGCGGTTAGCCTGGGGGTGGTAGGCCGTGGTTCGGTGCAGCCGGACCCCGAGCCCCTGCGCGACCGCCCCCCAGAGCTCCGAGGTGAACTGGGGGCCGCGGTCGGACGAGATGTCTGAGGGGGCGCCGAACCGGGCGACCCAGGTGGCGATGAAAGCCTGCGCGACATCGGCCACCATTGTCGACGCCAAGGGCACGGCCTCCGGCCACCGGGTGGTGCGGTCCACCATGGTGAGGACGTAGGTGAAACCCCGCGAGGGGGGCAGATGTCCCACCAGGTCCACGTGGACGTGGTCAAACCGGCGTTCCGGCACCGTGAACGGGGCCAACGGGGCCTGGGTGTGCCGGTGCACCTTGGCGCGCTGGCATGCGAGGCACGTCCTGGCCCAGCCGTGGACGGCCTTCCGGAGGCCATGCCAGACGAACTTGTCGGCGATCAGCCTTTGGGAGGCCCTCGCGCCCGGGTGGGACAGGCCGTGGATGGCGTCAAACACCTGGCGCTGCCAGCCCGCGGGCACGATGGGGCGAGGACGCCCGAGGGAGACGTCGCACAAGAGGGCCGCGCCCGCGCCGTCGAACGCCACCTCGGTGACGCGGAGGCCCGTGACGGCGGTCCGCAAGGCCTGGACGTCGGGGTCAGCGGCCTGGTCCGCTGCCATCCGGGCATAGTCGATGCCGAGGTGGACTGCGTGGGCGACGGCCCGGGAAAGGCAATCCGCCACCGGGTTGTCCTTCCCCGCGACGTGCTGGATGTCCGTCGTGTACTCGGACACGGCCGAGAGGTGACGCTGCTGCCGGGCCGACCACGGCTCGGTGACCTTGCCCATCGCGAAGATCAGCGGCTTGTGGTCGACAAAGGCAGTGAACGCACGGCCCTCGAGCAGATGGCGGAAGTGCCTGACCGCCAAGTGAAGCCCGAGCAACTCGCGGTCGAAGGTACTGTAACGACGTTCGGGCGGGCGAAGCTGCTGGCTAAAGAACGCCAGCGGTTGCCAAGCTCCACGCACCCATTGCTCGTGCACCGCGCCCACCGCGTAGTCCGAGGCATCGGTGGTGAGGGCAATCGGTGCATCGGGCGCCGGGTGCGCGAGCATGGTGGCGTTAGCCAAGGCGAGCTTCGCGCCCGTGAACGCCGTGTCCATCTGCTCGGTCCAGGTAACGTCGCCTTTGCCCGGCTTACCTCGGAGAGCTTCGTGCAGGGGGCGCAGGAGCTGGGCGATACGGGGCAGGAACCGATGGTAAAAGTTCACCATGCCCAGGAACTCCTGCAGCCCTCTGATCGTGCGGGGGCGCGGAAACCCCTTCACCGCCTCCACCTTGGCCGGCAGGGGGACGGCTCCGTGCCTGGTGACACGGTGCCCCAGAAAATCGATTATGGTGGTGCCGAACCGGCACTTTGCGGCGTTCACAATCAGGCCATGCTGGCCCAGGCATTCGAAGAGCGTGCGTAGGTGGCGTAGGTGCTCTTCGCGGGACGCGCTGGCGACGAGGATATCGTCCAGGTAGACGTAGACAAAATCCAAGTCACGCAGGATGCTGTCCATCAGTCGCTGGAACGCCTGAGCCGCATTCTTCAGACCGAAGGGCATGCGCAGGAACTCGAAGAGTCCGAATGGCGTGATGACCGCCGTCTTTGGGACGTCCTCCAGCCTGACGGGGACCTGATGGTAGCCGCGTATGAGGTCCACCTTCGAGAAGAAGGACATGCCCGCCAAACGGGCGGAAAAGTCCTGAATGTGGGGGACGGGGTAGCGGTCGGGAGTCGTGGCGTCATTGAGACGGCGATAGTCCCCGCACGGTCGCCATCCCCCGCCGGGCTTCGGCACGATGTGCAGCGGCGACGCCCAAGCGCTCTCTGACAGCCGAACGATGCCGAGTCGCTCCAGGGTAGCGAACGCCGCTTTTGCCACCGCCAGCTTCGTCGGCTCGAGGCGGCGTGCCCGGGCGTAGACCGGTGGCCCGACGGTGGGGATGTGATGGGCCACCCCGTGCTTGACGGCCCCCGCCGAGAAGGTGGGCCGCGTGAGGGCCGGGAAGCCGGCGAGGAGGCGGGTGAATGCGTCCGCTGCCGGAAGCGTACAGACCAACGTGGCCGGAACCGAACCGTTCGGCAAGCCGCTTGGCAAGCCGCTCGTTGAGCTGGGCAACGCACAAGCGAGTGAGCTGAACGTCTCGGCCTGCACAAGACGTCTGCGCTTGACGTCGACCAGGAGCCCATTAGCGCACAGGAAGTCCGCGCCAAGCAGTGCCATGGGCACGTCGGCAGTGACGAACGTCCATCGGAAAACCTGCCCTCCGAACCGCAGAGAGAGCAAGCGTTTTCCATACGTACGGATGGGCGTCCCGTTCGCGGCAAGCAGCGCGGGGCCCCCACCCGCGGCGTGCTTGTCTGACGTGCCGGCGGGAACGACACTCACCTGCGCTCCCGTGTCGCACAGGTAACGGCGCCCGGAGAAGGTGTCCGTTATGAACAGCAGGCTGCTCGAACGGCCGGCGCTCATCGCCACTATTGAGCGCCGGCCCAGGCGTTTCCCGACCTGTTGAAGGAGCATGGCAGATGACACTGCCGAGCTTCGTGGCCGAACTTGGCGTGGAACCAGCACCAGGTGGTGGAGCTGGAGGAGCGCGGCTGGCTCCGCCAGGCCGGTGGAGTTGGCGGGTTTCCCCACGGTGGCGGTTTTCGCCGCGGCGGTGGGCGGGGCGTGGCGGCGGTCACGAGGTGCGTATCAGCATGCTGCGTATGCTGTATAAGCTGATGCTGTGGATCAGCAGCATCAGCAGCAGCATCAGCAGCATCAGCAGCAGCATCAGCAGCATCAGCCACGAGGGCCGTGACGGCCACGCCGACTCTCGCCCGCGTGTCCGAAGCGGCGAAGTACTTGTCCGCCTCGGCTGCCAATGCTCGGGGTTCCGTTAGCCCGGTCCCGGCCAACGCGAGGCGAACCTGCGCTGGAAGTTGGCGACGGAAAAGCGCCCGGAATTGAGAACCGGGGGCTTCGTCGCCCAACAGTGACAGCATATGGTCCATTCGGACCGACGGGCGCGTGTCACCGAGCTCGGGGAGATCCAGGAGGCGGTCGGCCCGTGCGTCGTCCGTGAGGCCGAATGTGGCTAGGAGTAGCCGCTTGAGTGCCTCGTACTTGTGGCCGTCCGGTGGGTGGCGAAGGACGGACACAACTCGAGCGGCCGTGCCGGGCCCGAGGGAGGCGACGACGTGGCAATAGCGCGTGTCATCGCCGGTGAGGCGCCGAAGCTGAAATTGGGCTTCGGCCTGGACGAACCAGACTTCGGCCTGGGCCTCCCAAAATTCGGGAAGTTTGATGAAGTTGGCCATGGCAATGGCGTCGCGTGTGGAAGGATCGCTCCGGCAGATCCAACGTCAAGGGGGTCACCAGTAAAGTGCGGCGTTACGCGCGCTGCTTGCGAGCAAGGAGGAAGCAGACAAGCGGTAACTTATAAGCGTCTTTATTTCAGGAGCTCACTGTAACACTGGCGCGCTCCGGGCTGCGCGCCCGGTGTATATCATGAGGCCACGCCTACCCCTCGGGCGTGGCCACCGCCCACTTGGTGCGCGGAATGATGTCACCACGCCAGTGGGCTTTTGTGTCCGCCACAATACGAAAGTAAAACCTTTCCATACTTAAACTTGCTTTATGATAATTTGTTTATGGAAGAAAAGGCAACATAGATTTATCGATATATTTGGCTGGCAGCCATATTTGATCTGCCATTTTGAATCCGAAGATAACATTTTTCGAGCTGGCAAGTTTATTTCAATAATTAGCATTTCCAAAACATACAAAATGAATAGTCTGAAAAAAAATTCATCAATGTTTTTATCTTGGGTCTGTGATTGAAGCGGGTTATAAATATCAACATTTTTGGGTGGCTTCCATATTGGATATGAAGATCACATTTTTCAATGTGGCAAGTGTTGTTTTCATAATCTATGACCTTTAAACATACAAAAATAAGGACTTGCCATGGTTTAACATACCTTATAATGATATATTACGGATAATTCTGTGCTTTTTATGGTGATGTCCACCATCTTAGATTTATCCCGGAAGTATGTCACCTACAAGATGAGTCCCGATCTTAAATGAACAAGTATACCCTAACGATGATCTGTGCCAAATTTGGTGCTTTTACCATAAAATGCGCAATACCTTCAAAAATTTGAGTAAATCTGGTGTACTAATATTCATTCCAAACAGCATCTATGGAAGTCTGAATGGACTTCCAACTGTTCATGAGATGTCTTTCTCTTGAGAGTAGGCGAGCTATTGCCGGCATCTTGTTTCAAATTTGTTACCTCCGTCACCAATTGTGGATGGAGGTTATGTTTTCACCCCTGTCCGTTTGTCTGTCCGTTTGTTTGTGAACAAAATATCTCAAAAAGTTGTGGACGGATTCAGACGAAATTTGGCAGAGATGTAGCGTATGTGACAAGGACGAAACGATTAGATTTTGGTGAAGATCCGGATTCGCATCCGGCTACTAGATTTTTTAAAGTGATTCTTCACCATTGGGAGAGATCGGCCAAAAACGATACATAGCAGGGTATCTCAAAAAGTTGTGGACGGATTTGGACGAAACTTAGTGGATCGGTTGGGTGTCTGACAAGGACGATTCGATTCGATTTTGGTGAAGATCTGAATATGGATTCGGATATGAGAATTGTTAAATTTTTTAAGTGATTCTTCACCATTGGGAGATCGGGCCAAAAACGATACATAGCAGGATATCTCAAAAAGTTATGGATGGATTTGGACGAAACTTGTTGGACAGGTTGTGTGTGTGACAAGGAAGAATCGATTCAATTTTGGTGAAGATCTGGACCCGGATCCGGATTCAGCTAGTATAATTTTTTAAAAGTGATTCTTCACCATTGAGTGATATGGCCAACCAGGCGGAGGTATGGTCTCTCCTGAGTGCCGTTCTAGTTTATCACTTGATTTAATTTCCAGGATTTATAAGTGTCATTTGTTGTTGCTGTTTAAAGGCAATGGCAAACCTCCAATGATGGCCTCTTCCCACTAATTGTTGAAATCCTCACGGATTAAGACAGAGACACCAGTTATTATAATCTTCAATGTATTGCTTGTGGTTAAAGCACTCCAATTTAGATGCAATTGTAGAAATACTTCAATAATAAATATTTGATCAATCTGTATTGTGGGTTATAGAACTTGTGTGTTTGCTGTGCTTAGAAATACTTATAGGAATAAAACTTTCATCAATAATCTGTGCAAGGAAGAAATACAATAATTTTAAGGTATTTAAGCTGTTTTGCCAGACAAGATCAGACGGAGTCTCCGCCAGTGGTGCCAACATGACAAACCACCATGCCTGCACTTCTTCACCGAAGGCTTCTTATCTTTCATGGCCTGTGTTTAAATGGTAAACAGATGTTCTACCATGCCCATGGGCGCCTCACTGTCTCAATCCCTTGACCCCTCATTGCTCAGTCTGACTCCTCGAGGCTCCAGGAGACTTTCCTTTGTCTGCAGAAATACTATAAAAGTACTGAATTCCACCAAGTCAGGCAAAAGTTTTGCTTGAGATGTTGTGTTGAGTCTGTGGTCGTTTATGCCGACGTAGTGTACTGTTAACTTTGTTGTAATCCTCGTTATATTCAAGTGAATCTTCTCCAGATAATAAATTTTCAATACTTGTTCTTGGTGTGTGTAGACATTCAATCTGTGTGCACCTTCGACACATCATTCATCATTCCAATCACAAATTAATACTATAGTGTTAATATATCAAAACATAATGTGAAATCATGATCGTATTGAGATATTATCAAACCAGCAAACCGTTATCATCTGTCCACTTCCGAATTCGGGAGCAAGGTCCATGTCGATCACATTTCAAAATCGTAATTGTATTGAGGAATTTCTGAAACCTCCTATCTACCTGACTACACCCGCTGGGACCCCAAAACGTTCCACAGAGGGTTATTATATTTCCTTTTAGTAAAATATGCAACTGTAATGGTTACTAAATGCTGTCCCCTTGTCATGTGACCAGATCCTCAGCTCTGATTGGTGTAAGTTTGTGGGGGAATACATACGGACAGACAAATGCTGTTCTAGATGGCATTGTCCTACGGGCTATGCCGTAAAAATAAATAATGCATCGCTGCATATTGATAGTGGAGAGGGAGATGGTAACAACAACAACAACAACAGGCATTTTAAGCCCATTCTCCCTGCTAGAGCGGGGGTTAGCCTGGGGAGGGAGATGGTAAAGTGTATATTAATAAATAATGGTTCCCAAAAGCATATACAATCCTGTACTGTTCTCTCAAGTAAAATTATTTAAATACTGTAATTGCTAAAATTGGGAAATAAAACCGTGTGTCACATGACTTTTGCCCTGACCCCAAAAATATTTGACATGCCTCATGCCCAAATATTGTTGCATATACGTGTTGAATATTACCCTGGTGTTGGGCTAGCGGCTAGGGTGCCGGCTTAGGATCCTAGGATCCTGGGTTCGAATCCCGGTCAATCGCTGAATTAACGCCAGGGGGGTTGACTCAGCCTGTCATCCTTCCGAGGTCGGCAAATTGAGTACCCGTTCACTGGTAATTCCCTGCTTGTCGTTAAAGGCGGCAAAAAGGGTTGGCGTCAGGAAGGGCATCCGGCCGCAAAACATTGCTTCAAAAAGGGGACCGAAAAACAACAAGAACCACAGTTCCCGAAAAAGGCCAACCCCCGCTTGCGGGGAAAAATGGCCTCTAAAGGTGGTTTTTATACGTGTTGAATATAAAATAAATCTGTCCAGTCATATTAAAGTAGTGGTTTCGGAAGGACAGATGGACAGACAGACATCATCCAAATTATAAGCCCCCAAATGACGCCCGGTTGGCAGCTCATAAATCCTCATTACTCTGCACGCACGTGGCATGTAATCTCGCCTCTCACTTGGACAAGACAGTTGAGTTTGCTACATGCAGAAGAATAGCCATAGGACCATTTGCCTTCTCTGTCATAAAAATTTCAGATTGCTGAAATAACCACATCTCATACAAGATCCAGATGAGGTTCATAACTGCTTTGTGTGTTCTATCCTGACATATGGCATTGAAACATAAACTTTGACCTCTGCCCTCAGAATCAAGGTTGATGCTTTTGATACCCCTTCAATCTAATATCCAACTAGAAAGCATCTGAAAATGCAAAGACCGTCCACGTCTGTTTGTATTTAGACGTCTTTTTCTTCCTACATAATATGTAAGCATATTATGTTCATATTATTGAGCATATTATGCTCAAAATAACAAAAACAGTTTTAAAAAACAGTACAAAATGAAATTTTATTATTTTATGCTCTTCATTGGTGAACCAAATCAGTGACCCAATATGCAAATTCTTTAAATTTCAGGTCAATTGGACGAAAATTGACGATTTTATGCAACCTTGACCTTTGACCTTTTGATCTAAAAAAAAACAATCAGCTTCTAGCGTTTGATAGGTGAACCAATTCAGTAACCAAATATGAAAATTCTTTAAATTTCAGGTCAATCGGAGATTTTGACCTTTTGACCAAATTATTAATTTCCCTTCTCCATAATCTCATAATAAAGTTCATTGAAAATATGACAAAACTCAAAAGGTAAATTTTAATTTCAGGTCAATTGGATGAAAATTTACGATTTTAGGTGATGCTGACCTTTAACCTTTTGCCAAAATTATTAACTTGTCTATTCCATATTCCCATAATAAAGCTTTGTTGAAAATTTGATGACAAAACTCAAATGGTAAATTGAAATTTCAGGTAAATTGGATGAAAATTGATGATTTTAGGTGACATTGACCTTTGAACTTTTCACCTTTTGACAAAATTATTAATTTGCCTTCTCCGTATTATCATAAGAAAGCTTTGGTGAAAATTTTAAGGCAATAGCTCAAACGCTAAAAAGTTACGGCTCGGACAGACATACACAGACACACACACAGACACACAAGCGATTGCAAAACCCATTTCCTGCTTCGCAGCAGGAGAGGGGCTCATTAAGGCATCTGATGGAGCAATCATGCCACGAATGAACAAAATGGCAGCCATACAGAAAAGCCACCAATATCTAGCACTCTCCTCAAACTCCAATTGTGATTATTAGGACATATGTATATACACAAGAAATTTGGATTGCTATATACACAAGAAATTTGGATTGCTATATACACAAGAAATTTGGATTGCTATATACACAAGAAATTTGGATTGCTATATACACAAGAAATTTGGATTGCTATATACACAAGAAATTTGGATTGCTATATACACAAGAAATTTGGATTGCTATATACACAAGAAATTTGGATTGCTATATGCAATAAATTTGTATTTGAGGTGAAAAGATGAATATGAGGCAAGAGGTCAGCTTTTATTTCTTGGTAATTCTTATGTACATATGTTTTACCATTGCAGAACAATATCACTTTTTATGCTAATTTCCCCATTTTAGGTAAGCATAGGTATTGGAACAGATTAACTTAAAGTGAAATAAAGTGGTATAATAGTTAGTATTTGGTTGCATATCGCTTGCATGCAATAACTGCATCGAGCCTGTGACTCAATGACATCACCAAACTCTTGGTATCTTCCTTTGAGATGTTTTGCCAAGCCTTCAATGCAGCCATTTTCAGTTGTTGTTTGTTTTGGGAGGTTTGGACTTTTGTCTCCTCTTCCACAAGTGAAACGCATGCTCCATTGGATTTAACAGGTTGACTTTGTCAGTCTAAAACCTTCACTTTTTACCCCTGATGAACTCCTTGGTTGAGTTGGCAGTTTGTTTTGGGTCATTGTCTTGCTGCATGGTGAAGAGACGCTCAATGAGTTTGGAGGGATTTTCTTGTACATAGACAGACATGTACAGTTGTACACGTCCAAATTATGTTTCTGTTGCTGCCATCATTAGTTACATCATCAATAAAGTTGAGGTTGCTAATTATAGAGGCAGCCATGCAAGCCCAAGCCATGACACTACCTCCACCATGATGAGAATAAGCTTTGGATCAGGATAAGGATCCCAGATGAGGTAGTAATCTTTGGATCATCTGCAGTTCCTTCTTTTCTCACACTTTAGCCTTTCCATAACTTTAGTAAAGGTTTATCTTGGTCGCATCTTTCCATAAGCTTTGTTCCAGAACTCTACCGGCTCACCTGTATACTTCTTGGTAAATTCTAATCTGGCCTTTCTATATTTGGTGCTGATGAGAGGTTTGCATCTTGCAGTGTAGTCTTTGTAATTCTGCTGTCCAAGTCTTCTGCGAATTGTAGATTACGATACTTTCACCCCTGAACTCTGGAGGTTGTTGGTGATGTCACTGACAGTTGTTTTATGGTTTTTCTTCACAGCTCTGATGATTTTTCTGTCATCAACTGCAGTTGTTTTCCTTGGCCGACTTGGGTCTTGCCTATTGAAAATTACACGAGCGGTTTCTTTCTTTTGCAAGATATTCCAAATTGTTATATTTGCTATGCCCAGTTTTGTGCTATGGTTCTGATTGAATTCTTCTGTTCTTTCAGCTTCCAAATTGTTTGCTTTTCTTTCATAGACTGGCGATTTTGCCTTTCAGCTTTCAGCTTTCATAGACTTTCATAGAATTTCATAGACTGTGAACAATCAATGTTATTGTTCTACAAAATCTGATGAAAGCACTTTGTTTCAAGAGGATTGCTGTCAGTCTGTGATGTGCACCGATACTGTCCACCATGTTCTATGCACATGCATACATGATCTCTATCTGATTCCGCCCCCACCCAGCGACGCTCCGCCCCCACCCCCAAGCAGCTGTTTAAGTACCGTGTCCCAGACATGCGAGAGAGATTTTTGGCTTGGTCGGTGACATCGTAGAATGGAGGACGGGATACCAAAAGGCTCTGATTCTCTGATCTGATCTTCATGTTGGTTTATGCCAATTGACTCCAAGGGCAGACTCCCAAGACAAAAGTAAAGGCTAAAACCAAGACTAGACATTCACAGCTCTTTTATGTGTGAACAATCAATGAAACAAGAAACCCCTGAGCAAGACAAAACACCTGTCAGTCATTTATTCCAATACTTGTGCTTACCTAGCATAGGGGGATTGAACATACAAAGTGTTATTGTTCTACAATGGTAAAACGTATATGCATAGAAATACCAAGAAATAAAGTAATAATAAATATGATTCACTGTTCCAATACTTATGGAGGGCACTGTATCTCCAAGCCAATCACCTTCAAAAAGCAGTGTCAATACTGAGAGCTGAGATCCCACACCAATGAAGAAGACCTTGTGACCACAACCAAGCACGTAGCACAGACTCAATAACGAAGCTACAAAAATAACGGAAATTATTATTTGGAAAACAGTGACTGACAAGAGGTGGTGAAGTATTGTTGTACCATGATGTTAATTTTTGCGAAGAGCACTCCTTTATTAAGCTAACATACAACCTACCTTATGATACATGCATTATTACTTCACGTTACATAAGAAGAAAACAAACCAATGACAAATCATAAAATTCCAAAGAAAGGACAGCAATGTTACATTCGGTTGTGTTGTGGATGCTTTTAAAATCTGTTTCACCTGTTTAGAGGTGACTCTGTTGTTGGGATTGTTGACGTATGCCGCTTTGTCAACTGCAACAAGTGCAACAAGTGAACAGGGTTCACCCCTTATTTTGACATCCACCTTACCGTCTGGAGGTATTGGTAAGGACTTCATATCTACAGACAGCTCAAGCTGCAAGAATGGAAACAAAAAATAGTGATTTACTCTTTGACACTGCAATATAAAATTAGCTGTTCTCTTTTTTCGAGACATTTTTCTCGTATTAATTTTTTTAACATACATAGTCGAGACTCGTGGAAGAGCTAGTCCTAGTACACTGAACAGATTAGGATGCAACAGGACAAAGGGAACAGCAGAGAGAGAGGAGGGAAACATTAACAGCAGAGTTGAAGGCCAAGATAGAGGCAGACCTGTACAAACAATGGGTAATGGATGTGAGGAGGATTGGGGGGCAGGAGAGGATGCATGTGGTGGACAAGATGGAGGTAGAAGGAAACTCTCAAGAAGGAAACTTGTTAATTTGAAAAGAGGAGGGATTTGGGGTGGGAGTGGGAAGGAGGGAGGACAGGACGATCTGAGATGGTGGTGAACAGCTGCCTTGAAGAACTGGAGGGAAGAATGAGTTTGAAAATAATGTGGAAGTTGGTTCCACAGGTGGAAAAAAAAGAGTAACAAATGAGCGAAGGTGAGCAGTGATCCTGGATTTCGGTAGATCACCAGAAGGGGGTTAATGGTCGATCATGTGTGCCCTGCAGAAACTTGGGCGGAGGGGGGGAAGAGGGGGGAGCACGGAAAGAGGAGAGGGTGCGTGACCCGAAAGGAGGCGGTATAAGACAGAGAGACCACCGACCTGTCTGGAATGGTGAGGTGATAAGCGCATAGACTCAGCTTCAGCGTGGGAGACCAATAATCGTACAGGGTGTCAATGTCATCAAGCTGAGCAAGATGTGAGGCAGGGGACCTAACCCAGAGGGGACAGTAGTACTATGGATTCATCCAAGCTGTGGACGAAGGCCTTGTAGGTGGATAGGAGTTCAGGTGTGCTGAGGAAGGACTATGTATGATGGAGGATGCTGAGTCGGCAGCTGGCTTTGGAGGCTTTTGTAGGCCAACTTTTAAATGTGGTTTAACCAAGGAAGATCATGGCTCTTAGTGAGACCC
This sequence comes from Myxine glutinosa, assembly GCF_964187855.1. NCBI lineage: Eukaryota > Metazoa > Chordata > Myxini > Myxiniformes > Myxinidae > Myxine > Myxine glutinosa. The sequence continues at coordinate 99,236,651 of NC_136267.1, read as the reverse complement.
AGGAGTTTGAATGACCAAACTTCCTCAAGAAGATTGTTAAAACGTAGCTTGGAAGGTTTGTGAGATGGTCCTTTTGGAGGGAGATAGTTGTTGTTGACAGGGAGAGGAGATTAAAGGATTCTGTTGAGAGCCACACATTGGTTGCGAGAGTAGAGGAAGTCAGTAATCCATGTGTGGAGTTGGTCTTGGTAAAAGTTTTGAGGGATTCCTAAAGATTCATTTCTTTTTAATAATAAATAAAATCGAAAGCTGTTAGATTGTTAGGAAAGAAAGAAAAGGTTTTAGTATTGTTGACAAAAGAAGTGAACAGTTAGCCTAGTGGCAGACAGCATAAATAAGATAAAGAAGCTAAAGATGTGCCAGGAGAAACATCATGTTGAAGTCCGAAGAAGAGGAACATTATGTTGAAGTCAGTGTAGTTGTTGTTGTAGTTGAACTTGGTGTTCAGCCTTTCACAAGGCCATACCATTTGCTTGGCTTTCTGCGACGACTGATCTCATGCTTCATGCTCTGCATTGCCTTTACTCATACTTTCAGTCTCAAGTCAGGTGATGAAAAAAAGGAATACAAAAAAAAGAGAAAGAAATTAGTCATGCTGTACATAAGGCAACTTGACTTTTATTTATTTTTTATTTTTTCCCATCGCCTGTCTTGAGACTCATCTTAGAGGGAACCATGGCTTGCTGCTTCACTAACTGCATTCTGCTTCCTTGCATTCTATCATAATCTTCCTTTTCTTTGTCTTGTGTTTTATATTCCCTCCACTCATTTAATTTACCTGCCGCACATAGCAAGTATCCTTGGATATTAGTGACATGTCGTGGAAACAATGCCATTGGGTGTCATTTTCAGCTTGTGCCCCATCATCCTCCCTTGTACATTTAAAAGTAATCAAGCTTCTTCTCAAATAAGATCAATTAAGGTCAATATAGAGGGTTGATATCAGACAGGAAGGCAATGTAAATAGTCACAGCCAAATAAAATACAAGTTTCAGTCTGCAGCAGTCTGAATCATGGTCACATAGGGGGTTTTAGGATTGAACATGTTAAGGGTAGAGGAAACTGTGGTTATTGGATCACTTACCGGAGTAGTGCATCCTGTCTCGACCTCAATTTGTACAGAATCGGAAACAAATTCACCATCGTGGTAGTAGTATCCAACAATACGAAATGAGGGTACCATCTCCTTCGTTATTTCCAGTAACACGGCATTTGTTGTGCTGTTGTCTTTAGTTTTTTTTACCATCACAACAGATCCCTTGCTGATTACCTTTGAATAAACAACAAAATAAAATAATTGTTGATCTCAGCAGCAACTCACTCACATAATATCTTTCAGTACAATTCATTCATTAATTTTCTGTGCAGGCAGTGACTGCTGGTTTGCATTATTGCTGGGAATGCGGCTGTGCCGCCACTGATGCAACACCCTCTGCAGGTTAGGACAGGAATTTGCAATTTAGCCAGGGCTTTCATCGAAGGAAACATCAAAGAACAATTTGAACATAGTTGTTTAAGTCACCTGAGTGCATTTCAAAAGAATAAGACAATGCGATATATTTCAAGAATAGGACAATTTACAGTATATCTGATCATTTGCTGCTTGGTTAATTGTTGGCCATGTATAACCAGGCAGATCATCAATAGATGCTTCACAAACTTGTGTGCGCTCTCTGTATCTTCAATCTTGATCAATACTGTAATGTATACTTTCTTAATCTCAATATAAGCATGTTACATACCCTGTCCTGCCCTTTGAAATTTTCCTTTCTAACAGATGAAAATAAGTCTTAAAGGAAACAATGTGGTTATCAAATGCAATACAAACTGCCCTAAGTACTCATCAAAGAAAAGTAGAATGATCTCAGAATTGTTGTGCCATTTTTGCATCCAGAAATCGAATAGAAGCAAAATAATAGTATTGGCTGCTCATTTAAGTTCAAACTAATTTCTCTCAATTACAAGATAATGGTGCCATGCACTTCAGGGTGGCAGTTTGGAATGACACAAGGCCAGAGCGCTTTTCATTACAAGCTCAGATAGCCGATCAGGTCAAATGGGCTAATTTAGAGCCTAATTGTACCATATAAGCGAAGGAGCAACACGATATTGATGATAAACAAATAATTTCTCATAAACATACAACAGCAAAGCACAATTGCCAAAATAAGTACCAATGACAATCACAAATTATATTACTAAGGGACAGCAGGAAAAGCTAAACGACAAGGGGTAAGGATATAAAAAAAGATAATGGGGTTGCAATAATTATGAATAATATATATAGAATGATCGTTTTAAGGCCATTTTCCCCACTAGAGCGGGGGTTAGCCTTGCGGGCCCCATGACAATCATGGTTCCCTCTTTGAGGCAATGTTTTTATGGCCGGATGCCCTTCCTGACGCCAAACCTTGGTTTGCCTCTTACGATGCGCAGGGATACAGTGTACCTATTCTACACCGGGGTACACACCGGGATCATTCATCCCAGCAAGCTGGTACTCAATTTGCCGACCTCGGAAGGATGACAGGCTGAGTCAACTCCCCTGGCGTTAATTCAGCGATCAATCGGGATTTGAACCCAAGATCCGAGGATCCTAAGCCAGCACCCTAACCGCTAAGCCAACACCAGGCTTTGCAATAATTATGAATAAATTATTTAATTAGCTCCCTTTGAAGGAACTTCGACCCAGGTGTAGGCCAGTCGGCCCATCAAAGTCCACACTATTATTACCAACGTATGTTGTTTGTCCATGCTCTATCCGTTTAAATTGTGAGCTACAGGCAAGGAAGCAGCACGTATCATTTTAAAAGTCTTTGGTATGACTCGGCTGGGATTTCAACTGCCAACCTGCCATAATCAGAACAAATTCTCCAACCCATTACACCACTGAGTCTGGTGATTGCCAAGGAAACAAAACTAGTGCGAGATATCAGGCCTGGAATGCCAAGGAAACAAAACTAGTGCGAGATATCAGGCCTGGAAAAAAGGATAATGAGAAGGGCACAAAGCCAGAGTATGCTGCGAGCGAGATGCCCATTATTAGCCAAAATTGCTTCTGACATACCAAAAGTATTTCTTTGACAAACCTTGACATACCACAAATACAAGTGTCCCAGTGGCGTTATGGTCTTATATATATATATATATATATATATATATATATATATATATATATATATATATATATATATATATATATATATATATATATATATATATTGTAACGGTTTTGAGAAGTGTAACGAATTTGAGAAGTGTAACGGTTTTTGAGAAGTGTAACAATTTTGGAGGAAGTGTAATGAATGTGAAAAGTATGGTTTTGTTGTGTGTAACACCCTCGTAATGTAAATAATGGTCGCAGCCGTCCTCCTAGTTAATTCCATGAAACTTACACACAGGCCACGATATATCTTTTTAAATAGTGTATTTCCTTATTCTATGTAGGCTAAATATGTGTTTCCCACTAGATTGACTTTGCATTGTATCAAACAAAATAAGCGTAGGCCCTTTCAATTTCCCCAAACATCTCCGCTCTCCAAAGTTCCTTTCAAAAGGGGTGCGAGTGGTGTTCAATCCCGCAAGCCGCCATTGCCCATGTGCTCATCTCGGAGAAGAGGGGGGTAGGAGCCGCCAACTCACAGGCGTGGCACGCCGTCATGAGCAAAGGAGGAATCGGACAGCCCTAACAGCCAACCAGCACCGCGGTTAGCGACCCGGTAGGCGTGCCCTCGCAGCCGGCGGCTTGATTCCGCCCCGAGTGATAAAAGCGACGGGAAGGGACTGCTTCACCAGATGGGAGATGAGCGAAGAGGTGACATACGAGAGGAGCTGTGAGCTGAGCTGTGAGCGGTGAGATGCGAGACGCTCCAAGCCAAAGAGGAGAGGTACTCGGAGAGCAAACCAGCTTTGGAGAGACGCACTGAGAGGAGGGAGACGGCTCCACCAGAAGGAGAGGAACAGGTGTGACCGAGCCAGCGCGTGACGTCTACAGCATCGGCAGCGGATACGCGACCTAGGATTTTCCCGCCAAAAACGCGAGGAATTGAGAGCTGCTACCTCCGACCCTGCCTCCCTCTCCAGCAACCCACCTCCGCCATCCCTGCCTGCAATTTCCCCCGTGTAAGTGTGAACGTCGTCTGTCCTAATCGTTGTCCTGGGGTTAAGTAAATTGAATAGTGTAAGTTAACAATTCACTGTGTGACTGCTTCTTCCATCCATTGCTTGTGTGTGTATAATAAATCTGTTCTTCCTCCGTACTCTGTCTTCTTCTTTTTTTTCCTTCTCTTTCGGTCGCTTTAGAGGTTTCCCGATTGAATATCTGTGGTGCGATCCGGCCAACGTTTGGGTTCTAATCGGGGAGTAACTGTTCGGTCACGGTTGGACCATCCGCTCGGCCCATCATAACATCTAAACCGCGTCTGTAACAATTGGTTGTCAGGAGTTGGGATTCGGACCTGGGACTAAATTTGTTAGGCCCAAATTTTGGAACACCAATTGTACTATTAGAGTAACAATTGGTGTCGAGGAGTGAGATCGGACCCGAAGCGCGCTTAACGCGCTCAAAATTACAAGCTGCCGAAATTTATTTTGTTTTATAAAACCCGAATTTTGAGATCGCGCCATGGACAATCAAGGCGATCGGATGTCGGTGGGAGAGATAGACAGGGTGGAATCGACCCAGGACCTCGGGGAAATGTATGTGGAGGAAAGGGAGGAGGAGAAAAATGGCAATGTGGTTGCGGAGGTTTCAGACGCACAAAATGGCGCTCTCGCGCACGTGGTTGAGGGGGCCACGGTCGCGGAACCAATGAGCATGGCCCAAATGCAGGCCCTCATGGAGCAATTTATGGTACAAATGCAGGCGTCCCTCAACCTGCAGAGTGAGCAAATGAGGGCTCAGAGTGAGCAAATGGGGGTAATGGGGAACCGGATGGATGCTCGGAGTGAGCAAATTGAAGCAACAATAAACGGAATGAGGGCCGATAGGGAGGAAAGGGAGCAGAGGGACAGAGACCGCAAGTTGGGTGAAGGGGTCCCAGGGGTGCACGACGAGGTAACGTGGGTCGAGAAGCACTGGTTGAACGAAGCGGAGAAAAGCACGGGTACAATGACCGGGGTAGAAATCGCGACCCGGGGTTTGGAAAAGCCGGCGACCGATGAGGTAGAGGGAATTTTATTAAAGCCAACGGTCGTCGAGGTGAACAAAGAAATTATGGGTATAGTTGAAATTGGAGAGACCGGGGACTTAAAGTTAAAAGAGCAACAATCGGAGGAAGGAATGGAAATTGCTCAAAGTCTAAATGCACATCCTGATGCTGTACTCGCTAATCCAAATGGAAGTTTGCAGGTTTTGGTGCAGGGAGGAAGAAGAACCCCGAAGGTGAGACGTGCTGTTGTGTATTGTGCTGGGAGATTTTGTAAGAGGATGTTTAGCGACAAAAGATTTGTCGCGCGCTTGGGATCGAGGAAGCATCCGGGCGTTGGTGAAGGGTCCCGTGTGAATGGAAATGGCACGCGTGTGGAAAAAAAGTGTGCGTCAAGGGGTGAGCGTGTTACGAAGCGCGAGTGTGATACCGAGTGCGAGCGAGAATGCACGTCGGGGTGTACGGAGTGTGACAGGAATAGTGAGTTGGTGATGGCGCAGGTGCGAGAGGGCACATCGGAGCGCGAGTGTGAAACCGAGTGCGAGCGAGAATGCACGTCGGGGTGTACGAAGTGTGACACGGAGAGTAAGGTGGTGGTGGAGCGTGTGCGAGGAAGCACACCTGAGTTGGTGGTAGCGCAGGTGTGGGAGAGCCCGTGTGAGCGCGTTAGTGGGTGGATGCCAGAGTGCACGCCCATGGTGAGTGTTACGGAGGACGTAACGGAGGACAGGTGTGGACCAAAGTGTGCGCAAGAGTGTGCGCGAGAGGTGTGGTGTGTAACAGGGAGAGCGTTGGTGGAATGTACGGACGGCGTTGGAACGCCGGGTTTTGTGGGGATGAAAGGGGTAGCGTATGCATGTGAGCATGCAGGTGAAGCATCGACGGTAACCGGGTTAGCGGTTAGGGCGACGGATAGCCGAGGTGAGCACTCGGGGCGCGGGGTGCTTTGTTGGGTGCGAGGCCCGGCGCGGATCGATGCTGCGTCGCTTCTCATCGATGCTGCGTCGCTTCTCTTCGAAGCGTCGTTGCCGATTCGGGCTTGGCCCCGCCCCGCACGGTCGAGTCTGGGCCTTGTCGGGCGAGGCGACCGGTCCGGTTCAAGGGCGAGTGGGAGGAAGCGGAACGGTGCCCCCTCGTGGGGACGGGGTTCCGACCGGGGGAGATTGAGCCATCGGGCCCGGGACCGCAAGGTGCCGCGCCGAGATGGTGCGTGGAACCTCGGCCCAACCAAACCACCTCCCTTGAACCGAAAGCCGGACGGATTCAACCTGCAGGCGACCAAACCATCCGAATTCATTGCTCGGCTTTACGAACTGAGTTTAATGATGTCACGACGCACCGAGGCTAGGATATAGTGGACTGTGATCATGGTGATAGTGATAGTGATAGTGATTTGATACGAAATTTATAATAGTGGGTAGAATTGGCAGTAAATGGCAAAATTTTTGATTGGCTGAAATTTGGTGTGCCAAATTGATAGTAGGACCTCCCCGATGTGGTGGGATGGAAAATCCACCATCCCTCACAACGAAGGGGGGGCAAAGGAGCACTAGCTTATGGGGTTTATGGCAGTGAAAACTAGCCCGGGAGGGTTAGGATATATCGTGTGTAGGGGTCTAGCGAAGATGACATTAGGTAACGTTAAGATTAGTTAGTGACTGATACCTGTAGTGGGGACGCAGGTAGATTAGTATGGATGATAATGACGTGGGAGCGCAATAGTTTAAAGGGGCGACTGGGAAGCGCAAGTTTCAGAGGGGAGTAGTTAGAGGAGATGATTGCGTGTGTGTGAGGATTGAACAGGTGTGATTGAACAGGTGTGATTGCACAGGTGTGCAACTGAACAGGTGTGTGGAGCAGTGTATGAGGGAGTAGTGGTGATTGCGTGTTGTGCTGACCAAATGGTCCAGGAAGAAAGGAGGGTGCAGGTGGCACCAGGTGTGAGGGCACAGGTGTGCAACAACAGGTATGGAGAATGGTAGTGTGGAATAAATGGAGTATTGGAATGGATGGTCGTGGAGTGAGTATGGTGGAAATTGTGGAGTGGAGTGGATGGTGCGAAGGTGTGAATGGGGGAAGAGTGGACCCCCCATCACGGATACCCGGGGCAGGTAGTGTAAGTGTTAGGTAGAGGGTACAGGTAAATTGTGGTTGGATATTGGCATCTGTGGTGCGGGTGAAAGAATGGTCTTTGGATGGGTGCATTAGTGTTGTGGAAATGGCTGGGCGTGTAGCCTGTTAGTGTGTGTAGTTGGTTGGGCGCTCCACCACTGTGAGGATGTCGGCCAGGTGAGGCCGCAGGTGGGCTCTGGGAGCCGGTAGTAGTTGTTGTGGATGGGGCCCGAGGATCCGGAGGACGGACCCGGGTAGCCCAGTGCCAGAGGGCACCGAGTGGGGTGACAGAGCCAGGAGGGGCTGTCCCCAGTTAGTTAGGTTAGGGTGAGGAGCTAGGTAAGCTCGGGTGGCAACTGCAGTGGTGGAGGTGTGCAGGTGGGTAGACCTGCTGGGAGAGCTACACGTCACAGCCCAGAAATTGTGCAAGGGCACCGGGAGATGAATCGGGGGAGTGAGACCCCAAATTGAGAAGCACCACAGTTTGGTCAATGGGAATTGGTTGTTAGAACCCATAGTGTAAGTGGCCAATGGATTGGCAGGGAAAGACCCCGGGTAGTGTAAAGTGTGTTAATGTCATTTAGAAAGTAGTTAGGATGAAGTCTCCTCGCACCATCTGCATCCACTCACCTGAGGTGACAGGTACTCCACACCATGCCATGGTTTGATTATTTTTTACTAGGACGTGCCCGTACGTGGGTGCCCGTTCCTTGCCAAAAAAAAAAAAAAAAAAAAATTTCCAAATTTAAATCAAGTTTACCTCCCTGTCTTTGCTAGCCATGACATTCGATGCCATTAACCATTGCCACTCCTACGCCACGGTGAGGCGACAGGGTAGGATTTGGGTAGGGTTCAGGGTATTTCAGGGTAGGGTATTTGATTATTTTTTATGATGCAAATGTTTGGATTGTGAGACGCATCATGACGTGGGTGTGACATTGTGCTTGATGTTCCATCTCTTCCTCCTTATGAGGATTGATGACGAATTGGGTGATGGCAAATTTTGGATAGAGGGATTGTGGTGACGAATTTGGTATAGAGGAAATATGGGGAGACGTGACAGTAGCGACGGATTGGTAATGTGTAGATTTTGTACATATGGGGTAAGGGCAAGGGTAGTGTAGGTGACAGGGGGGTGACGTACGGTAGGGACGAGTTTTTCTCACTTCGCTCTCCGTACGCACTTCACCCTGCATTGCCTTTATTGACGTGTACCCTTGTGACCTTACCCCTCGCTCAATTGTCTTCCCCCCTTTTGTCTCCCACTTGAGGACCTGTGCGCCATTGGGTGCCGAGGGGAGCGTGCGTGAGGTGGCCATTGTGCGCACGAGATTCCCAGAACCAGCATGCATTGCGTTGATGTACCGCTTTATGGACCGCTGTTCTGCGGCCAAGTACCACTTGATGGACCCCAGGTTCTGGGGCAGGGCACCTCTGTTGGAGACCGGCCATAGTGGCCAGGGAATCTTGCTTGCGGACCTCGGTAAGGTGGCACCTATGCCAAACAGGTGGACCACCCTTAGTTGGCCCCTGTTGCCCTAAATAAAAATGGACATGGTTTGTGCTTTTTATATTTCCAAGTAGGCCGCATGAAGCCAGAAGACGTCGGGAAGAACATCGGGCCAGCAGAGAAAGAGAAGACCACCACCAGTTGTTTTGTTGTGTTTATTATGAACCATGGTGACTGCGCACCGAGTGGTGCTTTTGGTGCTTGTGGTGCTTTTGGTGCTTTTGGGTGCTTTGGTGGTATTGGTACTGGTGCATCGATGCAATGCGTGCTGTCTCCTCCCTCCCAACAGGAATTTCTTTTTCTTGTTCCCTAAAAAAAAAAAAAAAAAAAAACACAGGTCCTGGGTTGCGTTGTAAATAAGAAATAACGTCATTGTAAATAATGCTCCCCACCGTAAATGTATAGTTTGAGAATAATTCCGTAATTCGGTTAGCTGTGGGCTTGAGTCTGTTAGACAGGGTGCAATGCAATAGGGGGACATACTTATTTGTGTTTTAAGATTGTCACACTCAGGGTCAGGTTAAAAGTAGAGGGAATTACACCTACGTGTCACATTAAGTTAAAGTTTTGTAGGCCCGAGCACGGGCCTGAAGAAAGGAGGGTGCAGTGTAACGGTTTTGAGAAGTGTAACGAATTTGAGAAGTGTAACAGTTTTTGAGAAGTGTAACAATTTTGGAGGAAGTGTAACGAATGTGAAAAGTATGGTTTTGTTGTGTGTAACACCCTCGTAATGTAAATAATGGTCGCAGCCGTCCTCCTAGTTAATTCCATGAAACTTACACACAGGCCACGATATATCTTTTTAAATAGTGTATTTCCTTATTCTATGTAGGCTAAATATGTGTTTCCCACTAGATTGACTTTGCATTGTATCAAACAAAATAAGCGTAGGCCCTTTCAATTTCCCCAAACATCTCCGCTCTCCAAAGTTCCTTTCAAAAGGGGTGCGAGTGGTGTTCAATCCCGCAAGCCGCCATTGCCTATGTGCTCATCTCGGAGAAGAGGGGGGTAGGAGCCGCCAACTCACAGGCGTGGCACGCCGTCATGAGCAAAGGAGGAATCGGACAGCCCTAACAGCCAACCAGCACCGCGGTTAGCGACCCGGTAGGCGTGCCCTCGCAGCCGGCGGCTTGATTCCGCCCCGAGTGATAAAAGCGACGGGAAGGGACTGCTTCACCAGATGGGAGATGAGCGAAGAGGTGACATACGAGAGGAGCTGTGAGCTGAGCTGTGAGCGGTGAGATGCGAGACGCTCCAAGCCAAAGAGGAGAGGTACTCGGAGAGGAAACCAGCTTTGGAGAGACGCACTGAGAGGAGGGAGACGGCTCCACCAGAAGGAGAGGAACAGGTGTGACCGAGCCAGCGCGTGACGTCTACAGCATCGGCAGCGGATACGCGACCGAGGATTTTCCCACCAAAAACGCGAGGAATTGAGAGCTGCTACCTCCGACCCTGCCTCCCTCTCCAGCAACCCACCTCCGCCATCCCTGCCTGCAATTTCCCCCGTGTAAGTGTGAACGTCGTCTGTCCTAATCGTTGTCCTGGGGTTAAGTAAATTGAATAGTGTAAGTTAACAATTCACTGTGTGACTGCTTCTTCCATCCATTGCTTGTGTGTGTATAATAAATCTGTTCTTCCTCCGTACTCTGTCTTCTTCTTTTTTTTCCTTCTCTTTCGGTCGCTTTAGAGGTTTCCCGATTGAATATCTGTGGTGCGATCCGGCCAACGTTTGGGTTCTAATCGGGGAGTAACTGTTCGGTCGCGGTTGGACCATCCGCTCGGCCCATCATAACATCTAAACCGCGTCTGTAACAATATATATATATATTGTTACGGACACGGTTTTTTTGGATGTTATTTTACCGAGCGGTGGTGTATTTAACCGCGTCCGAACAGTTACTCCCCGATTAGAACCCGATTCCAACCGAACGTTGATTAATCGCGCTACAGATATTCAATTGGGAAACCTCTAAAGCGACCGAAAGAGAAGAAGAGAGAAGAAAGACAGAGTTTGGAGGAAGAACAGATTTATTATACACACACAAGCAATATTTTAGAGCGACCAATATTATTTACAGCAATAGATGGAAAAGAGCAGTCACACAGTGCATTGTTAACTTATTCTATTTCATTTACTTAATCCCCAAGACAAACGAGTAGGACAGGACGTTCACACTCACACGGTGGATATTGCAGGCAGGTAATGGCTCGAGGTTGATTGCTTGAGAGGAAGGCAAGGTCGGAGGCAGCAGCTTTCAACCCCTCGCGGTTTTGGCGGGAAAACCTCCGTCGCGTATCCGCGGCCGTCACGCGCTGGCTCGGCACACCTGCTCCTCTTCCTGGGGTGGAGCCGTCTCCCTCCGTTCAGCGCGTCTCTCCAACGACAGGGGATATTGCAGGCAGGTAGGTAGGTAGGGCTTGCGGTGGATTGCGCTCCTCTTCCAGGTCATCCCCCAGCGTATCTCTCAAGGCCTCTCCTCGGTGCAGCCTCGTTGCTCCTCTCCAGCTCATCTCCAGTCATCCCCCAAAGCAGTCCCTTACAGTCGCTTTTATCACCTCCGGCGGAATTAAGCCGCCGGCTCCGAGGGCACGCCTACCGGGTCACTCACCGCGGTGTTGATTGGCTGTTAAGGCCGGTTCACTCCTGCCCTCTTCTGACGAGGTGGAGACACGCCTTTCTTCTCCAACCTTACCTCGTGGCCAATGGTGGTTGAAGAGAAAAACCGACCAACATGCGGAAGGCAAATGGAAGGGAGGTTTTGGGGAAATTGGAAGGGCCTACGCTTATTTTGTTTGATACAATGCAAAGTCAATCTAGTGGAAAACACATACTTAGCCTACATGGAATAAGGAAATACACTATTTAAAAGATATATCGTGACCTGCGTGTATGTTCTATGAAATTAATTAGGAGGACGGCTGCGACCATTATTTACATTACCAGGATGTTACCATACCAAAACCATACTCTTCACATCCGTTACCCTTCCTCCAAAATTGTTACACTCCTCAAAACCCGTTACACTTCTCAAAACCCGTTACACTTCTCAAAATCGTTACAATATATATATATATATATATATATATATATATATATATATATATATATATTGTTACAGATCGCGGCTAGATGTTATAGACCGAGCGGTTGGTGACCGCGACCTAACAAACTTACCCGATTCCACCCGAACGTTGACTAATCGCGCTACGCTAGATCAATTGAGGAAAGGACACACGGCTGGGATTAAAATGACACGACACCAGGGATACGGTTCTCAAGACCTCCGGAGGAGGTTATATTAGGGCGGAAGGTCAGATTACAACGACAAGAGGGATGGTATAGGAAGATAGGCACTTAAACACGGTCTTATAATAGCCCCGACAGACGACAGATAAACAGGACAAAAACTGACTCACACGGGGATTGATGGCAAGGAAAGCGGGTCTTCGACGGCTCAAGGTGCACCTTGGCTCAGGGGCAAAATCGACCCGGTCCAGTCCAAAGATGCGGGAGGTCTCACTCAGCGCTCGAAGGTGACTTTCTTTCTCCAAGCTGGGGGCGCATCTGACGTCACGTCCGGTGAGTCGCTTCGTATATCCGGCGGGGAGTGACACGCCCTCGGCTTGTTAGCTCCGCCCCAGATGGAATCGGCCCGTTGCTTCTTATTGGATGCGGGGGTTACCGGGCTCCGCCCTTGACGAGGGGCCGACAGGCAGCCCCTTCGTGGTAACCCCGTCGGCGCACATGGGTAATGGCGGCTAACCGAGCCGGAGTGAGGACGCACACTCCCCGCGCCGCGCCGCCCCCCTCTGCTGTTGTAGTTGTTGTTGTTGTTGTAGCTTCTTCATGGGGAAGAGATGCGGGGAGGTATGGGGAGGTCCTAAACTCACTACTGGTGCCATATAATCACATTCTGGTGCAACGAAGAGTCAGAATTAATGGAAACGAGTCCTTAACTGACATAGACTAAGAATAACTAGCAAGATGTCCGAAAGTTGTCTACGTGAGATGCGGTGGACCTGGGCACGACATTTAATGGGGGAAAAAGGGGAAGGTCGGTTCTACAGAGTGTTATTTACAGGCAATGGGACTAGGGAATGGGGGATTGGGGATAGTTGGGGAGTATTGGGGAAATAGGGGAATATTTACAAGCGGATATGGAGGCCAAATGCCATATCCGCAACAATATATATATATATATATATATATATATATATATATATATATATATATATATATATATATATATATATATATATATATATATATATATATATATATATATATATACAGGCTGAAGAGTTTTCTTCTGTGTGCCAACGGCAGTATAAAACCTCAGTGTGGATACAGTTAAGAGGGCATGCAAAACAACAGCATGTATGAAGTGAGGCATGGAATGAAGTGAGTACAGTATACGTGCAGATTTGTGAAGGGGAGAGGGAACCACTACTCTCTATCTTCACAACTTTCAAGTCTTATGTACGACTGAGCTTGGGTTGCTGTACTCCATTCCTGTTCAATGAACCAACTCTGAGGGACTCATGGATGCAACTCCTCTTGCCTGGATTTCTCTCTCTTGAATCCCAAAATGACTCAACTCTCTGAACTTTTGTACTCGAATTCTTCCAACTCTTCTCTGCCACAATTGTATGACCATGAGTCTCTCCAAACTCAACTCTCCCACAACTCCCAATGATAGCCAATGCATTTCCTTAATAAGTTAATAAGATATGTTCTCTGACAAGGAACTTCAACACAGGGGGTCGAAATTCGACCAAGTTTCATGACATTGCTTCCCACAAAACGAACAGACACGTATTTTTAACGCATTCCCCGAACAAAATTGCTTATATATGTCTCAAGACCTATTTTAAACTAGAACGGTACTCCGCAGAGAGATGGACAGTTTACGTTTTGTATCCCACTGATAGGTTGGATCTGGATTCGGACCTGAACCAAAATCTAATCAGCTTATTGTTGTCACCTAATCAACCCATCCACCAACTTTTGTCTTAATCCGTCCACAACTTTTTGAAAGATCCTGCTATATATTGCTTTGGGCCCCGTCTCTCAATGGCGAAGAATCACTTAAGAAATATTTCTTTATTCTCATATCCGGATCCACATCTTCACCAAAATCGAATCAATTTGTCCGTATCCCACACCCAACCTTTTCAACAAGTTTGGTCCGGATCTGTCCATAACTTTTTGAGCTATCGTGCTATATATCATTTTGGCCTTATTTCTGAATGGTGAAGAATCACTTAAAATTTTATTGGACCAGGATGCGGATTTTCACCAAAATTTAATCAATTCGACATTGTCACACCCCCTTGTCATCTGCTTTTACAAATCTTCCTTCCTCCCATTGGTTACAGCTTGTACAACCTTTGACATCCTACTCCTTCCACCCTCCTCCTTGCTTTCATTCCAGGTAGGGTGGTGGCATGATTTTGCTGTGAAGATGTGATCTTGGATCTATTTATCCTCAGCAAAATGCAGTGTCTTACAACACTTTGAAACTGTTCATTTTCTTTGGCAATGGTATTGCTTGGATGTGATACACACATACGGATATCTTCGACACTAATCACCTTCCTGACTCATGTAAAGACCCTTCTCTTTGGTAGAGTCAACCAGAGTTAAAAAATGATTTCACTTGGACGCAGTGTTGGCAATTTGAATGAAGCTTCAATGCACGCTGTCATCTCATTAGTCATTGAGAGTTCATTATTTGGTACAAGTCAGGTCGGGAAACTGGCACTGAACACAACCTGTCCATCTGGTTCTCCACACCCTCTAAAAAGCCTATATAGTATGGCATTGTTTTATGCTTCCCTTCCTGTTCATATGCTTTGTTTGCATGATGCTGTCAGCACATCATGAGTGGCAAGGGTGTGGGTAGTGCTTTGACAGATTTGTCCCATTGACACATGGTCCAGCAAAATAATTGATATCATAATAATTTGGACAAAAAGTAGAATATATTGGTTGTACACATGGCCTTGCCCAGTATTGGTGCTGTTTTCTCTCCTCCTATACAATTATGATTTGATACATTGGTTTCAGTGCAAAGAGTGACAACACAGCACGCAGAGAAAAACCCGAGCTTGGTGATGTGTATTTCCATGAAATGCAGTTTTGACAGAATTCTGCTGTTTCAACAATAAGCAGACTTATGACAAGCATAAGCATTTGGAAGGAATCAAGATCATAATATTATGGGTAAGAGGTATTATGGGAGTGATTAGGGTACCCCTTTGCGCCTGTAATGTGTGGGAGTGAATAAATGAGAAGAGGATGAGTATTTATCGGTCTTTGTTCTTCTGTGGTTGTGATTGGGCAAAGAATGACAAGCATCTTGCTAACAAAACTCTAATTTCACTTTGATATGCATCACCAAACTCGGTTTACGTATGTGTCTTGCATTGGAAACTTGAACTTTGTGCAGTGAAAGAAAGTATAGTTTTTTACCATGTAGGTGAAAAACACGGCAGGAATTGTTCTCTCTGAACCGTATGCCTTGAAATCGACTCTGAGATTTGTATTCAATCTTGTGGTCAATAAGTGTGGTGCAATATCAAGGAAGTAATTGCCTTTGCTTGAGTATGCCAAAACCCTCCACACTGCATTTGCCTCCATAGGTGCATCTGTGTATATCTGCAAGAAAAACAGAAACCAACCAAAGGTTTATAAAATGGTAGATAAATGACAATGATTATGGGTAAATTAATATTTTAAACCTCTGAGGTTCTTAACTTGTAAACTATACTCATAAATATAAGCTGAATAATTTTATGGATTGAAATTCCCATCAATAGTTTGGTTGGAAAATTTCCATTTGAAAACATTTTACTGCACATTGAGATCACCTTTAGTAGAATTCAACTGCCATTTAAATATAATCTTTGCATTGCATTAGCGTTTCACAAACACAGAATTTTGAAATAAAATTGCAGCATAAATTTGCATTGATAAAGCTGCATATGCTCATATTTTAACAAGTATTTTTACCTGCGACGTGCTACAAGAGCTTCACATTGCTGTTGTTGCTGTTTTTGGGGTTCTTGTTGGGGGGTCGATTTTTCAAATGTGCACCCATTGGTCGGACAGCTGCCGGACCACACTCATATCTGTTGTTTGACTCCACCCACCATAGCGCTGAGAAGAAATTATATGGCCACCATCTTGGTTCTCTGATGGGCCTAACACATTAGGCCTGTAGGCCACTGCTGATTATACACTGCCCGAGTTTGTTGCGTCATATTTCCAATGGCTTTGGTTGGGTCGAGTGTTATTCACAATAAGGGTCCTTGAAATCGAATCATATGTCGAATAATAATGAGGTTTATGGAAGCCCGTCAGAACGCACGATACATCAGAAGTCAGGGTAATCAAGCATTATGTTATGTTGTATAATCAAGCGCTATGTTATGTAATCAAACATTATGTTATGGTACATAATCAAGCGTTATGTTACACAAATTACTAAGAAAATAGTGTTACGTAATTATTGAACGGCCCCATATTGGGTTAAGCAATCCGTGACCATTTGACGAATCAGCTCGTTCTGATATAACTGTGGGGATGGTGACATGGATAAGAGGTTTCAAATTATTTTTTAGTAGCGCATTAAATGTGTTTCCCTATCACACTGTTCGTTTTTAGCTCACCTGGAACGAAGTTCAGGGGAGCTTATGCGATGGTGCATTGTCCGTAAGTCCGTCAGTCTGTAAACACTTGAAACTTCTTCTCTGAAACCGCTGATGGGATTGCGACAAAATTTGGCACAAATTATAATTGTTATGTTGTGACTAAAGTTTGTTCACGGCATTAAAAAATCGGGGTCTAAGGGGGTTTACCGGGGGTCAAAGTGGGTCCAGGATTGACGCCCCCAAAAGAGGAATTTGCTTTTTTCCTCTGAAACTACACAAACTATTTTGATGAAACTTTACCACAACCTTCATCACCTGTGATGTACCGAAGATTGTTCATGGCACTAAGAAAATCGAAGTCTGGAGTGGGGGGGGGGGGGGGGGGTTACGGAGGTTCAAAGTGGGTCCAGGATTGACGCCCCCAAAAGATGAATTTGCTTTTTTCCTCTGAAACTCAAAGTTTGTTCACAGGATTTTAAAAAAATCTGCCCCTTTGGGGGTTATGGGGGGGGTGTTGCCCCCCAAAATAGGTATTTGCCTTCTTCTCAGAAACTACAAATGCAATTCTGATGAAACTTGACCACAATCTTAATCACCCGTGTTGTACCAGAGTTTGTTCCTGGCATTTAAAAAATCGGGGTATAAGGTGGTGCACGGGGTGGGGGGAGGTGGGCTTCTCCCCAAAATAGGTATTTTTTTATATGGTTGTTTAAAGTCTTATGATTATGTTAGTATGATTCTACATGCTGCCGTCTTCTAGTTTAAGAGTGGTATAATGATAAATTTCCAACCTGCAGAATCAGGACAGCTAAAAATAAATTATACTATTGTAAAACATTGTGACAGCATAACAGTTCCAAACTACAAGTTATCCCAAAAATTGTGCTACTCTGTTTTTATCTTTTTGAAATATAACGTCTCAATAAGACCTTTAGAGCTCTTACACCTTTTATACCCCTTTAGACCATTTGAAACCGTTTATACTCATTGGAATTTTGAAGACCTTTTATACTCTTTAACCCTTTACCCCTTTCTACCCCTAAGAACCTCAAGAACCTTTACACTCCTAAGATCCTAAACCCTTGTAACCTTGAGATCCCAAAGACTCTTTTGAGCCTTTAGAACCTTAAGACCCCTAAGGCCTCTAAGACCGCCTTCTACTTTTGTTTATGACATATTTGATGGCCCTCTTCTACTCAGGTATTTGTATGACACTTCGTTGCCTAGTTCCTGTGCTGTTGTATCGAGGTCGATTTTTATATTATCCATTTTTGTTGGTTTACCTTGTACAAATGTGCACTTGGCACACTTTTCTGGGTCAAATTATATTCAAATGTCTTCAGATACTGTTTCACTAATTCCAGTTGTCCTACCAATTTTTTGTCGGTTGGTGCAAAGAGTTTTAGATCATTCATGTACAATAGATGCACTACCTGGATTTCATACATTTATTTACAGGGTGCCATTACACAGCCGTCATTCTAGCGTAAGAGAAAGAAAAAACTGGGTACAACATTGTTACGCAGGATGTATGGAACATCCGTGCATTCAAATTCCTAGAATTGGCACCACTGAGTCATGAGGCAATTGAGACACAACCTGATGTTTAAAAAGCATTTGGACCAAAAGATGCGTCGAAACGACTTGACAAAATGAAAGGTCTTGATGTTGACAGTATCCTGCCCTGAGAAGCAGAAATCAGACAAAAGATCCATCAATCGTGCTTTGTGGCCAGAATGTGGCACACCGCAGACAGTGACAACATCAATACGAAACTGCACTTTGGAAGGGAACTACAAAATGAAGCCTACATCTACGTCTGGTTTGATGGACTACAAATGGCAGGTATGTTCCTCCACACAATTTGCGCTCAGCTGATAGCAATTGATCACATATGTGGAAATTCTGCGTTTTATAAATAAATTACTTTTTCTTTCTCTTCATGTTCCGTTGTACCTTCAACGGTTCCAAATGAAGACGAAGACTGATGATGAGGATGACGTTCCGCACACGGTTTTCATGAATGACGACGACTATCACACGGATAATGATATGGACATGGAAGATTGAGATCTGGTTTCTTTGGATAATTCATTGAAGAAGACCATAAGCCCACTCCTTTTGCATCTTCAGATGTATTGGGCTGCCGAAGCAGTTTACTAGGCTATTGGGCATAATCCTGGATGGGTCATCATTCCTACGCAGTAATTCATTGAATGACATTAAGTCAATGAATAGTAATTAATTGAATGATAATACACAAAATGATTTTTCTTCATGCTTTCTTTTCATTTTTTTTTTTGCCGGGGGACTTTTCTCATTGGCTTTGCAGCGCGTGTCTGTCCATGGTCCAGCCGTGCCCTGCAGTCTGTCCTCGGTTTAGCAGCACACTGGTCTGTCTTCAGGTTTGCAGCACACTTTTCTTTTAGAAAAAGTGGCTTCACATCCGTTCAAATTTTCAACGAAATAAACATCAAATCTTGAAGAACAATCGTTTTCTATGTCCCCTCAGATTTTACTTCTGCAGGTAGTTGAGTGCTACAAGTGTGGTTTCTGACCTCTTCGAGCCTAACGGGCCTTCTTATCTGAAAGTGCCGGATCAGAAAGTTTCTTACGCTGCATTTTTGTTTCATATCATTAGAATGGAGCAGTTTTCAACAAAAAAAAATTCTCAGCGTGGCGCCATTTTCTGATTAAAACCCTTTTTTAACCCATTGAGGAATCCTTCTTGTGTGCAAATTACCAACATTAAAACTTATTATGCACCGCATCATTATTCACATGTTTCTTTCTGATGTATTCCAAGTGGAAATTTGCTCAGGCTTGGCTTTTTAATTAATTTTTTTTCGAGACCCTTTCAGATCCCTTCGAGTCTAAGGGCTCTTATTATGAAAAGTGCCAGGTCAGACATTTTCTTACGTTGCATTTTTGTTTCATACCATTAGAATAGAGCGGTTTTCAACCAAAAAAATTATCCAATGCAAATTTAAGATTGAAACCATTCGTGAAACCCCGATAAGGGTCTTTCTTTATATGCAAATGCCGGTGATTTTCTTTTCTTATGCATGTATTTTGTATTCAGTATCCAATGTAGATGTCATAAAATAAAATATTAATCAGCCTCAGGTGCAAATATTTCTGAAAAAGGGTTTTACGAGACTTTTTAAGGGTTTGCCACTTCCAAACGCCGGAAATGCGCAACTCAAGAAATGGATTTTGTTGGAATTCAACGTAATGTAACATGATTAAGAGCATCAAACCTTTTGAGCGTGGCTTTATGATTAAACTCTGACCAGCTCTCAATCCATCAGGTGTGTGTGTGTGTGTGTGTGTGTGTGTGTGTGTGTGTGTGTGTGTGTGTGTGTGTGTGTGTGTGTGTGTGTGTGTGTGTGTGTGTGTGTGTTGTTGGTTGTGACAGTGCCTTCATAAACTATTCACACTCCTTGATTTTTTCAGACTTTGTTGTGTTACAACCTGAAAGTAAAATGGATTAAATTGAGATTTTTTTGTCACTGATCGGCACATAATACCTTAAAATGTCAGTGGAATTTTTTTTTAGAATTTTTTACACATCAATTGAAAATGAAATACAGAAATATTGAATTTAAATAAGTATTTAACCCTCTGAGTAAACACTAAAAATATATTTAATAAAAATATAAACACTAAATCATATTTTCTCAAGTAAACACTAAAATGAGGTAGATGTACTCTATATTGATGATATATTATGAGCTCTCTCACCAGAGACAACAAAGTCTCTGGTGAGAGAGGAACCCACACCCAGCCAACTGGCATGGTGACAATTGAAATCACCACATATGAGGAAGAGAGAGTGAGGAAGAGAGCTCTCACTCCAGACACCCAAAGGCCTTGTGTGGGCCCCATCCTTTTCTTCCTGGAGTTGCCATGAGTACATTTTAATGCTGTTATATTGCAATTATAACGGCAAAATTTTCCTTGGGTAAACAGCTGTCTTTCAGTATTGCTCAGAGATTGCATCATCACCTTTGAGATGTCAAGTCGATTTGATTCTCAATCCTATTATAAAATGCCATCCCGGTGCTTCACAGACAGGGTGCTGCACCGATGATTTTGGCATCCTTGAGAAGGAAGTTAGGATGGATATCTTATTTAAAAGCAATCCCTGGCCAAACTTTCAGGTGCACTGCACCAATGACACACCCATGACTCTGAAATGATAAAACCAGTGAGAAAAATCTTGCGTATTCACTCTACCTCAGTGAGTTTGCATTCCTCTTGTGTACTCATGTAAAGACATGAAAAAGACGTTTAAAATATAATACAATTTTTTTTTAAATGGAGAAAAAAAACCACCTCTAATTTTGGTGTCTACTTCCAATTAGTGTCAGGAATCCCAGAGAAGCCAAATTCAAGTTGGCTTTCTCAGCTATCACATGTTATTTCCCGATGTTCTTTCCTTGATTTGCCAAATGAGGAAGAAGAAGCCTAGCGACAAACTTTTCTCCACTTTATTTATATATCACATATCTCATTACACATATTTCCTTGTCTCCTGTATTTCATCTCTCCTTCACTCAACTGATCCAACAAACAGACCGCGCAGGATTCTGATATTAAATATTCTGATATTAAATATTAAAGATATTAAATATCTGATATTCTGATATGACGATTAAAAAACAAAGATGGAGTTAAATTTCCGTGTCTTGTCCATGTAGTTACAAAATTGCCAGCATGAAAGACATGAATGCAACATATTTAATAAACATATCGTTCATCATATAATCACGTTAGAACATTTATAATGTCTACCTGATATTTACTGTTTGTAACACTATGCGCTACCTACAGTGCATTCAGAAAGTATTCAGACCCCTTCACTTTTTCACATTTTGTTATGTTGCAGTTTTATGCTGAAATCGTTTAAATTCATTTTTTCCCTCATCAATCTACACTCAATACCCCATAATGACAAAGAGAAAACAGGATTTTAGAAAGTTTTGCAAATTTATTAAAAAGAAAAAACTGAAATATCACATTTACATAAGTATTCATACCCTTTGCTATGACACTTGAAATTTAGCTCAGGAGCCGCCCATTTCTCTTGATCATCATTGAAATGTGGAGTTTTGCTGTGATAGTTGTCCTTCTGGAAGTTTCTCCCATCTCCACACAAGATCTCTGGAGCTCAGCCAGAGTGATCATCGGGTTCTTGGTCACCTCTCTTACCAAGGCCCTTCTCCCCCGATTGCTCAGTTTGGCCGGGCAGCCAGCTCTAGGAAGAGTCCTGGTTGTTTCAAACTTCCTCAATTAAAGAATTATGGAGGCCACTGTGCTCTTGGGAACCTTCAATGTAGCAGAATTTTTTTTGTAGGATTCCCCAAATCTGTGCCTCGACACAATCCCGTCTCTGAGCTCTGCAGGCAGTTCTTTCGACCTCATGGCTTGGTTTTTGCTCTGATATGCATTGTCAGTCGTGAGACCTTATATAGACAGGTGTGTGCCTTTCCCAATCATGTCCAACCAATTGAATTTACCACAGGTGGACTCCAATGAAGGTGTAGAAACATCTCAAAGATGATCAAGAGAAATGGGAGGCACCTGAGCTAAATTTCAAATGTCAGAGCAAAGGGTATGAATACTTATGTCGATGTGATATTTCAGTTTTTTCTTTTTAATAAATTTGCAAAACTTTCTAAAATCCTTTTTTCTCTTTGTCATTATGGGGTATTGAGTGTAGATTGATGAGGGAAAAAATGAATTTAAACAATTTCAGCATAAGGCTGCAACATAACAAAATGTGAAAAAAGTGAAGGGGTCTGAATACTTTCTGAATGCACTGTATGTGTCACCTATATGTTTTTACTGTACTATTTCCTCTGGTCTGTTTTCATCAACCTTTATTTAAGTGGAGCAAAATTTAAGGCATTGGTGTCATACCTTCACATTCAACTCCCTCAATTCTTTTCCTGTGTTAAAAGTAAATGTTGCAATACCATCATCTCCGGAAGAATATGTCCATGTTATTTTCTTTTCAACAGATGTAACTCTCACACGAGATGCAACAGATCCATCTGGGTTCTTCACCAGAACCTGCAATGAAAGCTTCTTTCGTAAGTGAAATGTGAAGGCATTAAAAAAAAAATGTGCACAACAAATGAAAAGGGACATCTATTTTTTATGTACATATTGAGGGTAAAATGAGATAACTAAAAGGGAGAATGGAGGAGAATGACCATCAAGAGAAAGAAGGGTTCCAATTTGATCCTCTATCGGTCTGACAACATGCTACCCACCTGCTACCCACTGCTCATCTTCCATGAGCTTCAAATTGTGCATTGAGAAAGGTTAGGGGAGTGTGGAAGGAGTGGGAAAAAAGTTTTGAGTTTTGAGCGGCATGAATGAGAGGGAAGTTTTGAGTTTTGAGATGAGTTTTGTGAGGGAAGGGGAAGAGCATGAATAAAAAATCATGGGGTTTGGATTGGAGAAATAAATGTTGATATATATATATATATATATATACATACCGTGCCTTCAGAGAGTATTCACACCCATTGACGTTTTCACATTTTGTTGTGTTACAGCCTGAATTTAAAATAGATTGAGTTGAGATTTCTTTTTGTCACTGATCTACATATTACTCCATAAGGTCAAAGGTGATTTTTTTTTTAGAATGATTACAAAATAATTAAAAATGAATTACAGAAATATTTAATTTACATAAGTATTCAACCCCCTGAGTCAATACTTTGTAGAAGTGCTTTTGGCAGCGATTACAGCTTCGAGTCTTCTTGGGTATGTCTGTATCAGCTTTGCACATGTGGATTTGGGGAGTTTCTCCCATTCTTCCTTGCAGATTTGCTCAAGCTCTGTCAAGTTGTATGGGGAGCATCAGTGAACAGCAATCTTCAAATCTTTCCACAGATTCTCAATGGGATTATTGGCTGGGCCACTCAAGGACTTTCACATTCTTGTTCTGAAGCCATTCCATTGTTGCTTTGGATGTTTGGGGTCATTGTCCTGTTGGAATGGAAATCTTCACCAAAGTATAAAGTCTTTTGCACTCTGAATCAAGTTCCCATCAAGGATTTTCCTGTATTTGGCTCCATTCATTGTTCCCTCTATCCTTACAAGTCTCCCAGTCCCTGCCACTGAAAAGCATCCCATTGCATGATGCTGCCTCCACCATGCTTCATGGTCGGGATGGTGTTAGATGGGTGATGAGCTGTGCTCAGTTTCCGCCAGACATAGGGCTTTGCATTCAGGCCAAAGAGTTCAATTTTCGTCCCATCAGACCATATAATCTTTTGCCTTATGCTCTCAGTCATTCATGTGCCTTTTTCTCTGGAGTGGCTTTGATCTGGCCACTCTCCCATGATGTCTAGATTTGTGAAGGGCTGCAGAGTCTGTTGTCCTTCCAGCAGGTTGTCCCTTCTCAGCTAACGAACTCTGTAGTTCTGTCCAACTGGTCATTCGGTTATTGGTCACCTACCTAACCAAGGTCATTCTTGCCTGGTTGCTCCATTGTGTCGGACGATCAGCTCTATGAAGAGTCTGGGTAGTTCCATATTCTTTCCATTTCCTAATGATGGAACTCACTGTGCTCTTGGGGGCTTTCAACACTCTAGGAATTGTTTTATAACCTTCCCCAGATATATGCCTCCTCACAATTCTATCTCGGAGTTCTACGGACAGTTCCTTGGACTTCATGGTAGAGTTTCTGCTCTGACATGTTATGTCAATTGTGGGACCTTATATAGAAAGGTTTGTTTCTTTCTAAATCACGTCCAATCAATTCAATTGGCCACAGGTGGACTCCAATCTAGTTGTAGAGACATCTCAAGGATGATCAAAGGAAATTGGCTGCACAGGAGCTCAATTTGGAGTGTCATAGCAAAGGGGTTGAAATTATTCTAAAAACAAAAATTCCACTTTGACATTATGGGGAATTATGTGTTGATCAGTGACAAAAAGTCTCAATTTATTCAACTTTAAATTTAGGCTGTAACACAACAAAATGTGAAAAAGTCAAGGGGTGTGAATACTTCCTGAAAGCACTGTATACATACATATATATTGTTGCGATTCTATGAACCAGCTACGAAGGCAATTGCAACCAACATACAGGTCCCGTAGTTAATTATGTCAATAGTATGAGTCCAGAGTAGTCCCTTCCCTTTGTATAGTTGGTTGATTATGATAGAATGCGTTGATGAGTGTTAGAGAGGTTTTTCACCTTTTCTCCCTATTTCCAAGGGGTAATTGTGCACTCCGTACGGGCTTCCTGGAACACGCTGTGCCACACGGGAGCTGGCTCATTTACATATCTTGCTTAAAGCTAGTTTGAATCACGCGCCAAGACTAAACTGCCACCTTCCTTAACCACGTCACAATCTTCTTTTAAACACCACAATTATTACGCAACCCTTATCATTCATTTATGAGTACACATTTCTATTTACACTTCGTTTTTATTACACGTTAGATTACATTGCATTAAGTTCATTACACACACCGTTCATCACTCCAAAACCCCAAAACACTACAACCAGATAGCTTCACCTCCATCACGTTGCTTACCCACATTCTCTAACAAAACAACGGGCACCTGGCCCCAGCTATCTTGGGAGCGTGGGGAGAGAGGCGCAAGGAACACCGGTGGTGGTGAGCTGCACTGTCCCCATTAAAAGACCACAACACGAGGAGCTAATTGACGACTGGCACCTCGTTGGCACCTCATTCGCTCCATTCAAACAAGTAGAGCTCCCGCTACTCGCCCCCGTGCCTGTACCATGTCCAAAGAACGAGGCCACATTAATCGAGGAGAACCTTCACGTGGCGTGGCTGGAGGATAGAGTGAGCACAAGTAGTGCTAGGACGTGAGGCCCGATTGGAAAGCCACGTGACTCAGGTAAACGGTCATCAGACGGAGAGCACTTGACTTCCCCTCCGGTCATAGTCAACGTGTGGCCCTGAATGAATGTCTCTCATCTCCGCTTCCTGTTCGGGCAGGAGTTCTTCTCCCCATCTAGCAAAGGCCTTCCCCGAGGCAGTGTTCTGGCCCTGTGCTTTTTCTGGTCTTCATCAATGATCTCTCCGACTCTCTGGAAAATCCTCTCGATCTGTTTGCTGATGGCTCCACTATCTGCCGCTCCATACCTCATCCCTCAGATCGGCAGTCTACAGCCTCCTCACTCTCTGCATACCTGGACAAAATCACAGATTGGTCAAACAAGTGGAACATGTCTTTCAATCCTAACAAATCTCACACTCTTACTATGTCTCTCTGAAAAGACCATCTGGACAACCCTTCCATCTACTTTCTGAACAATCCTCTCCAAGAAGTTCTGTCACTCAAGCTTTTGGGTCTCACTATCTGCCATGATATTTCCTGGGAAAACCACATTTCCAAGCTGGCCTCCAAAGACAGTCGCTGACTGGGCATCCTCAGTCGTGCGAAGTCCTTCCTTGGCACACCTGAGTTCCTCACCACATACAAGGCTTTCATCTGCAGCTCAATGGAATACTGCTCTCCCCTCTGGGTTGGTGCTCCTGCCTCACACTTAGCTCGGCTTCACGCTGTTGAAACCAAAGCTTTCAGAATCATTGGAATCCCCTGCGATGAAGCTAACTCTGAGGGCCTTTCACTTACTCACCACAGGCAGGTAGGCGGTCTTTGTCTTCTACTGACTCCTCTCCGGCTTAGCTCCCCCCAACAGGTCGCACAAGATCTGCCAGCAACCCTCTTCTTGTGAAATTGCCAAAATCAAGACACTCTGCTTTCCCGCACAGGGATGTGGGGGGCTGTGACGATCCCGGACGATCAAGGGGACCTGAGCTAAGTACACAAACATTCCTTATTTTATAGTTATTTTTCTCCTAGTGTTGTATACGAGTCTGTGTTGGGGTGCTCCATTTAGGAATCTTAGTTTTATTGTGCATTTCTTGTTGCTGGCATTTTTTTATTTTTTTTAATGTTGGAGGCTTCAGGCACGGACTGATGTAGCCCTCATCGAGGCCAGGTCTTAAATAGAAGAGCAGAAAAGTGTATGATGAAAAATGTATGATGTTTGTTTGTGAGAAAGAGATTGAAGCTCGCCCGGTAGCTGTAGTTTGAGTGAGTCAGAAAGAAAATTCAGCAATCCTGACATGGAGAGTGTAAGATGGTTCCGGGCATCACTTTAACACTCCTAAGTCCGAATGGTTGTACCACTCTGAACGGTTGCTGCCTTCAACCTACTACCTAAGGAACCGGTCCAACCGGATGAGTCTTTTTTTGGAGACACCATCTCCTTACTGGATGGCCGTTGGCTCCCAGCGGGAGCTCACCCGCCCTTTGACAGGTATTGTTTTTAGTCCTGCGGGGTGTCACAGTCACCCTCCCCACTGGCGAGCCAGTGAGGGTAGCCAGTTTAGTCGCCGACTACCCGACCAAAATTTATTTCATTAAACCTTTTTATTGTTACATTTTAATTCCGTGTCAGTTTGAGTTGATTAACAGGGTCGAAGACGTCCAGTGGGATCCGTACAGGTAAGAGCTTCACTGCCCTCACCCCCAACGCGTATTAACACCACCATAGTTGAATTGAAAGCCTCGGAGTGTAAAGCTCATTTGGCTACCTGTTACCTTGGAGGATCTTAATCCCCAGGAACACGACAATATGTACATATATACACACTTTTTCCCCATTTTTAGCTAATTAAATTGGATGTTTTGAAGTACTGAGTAAAAACTGACTACTTCAACAATGTGCATACCTTAAAAGTGTAAGGGGTGCTTGGTTTGAAGAAAGATGAACTTTTTATGACAGTAAGTGTGTATTTAGCCTTGAGAATTTTGATGCTTGTCAGTTCTGCCTCTTGAAGCTCCCCAGCTGCAAAAAATAGTTACAGTCATCTCATGTCATTCATGTACTTTTCATCGAAGACTAACCAGTAGAATCATCTAACTATACGATGATTGTAATTTTAGGATTAACTAGCATCCACAATGCAAAGCCCCTCTGCGTCTGCTTTTACTGAACCAAAACATGACGAAAATAACAGCAAAAAAAAATGTACAATTTATTAACACACACATCTTGTTTTTTCATTTCCGTTCCTCTCAATTATACCTCACACACACACACACACACACACACACACACACACACACACACACACACACACACACACACACACACACACACACACACACACACACACACACACACACACACACACACACACACTTTTCATTAATTGTGCAGTATTGGCTCCTCCTTAAATATAATGTAATTTTAAGGATTGCTGTAATTGAGTTAATTTAACAACATCCCATATTAAACTTTATTAAATTGTAAACCTCCCAACATAGTTCCCTTACATAAAGTAACTGTGAACCTTAGCCTAAAACCTTAACCAAGAAGGAAGTTGAGGAAGCGATAAAAGCAATGAAGAGTCGAAAAGCGGGAGGGCCGACGGGAGTTGTGGGAGATATGTTGAAGGCAGCAGGAAGTTGGGGTGTGAAGAGAATGATAGAGATCTGCAATCTGGTGGTGAAAGAAGGCCGCATTCCAGTGGATTGGGAACTGAGTTCCCTCGTCCCTCTATACAAGGGGAAAGGTGACCCTCTGGAGTGTGGCTCGTACCGAGCGATAAAGTTATTGGAGCATGGAATGAAGGTATTGGAAAGGGTGTTGGAGAGGAGGATAAGGAAGAAGGTGAAGATCGACAAAATGCAGTTTGGATTCATGCCAGGAAGAGGAACGACAGACGCGCTTTTTATTGTGAAGCAGTTGCAGGAGAAGTACATGGAGAAGAGGAAGAAGTTGTTTCTTGGGTTTGTTGTCCCCCGTCGCACCGCGGAGCGAAAGGGGGACTATGGTTTTCCCCTCCTCCGTGTGTGCGTCCGTGCGTGCGTTGAACCTTGTCAGCGGAAATCTTGAAAAAGAAATGAACTACTAACTTCTAATCCGGTGTGTGTGTGTATCTACGCATAAGGAAGAACGATATTGAAAATTGGGTCGCCGCGTCAAAATCCAAGATGGCCGCCACCATATATATGTCTAAACCTTGTGAGTGGAATATCTTGAAAAATAAACCAACTACTCACTTCTAATCTGGTGCGTGACTGTATCTAGGCATAAGGAAGAACACTATTGAAAATTGGGTCGCCACATCAAAATCCAAGATGGCCGCCTTGCATCTTCCACTTTGTCAACTCACATCACTTCACCGACGGGGGACCTAGGCGTAACGCTTGCTGATCTGGAGAAAGCATTCGATAGGGTTCCACGTGAAGTAGTGACATGGGCATTGAGGAAGTTAGGAGTGGAGGAATGGTTGATCAGAGTAGTGATGGCAATGTACAAAAGAGCGCGCACAGCTGTAAGGAAGAAGGACGGGAACAGTGGTGAGTTTGAGGTGAAGGTGGGAGTGCATCAGGGGTCGGTACTAAGTCCACTACTATTTGTAGCTGTGATGGAGGTTCTGGCTCAGAACGTAAAGGAGGGTTTACCGTGGGAGTTGTTGTATGCAGATGATCTGGTGTTGATTGCAGAAAGTATGGATGGACTGAAGGAGAAGATGAACAAGTGGAAGGAATGTATGGAGACAAAAGGTCTGAAGGTGAATATCGGAAAAACGAAGGTGATGGCAAGTGGTAAAGCATGTGGTGAGGTGGAAAGAACTGGGAAGGGGCCATGTGCTGTGTGCAGGAAGGGTGTCAGAGTGAATTCCATTCAATGTACAATGTGCGCTGAGTGGGTTCATCAAAAATGTAGTGGTTTGAGAGGGTCATTAACCAGTGTGGCAGCTACATTCAAGTGTAAGGTGTGCACAGAGGGAGCTGCAGATGGAGGAAATGTTGAGTTGGATCTTGGAGACGGCGTGAAGCTGGAAGCTGTGAAAACATTTTGTTACCAAGGAGACATGCTGAATGGAGAATGTGGATCAGACTCGGCAATGGTTCCTCGAGTGAGATGTGCATGGAAGAAGTTTCGGGAACTGAGTGGCATGCTGACGAGGGGGGAGTGTCGTTGAAGCTGAAGGGAAAGGTGTATGCTGCATGTGTGAGAAGTGTTATGATTTATGGGAGCGAGACATGGGTAATGAACATAGAGCAGCAACGAAGGCTGGAAAGGGTGGAAATGCGAATGGTTTAGTGGATGTGTGGAGTATCATTGAAAGAGAGGAAGACAAATGATGAATTGCGAATGATGGTGGGAATAGAGCCTGTGATGGATGCTGTGAAGAGAAACAGTTTGAGATGGTTTGGTCATGTGTTGAGGAAGTGTTACGAATCCCGGGTCATTTCTTATTAATGGATATTATATTAAAGGTTGTTGTGGTTAAAAGGGTTAGGAACCCTTCTGGTAAAAATAAGATGAGAAACGGGATCGTAAACGGGAAGAGAAAAGGGAGACGAGGTCCAGGAGAATGAGGCCATCTTTTTCTTCCTCGCCGAGCTCCGACGCGCGCTGAGTCGATCTTGACCGGCTTTGGAACGCAGAGTTTGCAAAGCCCGTCTGGCGAGAGGAGTTACCTGCGCGGGGTAATTACCGGTTACGCGTCAAGTTGCCATGGGTTCCTGCACGGAACCAAGCGTCCGGCACCGTTCGCCTCAACGTCTACAAGGACGCGTACGGGAGGCGCCTGGGGCCTCGCGCGCTTTGCAAGCCCCGAAGCCGCGATCACGAGCACCGACCTCGGCGGGCTGCCGAGGAGGTGTCCGCTACAACAGCCGTTCCCGGTACGGGACGTGCACGGTTGGAGTACGCCTGCCAGGGGTCCGTTCAACCGCCCGTGTGCGGAGAAGTCGACCTTCCCCTTGGTCTGGAGGGGCCCAGAGACATTGTGAGGGACAGTGACTATTGAGGGTCGTGAGTGGGGCAAGGGGGGGAAATATATGAGATTGCCATCTTAGTAATATTGTTGATTGATTGTTGATTGTTGTTGATGGATTGAGAATATATTATTAATTAATCCGGATCCTTGGTGTGGGGTTGCTTATTGACCTGAATTGTTTGTGTCTTTCATATTGATTGCATTACGAAAGATATAAATCATATATCTTTCTGGCGGGGTTCCT
This sequence comes from Myxine glutinosa, assembly GCF_964187855.1. Lineage (NCBI taxonomy): Eukaryota > Metazoa > Chordata > Myxini > Myxiniformes > Myxinidae > Myxine > Myxine glutinosa. Next base: position 99,206,170 of record NC_136267.1, on the reverse strand, counting down.
CCCACGGTCCGGGGGGTCACCAAGACCAGGTAGTTACCGGGAGGACCACGTAACAGAATTGGGGGCTCGTCCAATTGAATTCCGGGATATAAAATTGTATAAAATAATAAAATAATATTTTTATTAATTTAAATTTATTAATTAAGTTTTAATTGGTAAATTTTGGAGAAATTGTGGTAACGTCTTGGGTGAAGGTTAACAGGTGTTAACGATAGGCACCATGGCGTTTGGCACAGAACGTGTTAACATGGCGTTTGGTTAACGATAGGCACAGAACTTTGCGGTAACCCCGAGTGAGGCACAGTTCCGAGCGTTACTAAAATCGGACCTCTTGAAATTGGCCAAACATTTTAACTTGGAGGTCCGAACTAATTTGAGGAAGGCAGAGTTGCAGACCGCGGTGATACAATCTATGGTGGGATTAGGAACATGGGACGAGTTAGCCTGGGAGTGGCTACCCGAAGAACCAGAAGACGTGGAGCTCCGGAAACTGGAGTTGCAATTACGGAGCCAGGAACGGATCAAAGAAGAGGAAAGGAAAGCAGAAGAGAGAAGAGAAGAGAAACAAGCAGAGGAAAGGAGAGTGGAACGAGAACACCAGGAAAGGTTAGAAGGGAGAAAAGCAGAGGAGAAGAGAGCTGCAAGGGAACTCGAAGCAGAGGAGAGAAAAGCCGAAAGGGAATTAAAGGAACGTGACATGGCGCTTCAGCAAGAAATTAAATTCAAGGAGCTGGAGTTAATGAGAGAACGGGGAGAGGTACCACCCTTGCTGACTGGGCCGACACCTAGCCAGAAAACCTGGGATGTGGGCAGACATGTGAGGCTGGTTCCACCCTTCAGTGAAAGGGAAGTCGCTAAATTTTTTCCACACTTTGAGAAAGTGGCTCGACAGTTAAACTGGCCGGAGGAGGCCTGGACCATACTAGTGCAAAGTGTGCTGGTGGGTAAAGCTCAAGAGATTTATTCGGCGCTACCAATGGACCAATGTGCAGATTATGAGGTATTGAAGAAGCACATTCTCAAAGCGTATGAGTTGGTTCCTGAAGCTTACCGGCAAAAATTCAGGAATGCCAGGAAGAGGGAGAGTGAGACCCATGTGGAGTTTGCCAGAGTGAAAGAAAACATGTTTGATCGGTAGTGTGAGTCTAAAGGAGTCGGGAACGACTTCGAAGCATTGCGTGACTTGATCCTGGTGGAGGAATTTCAACAGTGTGTCCACGAGGACATCAAAGTGTACCTGCAGGAAAAGAAAGTACCGAAGTTGTGGGACGCAGCCACCATGGCAGATGATTATGCCTTAACACACCGGATAGGGGTCCACGAACCTAACTCCTCGCCTAGATTTCCGCAGGGGAGTTGTGGAACAGCAGGTGCGGAGAACGACAATACATGGCGGCGGCCTCGAGATGATTATGGGGACAACGCTGATACCCGAACTGTTCGAAATCAGAGGGCGACGGGCCCAAGACAAACTTATTTTCCGGGGGGCCCGAGGCAGACCACGAGTTTTTCCTCCGGGCCTACTTGCGCTTTTTGCAAGAAACCTGGACACTTGATGTCCAGTTGTTACCTCATGAAAAGGGAAAACCCAGAGCGGAGTCTGACTATTACAACTCCGAATGCGATGGCAAGCATAAGAAATCGCCCACAGAAGAGTTACCAACCATTTATTTATGAGGGGTTTGTCTCACTCGAGGGAGACTTGACTAACCCAAGACCTGTTAGGGTATTGAGGGACACAGGAGCCCATCAATCCTTAATGCTTGAAGGCATTTTGCCATTGTCAAAGAGTACCGCAACTGGTGATAGTGTTCGGTTACAAGGGATCGGTGGCTGTGTTAGGGCCCCACTTCATGTCATCCATTTGGAATCCGATTTGGTGTCAGGACCGGTCACCGTCGGTTTACAAGCCACGCTTCCTGTAGAGGGAGTATCTGTGGTTATCGGGAATGATTCGGCCGGGGGGCAAATTTATGGTAACCCGAGGGTTGGTAAAGAGCACAGCAGGGAAAATAACACCACACCAGCTCGGGATGGTGACAAAAGTACCAAGTTATTTGTAGGGGGACTGAACTTCAAAACAGAGGAAGAAGTTCTGACCTCTGTCTTCAACAGATATGGGCCACTGGTGGAAGTGCGGTTGGTAAAAGACAGGGAAACGCAACGGTCAAGAGGGTTCGGCTTTGTCACGTTTGCAAGCACAAAAGACGCCAGGGAGGCAGAGAAGAATTGGAATGGTAAGGAGTTGGAGGGTCGGACCATAACAGTAGGGAAGGCATTTCGTAGGCGTCGAGAGGTCTACAGAAGAGGACAACTTGGTGGTAGAGTTGGTGTTGGCAGCGGCCGATATTACTATGGAGGCTCCCAGAGTTACGGCATCTCCCGAAAGAATGATTGTCAGAGCACTGGCCGAGACGGAGACCGCCAGTCAGGTGACTGCTGGGACAAGGGGTCCCACCGTAACTGTTAGGAGTCCGGAGAAGTTGAAGCACTCGATATACGGCGGAGCCGCCGAGCCTGGGCTCCTACACGGACTAACCGTGAATGCCACGTTCTTAAAGGCGTCCCGGTAGGGAACTTTCCTGCACGGACTAACCGTGAACTCCACGCTCTTAAAGTCGTCCATGTAATGAACTTTCCTCCCCGGACTAACCGTGAACTCCACATTCCTTAAGGCGTCCATGTAGTGAGTACTCAGCTGGGCCTCCCGAAAAAGTGCTATCGAGTTGTGTAACTTTGGGGCTTTGGTCACCACTCCTTAACCGTCATCCAAGAGAAACTAGAAGTTGTTGACGCTTGGTCCAGAGGGAATTACCTTTGGAATCTCTGGGGGTTTTGTGAAAGTTTGTTGCTTTATTTTTGAGATGTGATAATTGTGCCCGGGGGGAACTGATGATTTGGGGTGTGAGTTATTTTGGTTTGTTTATCAAAGTTGGCCTGCAAAGAAAGTTTTCGCGGTGTTCAAACTTTCTTTCTTGAAGGGGGGGAGTGTTACGAATTCCGGGTCATTTCTTATTAATGGATATTATATTAAAGGTTGTTGTGGTTAAAAGGGTTAGGAACCCTTCTGGTAAAAAATAAGACGAGAAACGGGATCGTAAACCGGAAGAGAAAAGGGAGACGAGGTCCGGGAGAAGGAGGCCATCTTTTTCTTCCTCGCCGAGCTCGACGTGCGCTGAGTCGATCTTGACCGGCATTGGAACGCGGAGTTTGCAAAGCCCGTCTGGCGAGAGGAGTTACCTGCGCGGGGTAATTACCGGTTACGCGTCAAGTTGCCGTGGGTTCCTGCACGGAACCAAGCGTCCGGCACCGTTCGCCTCAACGTCTACAAGGACGCGTACGGGAGGCGCCTGGGGCCTCGCGCGCTTTGCGAGTCCCGAAGCCGCGATCACGAGCACCGACCTCGGCGGGCTGCCGAGGAGGTGTCCGCTACAACAGCCGTTCCCGGTACGGGACGTGCACGGTTGGAGTACGCCAGCCAGGGGTCCGTTCAACCGCCCGTGTGCGGAGAAGTCGACCTTCCCCTTGGTTTGGAGGGGCCCAGAGACATTGTGAGGGACGGTAACTATTGAGGGTCGTGAGTGGGGCAAGGGGGAAAAATATATGAGATGGCCATCTTAGTAATATTGTTGATTGGTTGTTGATTGTTGTTGATGGATTGAGAATATATTATTAATTAATCCGGATCCTTGGTGTGGGGTTGCTTATTGACCTGAATTGTTTGTGTCTTTCATATTGATTGCATTACGAAAGATATAAATCATATATCTTTCTGGCGGGGTTCCTCCCACGGTCCGGGGGGTCACCAAGACCAGGTAGTTACCGGGAGGACCACGTAACAGGAAGGATGAAAGTGACGGGTTGAGAAGAGTGATGGAAATGAATGTAGAAGGAAGTAGAGGACGGGGAAGACCGAGAAAGACTTGGCTGAAGATCGTCGAAGAAGAAATGCGGGCAAGGGGGTTAACAAGGAGAGATGCAGAAAATAGGGCAAAATGGAGAAGATTGTCATGGGGACCGCAAGGCTAACCCCACTCTTGCAGGGAAAATGGCCTTAAAATGCCTGTTGTTGTTGTTGTTGAACCTTAGCCTAAAACCTGACTGGTTCCCGACCATATGGGTCATTAGCTTGGCACTGTTCTTCCTCAAGGTTTCGATCCTTTCAGCCCAGAACCTCTCCAAACGGAGGATCCACAACCTCAGTCATGGATGCACATTTGTAGATTACCTACAGTCACATGAAAAAGTAACTACACCCCATGTAAAGTTTTGACTTTTTCAACATACAGCTATTTGATCTTCATTTCAACAATATTAATAATAATAATAATTCATTTATTTTGTATAGCGCTTTTCATGAAGCCCAAAGGCGCTTTGACAGAGTGCAAAACATAATGCATAACAAAACATGAAAACAACAATTGCAAAAAGACAAGAATCAATAGGGAAATATTTAAAGCAAAAGGAGGGAGAAGGAGAAGTGATAGTCAGGGCACAATGGGCTGGAGCCTGGAAATTACCAAAAATGGACTCTTATCAGGCATCAATGGCTCTGAGTGCTTCAGAAACTAGACAAAAAATCCAGTTTAACAAAAAAAAAAGTAAGTCAAAAGCTCAACTCCCAGAAAAATGGTGAACGTTAGAAGATCGGCAATATTTCAATTTCGCGATAACCTTAGCTCAATGGTTTCGCGGAAACTGTATTTTGCCAATAAATCTGTCAAAGGCTAAGAAAATGACAAAATTATGCCCATCAAGTGCCAAAAATTTGAGGTTTTCGGTCAAATCTTTTGCCGATTTTTGATTATTTACCCATAAAATCGATTTTTTTTGCCACCCAAAATTTGACGCATATCTGTAAAAATTTCAAAATGCCACAAGCCAGATTTACTCCAGTGTATATTTCCTGAAAATATAGGTCTCAGTGCCTTAGAAAATGCATATATTGTGAAATCTGACTTGTGGCAATTAGAAAAAATGAATTTCACACAAAAGTCAATTTTCTGTCAAAGTCAACTGTATACTTTTCTTTTACAGAACAATAAAGCATCTCTCACTATGAAATTGACATGGGACGAGTTCTTTTCCATCTGCCAAGAAGCGAAACCGAACAACTTCAAACCTCCAGATTGGGGCAAATGTGTTTTGCCCAAATACCCGAAATATGTGTTTTGAGCCCGAAATGCCCAAATATGGTCATTTGGGCCCAGACCCCTCAAAAATCAAAATTTAAAAACAAAATTTTTCACGTTGTAATAAGCTTAGTAATACGCTTCTAACGAGCCCTCAACCACTATCAGGGGATTCTTTTAAGCCAAGATATACCCGAAAATGTGTTTTGAGCCCGAAATGCCCAAATATGGTAATTTGGGCCCAGACCCCTCAAAAATCAAAGTTTAAACACAATTTTTCTCGTTGTAATAAGCTTAGTAATACGCTTCTAACGAGCCCTCAACCACTATCAGGGGATTCTTTTAAGCCAAGATATTGAGATATTTCCAATATTTCACCCTCTCAGCCCACTGTGCAGGGGTTAAATGCTGTGGGTTGAATGTTGAATGCAGTGCTGAACAGGTGGGTCTTGAGTGATGTTTTGAATGTGGTGAGTGAGGAGGAGTCTCTGATGGTGTGAGGTAGTGAGTTCCAGAGGGTGGGAGCAGCGATGGAGAAGGCCCTGTCCCCCCAGGATCTGAATTTGGTCCGGATGGGGGGGGTCAGGAGGTTGGTACCAGCAGAGCGGAGGTTGCGGGTGGGAGTGTGTCTGGAGAGGAGGTCAGCCAGGTAGGATGGGGCCAGGTTATGGAGGGCTTTGTAGGTCAAGAGGAGGATTTTGTACTGGATTCTCTGGGAGATGGGGAGCCAGTGAAGCTTGTAAAGGACGGGGGTGATGTGGTCACGGGTCCGGGAATGGGTGAGCAGACGGGCAGCGGAGTTCTGAATGTATTGGAGTTTATTGGTGATTGTTGAGGGTGAACCATAGAGGAGGCTATTGCAGTAGTCCAGACGGGAGGTGATGAAGGCGTGGATGAGGGTTTCTGCAGCCGTGGAGGAGAGGGATGAGCGGAGACGGGCGATGTTTTTCAGGTGAAAGAAGGCTGTCTTTGTGATCTGTTTAGTGTATTTGTCGAAGGAGAGGGTTTGGTCAAAGATGACGCCAAGATTCCGGATGAGAGGGGAGGTGGATATTGGGATACCGTCGATGTTGAGGGCAAAGTTATGGGTGGATTTTGTGAGCGTTTTTGGGCCAATGATGATTATTTCAGATTTATCACAGTTAAGTTTGAGGAAGTTGATTTGAAGCCAGGATTTTATTTCAGAGATGCAGTTTGTCAGGATAGAGTGGGTGTCGGTGGAGACGGACTTGGTGGAGATGAAAAGCTGGATGTCATCGGCGAAGCAGTGGAATTGGAGACCATGACGGCGGATTAAGTGACCGAGGGGGGACAGGTAAAGGATGATGAGGAGGGGGCCAAGAACTGAACCTTGGGGGACACCTTGGGGGAGGGGAGCAGTGGGGGATTTGCAGTTATTGATGGAGATGAACTGGCGTCTGTCAGAGAGGTATGATTTCATCCAAGAGAGGGCAGTGCCGGTAACGTTAAAGGTGGATTCAAGTCGGGTGAGGAGGATGGTGTGATCGATGGTGTCAAAGGCAGCGCTGAGGTCGAGGAGGACGAGAATGTTGAGGTTGCCAGCGTCAGAGGAGAGGAGAAGGTCGTTGGTGATTTTGAGGAGAGCAGTTTCAGTACTGTGGTTGGAGCGGAATCCGGATTGGAATGTTTCATACAGGTTATTGGCAGAGAGGTGATGTTTGAGTTGAGCGGCTACAGCGCGTTCCAAAACTTTTGACAGAAAGGGTAGGTTGGAGATGGGTCTGAAGTTATTTAGGGTGTCAGGGTTTAGACCAGGTTTTTTTAGAATGGGGGTAACAGCAGCAATTTTGAGGGATGGTGGGATGATGCCTGTAGACAGGGAGGAGTTTATTGTTGCAATGATAAGTGGATAGAGAGCAGGGAGGGAGGCCTTGACAAAGCTGGAGGGGATGGGGTCAAGAGTGCAGGTGGCAGTTTTCATTCCTATGAGGAGTTCAGAGAGGTCAGTAGGGGAGACCGGGGAGAATTGAGACAGGGGAAGGCAGGATAAGGGGGGGCAGGTGGTTGGAGGGGGAGCGGGTGCGGCGGTGGTCAAGCTGTTGTAGATGTTGTCAATTTTGCGTTGGAAGAAAGAAAGGAAGGAGATGCAGTTGTCTACTGTGAATGACTGGGTGGTGGTGTCCAGGGGGCGGAGGAGTTTGTTTATTGTCGAGAAGAGTGCTTTTGGGTTTCCGGAGCCAGAGTGGATAATTTGAGAGTAGTAGGCGGAGCGGGCGTGGGAGAGGGCATCTTTGTAGTGTTGTAGGTGGTCCTTGTAGGCTTGGGAGTGAACTGTGAGACCTGTTTTATTGCGGAGTCTTTCAAGTTGGCGAGCATGAGCTTTCATCAGGCGGAGTTCAGGGGTAAACCAGGGAGCAGAATGGGTGAAAGAAACTGTTTTGGTTTTTACAGGTGCAAGCTGGTCAAGGCAGGAGGAGAGAGTGTGGTTGTAGTAGTCAGTTGTAGTAGTCGGAAGGGGTGTGGAGGTCAATGAAGGGAGAAGTGGACATTTTTTCAGAGAGGGTGGATGAGAATGAGGTAGGTGAAAGAGCGTTTAGCTTACGGAAGTTGATAGAGCGATAATGTCTTGGTGTTGGGGTGGGGGATGTTGATGGTCATAGTGATGGCTAAGTGGTCAGAGAGGGTGAGGTCGGAGCCAGAGAGATGGTGCAAAATTAATCCAGTGGACCAGACAAGGTCCAAAATGTGACCACGGATCTGCGTAGGAAAGTTGACATGTTGAGTGAGGTTAAAGCAAGTGAGTCAATCAGTGAAGTCAGTGGTTATTGTGGAGTCAGTGGAGTCCATGTGGATTGTGGATATTGAAATCACCAAGGAGGAGGATTGAGGGGGAGAGGGAACATAGCTGGGTCAGAAAGTAGGAGAAGTCAGACAGGAATAATGGGTGTGGTTTGGGAGGGCGGTAGACGACAGCCATGACTGACTGCGTGCGACCAGAGAGTTTAAAAGCCAGGTGTTCAAAGGATGAGGATGAGGCGATGGGGATGAGGCTGGTCCTGATGTCTTGATGGTGGATAACGGCAATTCCACCACCTCGGCCCTCCGAGCGTGGTTTATTGACGTAGGAATATCCATTGGGTGTGGTGAGGTTGAGCGTGTAGTAGTCCAGTGGTTGTTGCCAGGTTTCGGTGAGACAGAGAAAGTCCAGTTTGTTATCCAGGATGTAGTCGTTGAGAATGAGGCATTTGTTGTTGAGGGACCGGGTGTTGAACAGGGTGAGCTTGATGTTGTTTTGACCAGCGGGGATGAATTCAGGTGATTTAGCCAGGGTTCGCAGGCAGGAGGTGCGATTTTGTGCGTTGCCGTGATTAGGTGCGCTGGGACAATGAGTGGGAGTGCGCTGAGCCGACCAGAGGACGGGGATGGAGTGACCTGATTGTACATATACAAACTTACGACCGGAGCCACGGTGAATGTACCTGGGTCGTCGAAGGAGTCCATTTGATTTGATGGCAGAGATGCATGATGGGGTGGAGCAGGTATTGAGCAGAAGGAGCCTTGCGGCGGTGTACCGCAGAGCCATGCCAGGCAGGAACGGAGAGGCGAGCACGAGGCCAAGGTTGAGGAGGTGAAACAATGGTCCCAACCCACGGGAGCAGGCCCAAGGAAACGAAGGAGACGAAGGAGCCAGGTAGGTGAAGCCAGGAGCAGAGTCGGGACCAAGCAGAGGGCAGACAGGAGCAAAGAGACGATCACGAGGCCAAGGTTGATCATGGCAAAGCGGGAAATGCAGCGGCAATCAACCGCCGCCGCTACAAATCAAGATCACGGCGGGAAAACCGCCGCCACACCGCTGCGAAGGACACAACCCACGAGAGCGTGCCCGAGGAAACAGCGAGCAGGCGAAGGAGCCGGGTAGGCGAAGCAGGAAGCAGAGCCAGGACTATGCGGAGGGCAGACTCAATGGCCAAAAAATCCGCACGACCACCAAAAAAGCAAGCCACAGACAGTGGCCCAGTCGAAGAAGCGGCGAGCATGTGACGCCTGTGTCGTCTTCAGACCGGACCAGAAGCCAATAGGACCGGAAAAAATATTGAGAGATAAAGGTGATATAATATAACAAATATCATGAAACATTTACATTTTGTAGTCCATTGTATAATTTAAATAAACATAAATGCAAATTTCGCATGTGGAGAAAGTAAGTACACCCTTGGCTCTAATAGGTGGTATTGCCCCCTTTGGCAGAAACAACCTCAAGTAGGCGTTTCTTATAACTGTCTACCAGTCTCTGTCATCGACGGGGAGAAATTTTTGTCCACTACTCCATGCAGAGTTCTTTCAGCTGTACGATGTTTGAGGGGTTTCTTGCACGCACAGCTCGTTTCAAATCCCCCCACAACATCTCGATGGGATTTCGATCCCTGCTTTGACTTGGCCATTCCAAAACCCTCCATTTATTTCTTTTCAGCCATTCCTTGGTGGATGTACTGGTATGTTTAGGGTCATTGTCATGTTGCAAGCTCCACCTTTGGTTGAGCTTCAACTTTCTGACAGATGGCCTCACATTATCCTCAAGCACCCTCTGGTACAATGAATAATTCATAGTGGATTCTATGATGGTGAGCTGCCCAGGCCCTGATGCAGCAAAGCTGCCCCAAACCATAATATTTCCACCACCATGCTTTACAGTTGGTATCAGGTTCTTGTGGTCAAATGCTGTCTTTGGTTTTCGCCAAACATGTCTTCTGGTACTGTGGCCAAATAGCTCTACCTTTGACTCATCAGTCCAGAGCACATTGTTCCAGATGTGCTGGTCTTTGCCGAGGTGTTCATTGGCAAACTTGTCTTGCCCTGATGTTCTTTCTGGACAGCAAAGGTTTCCTCCTGGCACACCTCCCATGTCGATCAAATTTGTGCAGCCTCTTTCTCATGGTAGACTCGTGCAATTTGACATCAACGGTGGAAAGAGCTAGCTGTCGCTCCCGTGATGACATTCTAGGGTTCTTAGAGACTTCTTTCAGAATCTTGCGGTCTGCTCTCGGGCTGAACTTGCTGGTGCGGCCTGGCCTGAACAAGTTGGCAGTTGTCTGGAATCTTCTCCACTTGTAGATGATCTTCCGGGCAGTCGAATGATTGATTTCAAATTGTTTGGAGATCTTTTTAAATCCCTTCCCAGACTCGTAGGTATCTATAACCTTCTTTCTGAAGGCCTCAGAGAGCTCTTTTGATCTCGGCATGGTGACGCCACACACTTCAACAACAAAGAGCAAACCAAACTAAATGTCTGAGGTTTAAATAAGACAGGTTCCTCCAAGATCCTCTCTAACGATGTTCTAATCATTTGCACCTGAGCTGGTGCACCTGTTTCTAATTTTAGGTATTTGAAGTAGTGATAAATGTAGGGGTGTACTTACTTTTTCCACACGCGAAATTTGCATTTATGTTTATTTAAATTATACAATGGACTACAAAATGTAAATGTTTCATCATATTTGTTATATTATATCACCTTTATCTATCAATATTGTTGAAATGAAGATCAAATAGCTGTATGTTGAAATATGTTGAAAAAGTCAAAACTTTACATGGGGTGTACTTCCTTTTTCACGTGACTGTACATCACTAGATAGATCCACGACCTCAGTTGCGTCCACGCAGATAGTCAACCCATCAATGCAACATCACTATTCAAACTTTACTCACTGGAAGGAAGCCACCCCCCCCCCCTCTCCCCCCCAATTAATGTATTATCACGTATTTATAACTATCATCACACATTCCACGATATGATAATACATAAATACACGTACACACACAAACACAAAACCCATCAAAAAATCCTGATCGTTGAATTCAGTGAAATCTCCATCACATCAAACTACAAATCATGTAACTTGTTTCGCATTCAAACGTTCACATTCAAACAGTCATATAAAAGTATGGACGGCAGATGGTGACGTTAAGTCACCACAAGGTGTGTGCCAAAAGCAAATCTATGCAGACGGCAAATTAAGTGGAAGTATCAGCAGCTGCTATTTGCCTGAACCTGACCGATGATCCAATGTTGACATATTCATTTAATATTCCTTAGGCCTGAGACATTACAGTGCCTTCAGAAAGTATTCACACCCCTTAACCTTTTTCACATTTTGTTGTTACAGCCTGAATTTAAAATGGATTAAATTGAGATTTTTTTGTCACTGATTTCAATAATACCCCATAAGGTCAAAGTGGAATTTTTTTTTGGAATTTTTTTTTTTTACCAAATAACTAAAAATGAGAAGCTTAAATGTCTCGAGTCAATAAGTATTCAACCCCTTTGCTATGACACTCCAAATTGAGCTCACATGCATCCATTTTCCTTTAATCATCCTTGAGATATTTCCACAACTTGATTGGAGTCCACATGTGGCCAATTCAATTGATTGGACAAGATTTAGAAAGAAACACACCTTTTTATATAAGGTCCCACAGTTGACAGTGCACATCAGAGTACAAACTCTACCATGAATTCCAAGGAACTGTCCATATAACTCCAAGATAGAATTGTGAGGAAGCATATATCTGGGGAAGGGTATAATAATTCCTAGAGTGTTGAAAGTTCCCAAGAGCACAGTGAGCTCCAACATTAGGAAATGGAAAGAATATGTAACTACCCAAACTCTTCCTAGAGCTGGCCGTCTGGTCAATCTGAACAACCGAGCAAGAAGGACCTTGGTCAGTGAAGTGACCAAGAACCCAATGACCACTCTGACAGAACTACAGAGTTCCTTGGCTGAGATTAGAGAACCTGGCAGAAGGACAACAGTCTCTGCAGCCCTTCACAAATCTAGGCTTTATGGGAAAGTGGCCAGATGGAAGCCACTCATGAGAAAAAGGCACATGACAGCAGGCCTGAAGTTTGAAAAAAAGGCACGTGAAAGACAACGAGCGCATGAGGCAAAATTTCTGTGGTCTGATGAGACGAAAATTGAAATCTTTGGCCTGAAATCAAAGCGCTACGTCTAGCAGAAACCGAGCACAGCTCATCACCCATCTTACACCATCCCTACCGTGAAGCATGGTGGTGGCAGCATCATGCTATGGGGATGCCTTTCCAAAGCAGGGACTGGGAGACTTATAAGGATAGAGTGAACAATGAATGGAGCCAAATACAGGCAAATCCTTGAGTAGAACCTCCTTCAGAGTGCAAAAGACCTTAGACTGTGGCAAAAATTTATGTTCCATCCGGACAATGACCACAAGCATACAGCCAAAGAAACACTGGAATTGCTTCAGAACAGGAACGTGAAAGTCCTTGAGTGGACTAGCCAGAGCCCAGACTTGAATTCCATTGAGAATCTGTGGAAAGACTTGAAGATTGCTGTTCACCGAAACTCCACATACAACTGGACAGAGCTTCAACAAATCTGAAATCTGAGAAACTCCACAAATCCAGATGTGCAAAGCTGATGCAGACATACGCAAGTAAACTCAAAGCTGTAATCGCTGTGAAAGGCGCTTCTACGAAGTTTGACTCGGGGTTGAATACTCATGTAAACTCGATAGTTCTTTATTTCATTTTTTATTTTTTTAGTAAGAGCCACCAAATGATTTTGTAAGAAGAGGGCCACCAAATTTGACATACAAATGTGCAAAACAATTCCCAAAGAATACCTGCGTAGAACAAGGCTGATCCTGAAAACATGCCTTTCTCCAAGGAACAAAATCAAAGCCATAAACAAACTTGCAAACTGGCCACAATCAGAAATCAATAAACTGGATATCAAAACAGAGAAACTCCTCACCATCCTAAAAAGGTTTTCCAAAAATCAATGCATCCCAAGAAACAACGAAAAGAAACCGAAACAACGAATACAGCCCCAACAATTACAAAGATGACAAAAAAAAAAGTAAAACGAAATACCAAGAGATATACATAGACAACTGGGAAAATGATAAAAGAGGAGGAAGCGAATCCAGTAATTAATAAAAGTGTAAATATATTTTAAAATATTAAATTAAAATTAAATTAAAAAAACAGTTTAATTAAAGAATAAATCAATAAAATCCGGAAATAAGAGAAAAGAGGAATCCGGTGCCTTCGCTCAAACCTGATTGATCTCTCCATACAGGTTGCTTCTGACAAACCAGACGTAATCTGCTTAACAGAAACTTTCCAACTTCAAGACGTCTGATTCCTTAATATCTCTTCCTGGTTACTCCCTCCTCCGGTATGATAGACCTGAACCTCATCCTGGTGGTGGGGTTGCTATCTTTATCAAAAACTCTCTTCCTCACTCTCCTTGCACTGCCCTCTCTCCACCCAACCCCCAGAAGTACCTCTGGCTACGGCTTCCTCTCCGCCCCCACCTTTTGTTCATATGTGTTCTGTACCGTCCTCCAAACAGTGATGACTCCATTTACATCTCCGTGTCTGACAACATGGACCAACTTCTATCCACTCATCCCAACTCTCTCTTCCTCATATGTGGCAACTTCAACTGTCATCATGCCAGCTAGCTGGGTGTGGGTTCCTCTCACACCAGCCATGGCCCCTCAGCAAAGGACTTCTGTGACTCATTGGGAGCGGTCAACCTGTCAATTTCCAGACTCGGATATTAGTCAGTTGAGTAGCTTCTCTTCTAGAATTGGTTATGACTAACTTCCCTGCAAATGTCTGCTGCTCTTCTTCTGTTCCAATCGGTTCTTCTGATAATTTCCTTGTTAAAGTGGACATCTCTCTGGCCATTCTCATAGATACTCCTCAGCACCGACGAGTCTGGCATTTCACTCAGGCTGACTGGCATGGTCTTCAAGCAGTGATCAATCATCTGGACTGGTCTCCCATCTCTACTTCCTCTGACATCAACTCTTCCTGGGAATTCTTCCAAAGTAGACTGCTCTCTCTCTCATGCACAGATTTATCCCATCTCGTCTTCAGTTGTCGTACCCTTCCTCCCGTCCATGGGACACTGAAGCTTGTGGTGAGGCAGTTGCCATGAAGCAACTTGCCTTCACCTCATGGAAGGCTAATCCAACTGAAGGTAATCTCAGTTCCTTTCTGAAGGTAATCTTTTCTGAAGGTAATCTTTTCTGAAGGTAATCTTTTCTACCCACGTTAATTCACCCCAGATCCACTTTTTTTAAATACCGACTTCTTTCCTGGAAGTCCTAAAACAGTGTCCATGTGTTTTTTTACCTATCCCCCCCATTCCCATTCCTCCAACCCCCAAGCCCTCTCCCTCCCACAGATCTCCTGATGTCCCTGCTCTCAAATGCTGTGCTTGTGTGCTTCCCTCTCTCTCCCCATCTTGTCTACCGCTCCCTTTATCATATGTTTTATGTGTCAGTTTGTCTTTTTGTGATCAATGTTAGCTCTTACACGAGCCTCAATCTTGTACACACACACACAAAAAAAAAAGCGATAAAAAAAAGTTGGACAGATTGGGAGTTCAAAAATAAGGCTTCTTGGAATGGCTTAGAAGACGTCGGCTCAACTGGGATGGAGAACAAATCATTATAAATGCCAAGGACCAAGGACACTATACCAACAGCTTTAAGAAGCCGACAGGACTGAGTCAATCGGACAAGTTTAGGTTCTGCAAGGTAGAAACAGAAATACGAGCCACCTCCTATCGGGATGTAAGAAAAACTCATGTCAGAGCAGTTGTACACCTGAAGGGACAACAAGGTATGTAGAGTAATCCACTGGCACATTTGCAAAAGCTTCAATATCCCAGTTCCAGAAAATTCATGGAAACATGAACCAAAAGCAATCCCTGAAAACAAGGAAGTAATGCTCACATACGTATGACCTAATGATCCCATTGAGCGTGAACATACAAAACAAAGCATTGTGTCCAGGCCTTATACTCAGGAACAAAAAGGAAAAGACAGCATTGCTGATTGAGATATCAGTACGCAGCAATTTTGGCCTACACAATGCAGACATTAAGAAAATGGCCAAATACCAGGACCTCAAAAATGAGGTCAAGAGATCTTGGAAGCTGAAGAGCATCAAAATTGCACCAGTGATAACAGGAGCAACAGGAATGATAAAGAAGAACCTCACTGAGATTTTGAAAACCATCCTTGGGAATATCACCACAAATAAACTACAAATGGAGGCAATCCGGGGTTCGGTGACGATCCTGAAGAGTCCTTGGAACAAAACTCTGAAAAAGTTGAACAGCTTGGTCCATGAACCCTGATCCCTTACTGAAGCAGCGGTGAATACTTTGGGTCCTAGGAGGACTCAGGTCCACTTCTTGAAACCTGAAAATGGAGATAACAACCAACGACACACATACACACACACACACATACACACACACACACACACACACACACACACACACACACACACACACACACACACACACACACACAAAATAAAGATGGCGGCAACAAGGAAGGCAACATGACTTGTTGATCGTGCCGTCTCCCTCTCGCCTGGGATGGGAGGACCAGGGGCTGTGTCGAATACATCAGTTTTGAAGACAATGAAGACTGACGCGAAAACGGCAGCGATGATGGGACAAGATGTGCACAAGGTGGTCAGTGTCGTGCTGTTTGATGTGCATTTGGGACATGGCCTGGCTCTGGAGCTTGGTGGGATTTGAGGGCCCCTTAATACCAGATGGGAGGGCCTGAGATTTAGCAGAACTCAGTAGAAGTGGGGCCTGAGATTTGCTAGACCCGAGTGGGAAGGGGCCTGAGATTTGGCAGACCTGATTGAGAAGGAGGCCTGACATTTGGCCGATTCAAATGGGAGGGGAGCCTGAGATTTGGCAGACCCAAGTGGAAGAGGGGCCTGAGACTTGGCGGCCCTGAGTGGGAGGGGGGGGGGGGTCTGAGATTTGGTGTACCGAGTGGAAGGAAGGCCTGATATTTGACAGATCTGGGAGGGAGGACGCGAGCGTTGGTGGACCTCCTCTTGAAGGGCTCCGTCTACTGAGGAAGTGGGAGACAGAGGTGAGATTTGAGATGCGTTTGGGATGCAACCTGGCCTTGAAGCTTGGTGGGACATTTGGGCCACGTGCTTCCAGATGGGAGGGTCTGAGTTTTGGTGGACCTGAGTGGGAGAGGGGCCTGGGTTGTGGCAGACCCAGATAGGAGGGTCCAAGCTTTGATGGGTTTTTTCCAGCCCCATGATGTGCTTGAGGTACCTGGTACCACACCAGTAAGGGGAAAAGGGGGGGTTCTGGGACGCCTTAAAAATTAACATTGAATTCAATGAGGAAAATGATGGAAACTTATTGACTCACACCCCATCTCTTGAAAAATTGCACCCTTTTTCTCCCTCTTTTAACTTATAAATGCTCCGCATTTTTTAAAATTATACTTGTACAGAGACCCAACGAATATTTGTGTTTCATTTTTAGGTAACAGCTTAATTTTCTTAAAAGCAGAATCACCATCTTGAGCTAATATGAAATGATATACTTCTCTTAATGACCTCATCCAGCCTCCTCCTAAGCCCCGTCCACTTTTTGTGAAGCCCGCCCACTTTTTTCTAAACCCCACCCACTTTTTTGTTAAGCCCCACCCATTTTGTTAAGCCCCGCCTACTTTTTGCTAAGCCCTGCCCATTTTTTGCTAAGCCTTGCCCACTTTTTGCTAAGCCTTGCCCACTTTTTGCTAAGCCTTGCCCACTTCATAAACTCTCTCCACCATTGCATCATTTTCAGTTAAGGCATTGCATTGCATTGCATCATTTCCAGTTAAGGCATTGCATTGCATTGCATTCTCTCTCAGATCTCTCTCAGCCCTCTCTCAGATCTCAGATGTCTCCATGTCTCTCGGTCCCTGCTCTCAAATGTTGTGTTTGTGTCCTTCCCCCTCTCTCCCCATCTTGTCTACCGCTCCCGATGTTATATGTTTTATGTGTCGGTTTGTCTTTCTGTGTGATTAATGTTCGCTCTTTCACGAGCCTCAATCTTGTATACAAACAAACAAACAAACAAACAAACAAAAAAATTGCATCATTTCTAGTTAAGGCTTGCCCAGGCATGCCCAGGGAATTTCCAAACGAAATCACCCCCACCAACCATTCTTATATAAAGGGTTCCAGCGCAGGCTATATTTAAACACACTTCCTGCTTCTCTGGAGAATGGACTACTGTGCTGGGATGGAATGGGATGACTTTGCAATTCCTTGGAGTCCTACTACCTGTGTGGAACTCCACCTTCAAATTGATGAACTGGATTCAAACCTCTTATCAATGGAGGTAAGAGTTTATTAATTTATTTATTTAATTAATTATTTGTGTAATTATTTATTTACTTATTTATTTACTTATTTATTTATTTATTTATTTATTTAGTTTGTTTGTTTGTTTGTTTACAAAGTTTGATTTATACATATAATAATATTGTATTAAATTAATACATTGTTATTTTCTCTCACAGGAAATTGCATCTGAGATGCAATATGAAAATACCACTTTTACCACAACTTGGGGTGATATGATTGATTTGTTTGAAGACCTTTTGAGCAACCAAGACCCACAGAATGAGTTCTACCCTGATGACCCAGCCAAAGAGTTATACCTTGGTGACTCACTAAATTTGGGTAAAACATATTATGAGGTCTGCCCAGATGGTTTCAATACCTACCTTGGCGACTCACTAAATTTGGGAAAAACATATTATGAGGTCTGCCTAGATGGTTTCAATACCTACCTTGGAGACTCACTAAATTTGGGAAAAACATATGAGTTCTGCCTCGATGGTTTTAAATGTGGAGCCTACCTTGGAGACTCACTAAATTTAATAAAATCAGGAAAAGAGTTTTGCCTTGGAGACTTTGAAAACTGGTTTAATTTTGGGGACTCAACCTGTGGGGTCCATCTTGGAGACTCTTTGGATTCTAAAGCAATGAGCGTTGAATTGTTTTGAATGACAACTTTAGTCGTCAAAATGTTCTTTGTTTAATGACGCCTGATTTAAGATAAGTTCAGTTGATTGAAAATAAATTAAATTATATATACAGACTTGGCATTTAATATGGAATATTTTTTTTGTGGGGGTGAACTTACTTTTCAAGATGTCTTAGAACCAAAAGTTCATTGGAATTATGTTGAAATTATTCTTGATTTTGTTAATGTGACCTTTAAAAGAAACAAAAACCACATTTGACATTTCGAAACAAATAAATTGATCCTTGAAAGTGATGTAAACTGATATCGAACTCAATTCATGGACAGTACTGTGTTAAACCTCTGTACGTTTTCCAGAAGTATCTCTTTATTTTGCACATTAGCCAAATTTTTTTTTAACAAAAACAAAAGTTAAATTACGACTGAGATTACGGACAGTAAAATTACAGTTCAATACTTCGTGTAACCCCCACGAGCATTCAGGAGAGCACGTACACGTCGAGGCATGCTGTTCACGAGATTTGACAAGGTTTGGACAGGAATCGCTTGCCATGCAGTGACAATAGTCTGCTGCAATTCACGCACAGAGGCAGGCTGCTGGTCCAAGTTGTTGATTTGACGCGTTAATTCTGCCCACAAGTTCTCTATTGGATTCATATCCGGGGACATGGCAGGCCACTCCATATGCTCTACACCACGGTCAGCAAGAAAGTGTTGGATAATGCGAGCACGATGAGGCCGTGTATTGTCATCTTGGAAGACAAAGTTTCCTCGAAAGGCTGCATGAGCAAATGGAAGCAATGTTTCTTCCAGAATGGCCCTGTACTTCAACTGGTTCAGGTTTCCATTCAGAACAACCAGGTCAGTTTTGCCCCCTGCATGAAAAGCAGCCCAAACAGTCACCCCACCACCTCCAGCTTGGACTCTTGGCACTATACAATCTTTGTTGTAGGCTTCATGCACTTGTCTGCGCACTCGGGCGCGGCCATCTTGACGATAGACCAGAAATCTAGACTCGTCACTGAAGATCACGTGATTCCAGTGTCCTGGCTGCCATTGATGGTGCTCTCTGGCCCACTGCAATCGGCGCTGGCGGTGTTGTCTGGTCAGGCGTGGCTTTCTCACGGGACGCCTGGCAGAATAGCCTGCTTGAACCAGTCGTTGGTTGACTAGCCTTCTGGATACAGGCACATTTGTCAGTTGCTGCCACTCAGCCCTAAGCCGATTAGCTGACTTGGTACGGCCATTGCGGACTAACCGGTGCAGCTGGAGATCATCCCTCCTTGTGGTTCTGCGGGGATGTCCTGGCCTCGGTATTGGAGTAGGGACACCCCTCTGAGCATTTCATTTCAGGATCTTTGACACCTGACCTTGAGTGATGCCATACTGCCGAGCAATAGCACGCTGTTTCATGCCGTAATTTCGTAATGCCACCTCTCCATGACAAACAGCATTGTCGAGTTGACGGACCATCTCCAGAGGAAGCGACAATAACTTTTGGAGACGTGCAGCGGTTGTTTTCCACGAATACAGAACGCAACAACCTTTGTATACCCGACTGTGAAGCCAATCATCAAATGCACATGTCCGTACATTTTGCCACGCCACCTGTGGTATCATCCTGTTGTTGACTTCTTGCTGCGACAGACAATCAGTGACATGGTTCTTTTAACAAATAAATCACCAAAGTGTAAAAGAAACTCACCAGATTGATATACTGATTTAAGAAAGTAAACCCGTCAAGAAAAAAAAATATTCCATATTAAATGCCAAGTCTGTATGTTATTTAATTCAATATCAGATGAGTAATTTTTTTAATTTTTCCTTTACATATATTTCAGCAATATCAAGAAAGTTCGAGGAATAAAATGGTGGAAAATTCTTCCTCCCCATTTCTACTACTTCAAACTTGAAAGTATTGAAAGACAGAATTGGAGGAAGAGGGGAAAAAATTATTGAAATACATATTTAAAAAATAAAAATGGGTTTGGGTTGGGTTTGGTTTGGCTTGGGTTGGGTTAGGGATGGGTTAGGGTTGGATTCGGGATGGGTTAGGATTGGGTTGGGGTTGGGATTTTGAATGTGAGGTGAATTTTTGAATGAATGTCATACCTCACAGACTCATTTATCTTGTATTATCATTGAATTGTTTAAAAAAAGTTGGGGAAAAAAAGGAAAAAGTTGAACAGAATTGGAAGGTTATACAAAGAGATAGAGTTAAGAACTTTTTTAAATCATTAATGTCATGGATACAGTTGTTTAGACTTACACATTTGGTATACTATTATTACTCACTCACACACATCAACAAATAAAATTGTGTGCAGAAGTTAAGCCTTGACTGACTTCATTTGAGGATTCTGTGTTTGGGGTTCACAGATCTAAGAACGTCCCCCATTGCACACACACACCAACAAACAAAAGTTAAGCCTTGACTGATTATGCAGTTGAGGATTCTGTGTTTAGGGTTCACAGATCTAAGAACGTCCCCCATTACATACAGTCACGTGAAAAAGTAAGTACACCCCATGGAAAGTTTTGACTTTTTCAACATATTTCAACATACAGCTATTTGATCTTCATTTCAACAATATTGATAGATAAAGGTGATATAATATAACAAATATCATGAAACATTTACATTTATTTTGTAGTCCATTGTATAATTTAAATAAACATAAATGCAAATTTCGCCTGTGGAAAAAGTAAGTACACCCCTACATTTATCACTACTTCAAATACCTAAAATTAGAATCAGGTACACCAGCTCAGGTGCAAATGATTAGAACATCGTTGAAGAGGATCTTGGAGGAATCTGTCTTATTTAAACCTCAGACATTCCGTTTGGTTTGCTCTTTGTTGTTGAAGTGTGCAGCGTCACCATGCCGAGATCAAAAGAGCTCTCTCAGGCCTTCAGAAAGAATGTTACAGATGCCTACAAGTCTGGGAAGGGATTTAAAAAGATCTCCAAACAATTTGAAATCAATCATTCAACTGTCCGGAAGATCATCTACAAGTGGAGAAGATTCCAAACAACTGCCAACTTGTTCAGGCCAGGCCGCCCCAGCAGGTTCAGCCCGAGAGCAGATAGCAAGATGCTGAAAGAAGTCTCTAAGAACCCCAGAATGTCATCACGGGACCTACAGGTAGCTCTTGCCACTGTTGATGTCAAAGTGCACGAGTCTACCATTAGAAAGAGGCTGCACAAATTTGATCTACATGGGAGGTGTGCCAGGAGGAAACCTTTACTGTCCAGAAAGAACATCAGGGCAAGACTAAAGTTTGCCAAAGAACACCGAGGCGAAGACCAGCACTTCTGGAACAATGTGCTCTGGACAGATGAGTCAAAGGTAGAGCTATTTGGCCACAGTACCAGAAGACATGTTTGGTGAAAACCAAAGACAGCATTTGATCACAAGAACCTGATACCAACTGTAAAGCATGGTGGTGGAAATATTATGGTTTGGGGCAGCTTTGCTGCATCATGGCCTGGGCAGCTCACCATCATAGAATCCACTATGAATTCTTCGTTGTACCAGAGGGTGCTTGAGGATAATGTGAGGCCATCTGTCGGAAAGTTGAAGCTCAACCGAAGGTGCAACATGACAGTCATTGCAACATGACAATGACCCTAAACATACCAGTAAATCGACCAAGGAATGGCTGAAAAGAAAGAAATGGAGGGTTCTGGAATGGCCAAGTCAAAGCCCGGATCTAAATCCCATCGAGATGTTGTGGGGGGATTTGAAACGAGCTGTGCATGCAAGAAACCCCTCAAACATCGCACAGCTGAAAGAATTCTGCATGGAGGAGTGGGCAAAAATTTCTCCCAGTCGATGTCAGAGACTGGTAGACAGGTATAAGAAACGCCTACTTGAGGTTGTTTCTGCCAAAGGGGGCAATACCGCCTATTAGAGCCAAGGGTGTACTTACTTTTTCCACATGCAAAATTTGCATTTATGTTTATTTAAATTATACAATGGACTACAAAATGTAAATGTTTCATGATATTTGTTATATTATATCACCTTTATCTATCAATATTGTTGAAATGAAGATCAAATAGCTGTATTTTGAAATATGTTGAAAAAGTCAAAACTTTACATGGGGTGTACTTACTTTTTCACGTGACTGTATATTGTTTATTTATTATTTTAATACCTCAGCAGATGCCCCCTTCTATACACCCCGGACTTGGCCCTCGAGTGTCCACAGCGGTGTATTGTAGAGGATTGTGAAGCACCAACCCATTGCTTTCAAGGGCATTATCTGCTTATTTGTGTCTTTTGTAATTCTTGTGAATAAAATGAACCCAATATTTCTTCCCCATTCATCTACTATTATCTATTATATTATTGTATTATTTATTATTTTTATTATTTATACAAAAGAAAGTTTTTGTTTGTTTGTTTGTTTGTCTGCACGTGCTAATCTCTTGAATGGTGAAAGATAGGAGGAAACCTCTGAAACAAAAAATGATGGGACGGGCCTCGGGAAGGTTATAGGCTAGGTGGGGAGGCCGGTTGAGGCCGCCTCGGCCGGGCTGGGCCCATTTCGCAATTAGAAGCTTAGCTGAATTATAGTAGTCAATCTTCTACGGCCACGAGTAAAAGCTGAATTATAGTAGTAAATTAACGAAATGCGGCCGTGGCCGGATAGTCAAACTCCGCTGCTTCGCAAGGCCGTGTTTTATTCCTTTTTTTTTTTTATCGTTGAGCACTAACTGATACTGGGCTCGCGTCAGACCTATGTACAGAAGATTAAATTCATTCAAAAAGAACCGGGGCCACGCCGGGTGCATTCAGCTAGTAACTGATAAAGATTATACTTGAGCACAAAATGTTTGGAAAAGGTTTACTATAAAGAACCTTGGAGAGTATCACGATTTGTATCTTAAAACAGATGTCCTACTCTTGGCTGATGTATTTGAGACTTTTAGAACCGTCTGCCCTAATAAAAATTTTATGGATTAGACCCCGCTCACTATTACACTGCGCCTGGTTTGGCTTGGAGTGCTATGTTAAAAATGACAAAACAGGCTTTGGATTTAATCAGTGATGTAGATATGCTTGATGATAGAAAAGGCTAAGAGAGGGGGAATATCTCAAGTCTGTTCGAGTAGATATGCTAAAGCTAACAACAAATATCTTTCTAATTATGATGCTACAAAAGATAGTTCTTATTTGATGTATTATGATGCTAATAATTTGTATGGATGGGCTATGTCTCAAGCCCTACCTTATGGAGAACTTAGGTGGGTTAAAGAGAAAGATTATGAAAAGGTTTTACAGGATATCGTTATCTCCACACAAAAATAATTGGATAAAGCTAAAATTGGATATTATTTTGAGGTTGATTTGAAATATCCTGAAGAACTTCATAATAAACATAAAGATCTACCTTATGCTCGTGATAAAGAAAGTCTAAGAAAAGAATGGTTAAGTGATTATCAACAATCATTTAATACCAAAGGTAAATCAACAGAGAAATTACCTACTACATTATATAATAAAGGAAATTATGTTTTACACCAAAGGAACTTGAGGCAATGTTTATCAGCAGGGTTGAGAATAAAGAAGATTCATAGAGTTTTACAGTTTAATCAAAGTCATTGGTTAAAAACATATATTGATTTTAACACACAAAGGAGGATAGAAGCTAAAACAGATTTTGAAAAGGAGTTTTATAAATTAATGAAAAATGCTGTATTTGAAAGACTATGGAAATTGTTAGGAATAGACAAAACATAAGACATGCTATATCTTGGAAACAAGCAACAAAATTAATTAACAGACCCAGTTTTCAAAGAACTTTTGTGCTATCCATTTGGTTAAAGAAAGTATTGAAATGGATAAGCCTATTTATATTGGAACATCAATTCTTGACTT
The DNA here is from genome assembly GCF_964187855.1 of Myxine glutinosa. Taxonomy (NCBI): domain Eukaryota; kingdom Metazoa; phylum Chordata; class Myxini; order Myxiniformes; family Myxinidae; genus Myxine; species Myxine glutinosa. The sequence continues at coordinate 99,182,323 of NC_136267.1, read as the reverse complement.
GTCAAAGTCATTAATGTATGATTACTTTTACAACTAGAACGCCACTCAGTTGAGCACATACTCCCGCCGTGGTTGGCCGCTGCTGAGCCCTATCTTCCAATGGTAAAATATCCTTCAAAAAATTCCTGGATCCGGAATAATATCCTGAGCTACACCAAAAACGGATCAATTCTTCCTTATCCCAAGGGCAATCATCCCACCAACTTTCATCCAAATCCGTTCAGAACTTTTCCAGATATCTTGTTCACAAACACACGAACACACGAACACACGAACACAAACATACACAAACATACACACACACACACACACGGACGGACGGACACGATCGAATGCATTACTCCCTGGCGGGAGTAATAACTTAAGGAAGAAATATCAAAATGATGTTAATCTACTTTATATGTTTACAGATAGTTTTATTTTGAAAATTAATTCAAAAGATGTTTATTCAGATATGATTGATGATATTGATATACAGTATATGATACAAGTAATTACAAGCCGGGTGATAAGTTGTTTTCTTCAAAGAATAAAAAGGTTATTGGAAAGTTTAAGGATGAATTGGGGGGTAAGGTAATGAGTGAATTTATAGGATTGAGGTCTAAGGCTTATGCTTATAAATATATTGAATATATTGATAATAATATTGAAAAGAGTGATAAAAAGTTAAAAGGAATAAAGAAAAGTGTTATTAAAGAAACAATAAACTTTAAAAATTATTATAATTGTTTAACTTTAAAGAAAGAAGAGTTTAGAAAAATGAATACGATAAGAAGTTATAAACATCAATTATATTCAGAAGAGGTAAATAAGAAAGCTCTTGGAGCTTTTGATGATAAGAGGTTTATTTTAGAAAATGGAATTGATAGTCTCCCTTATGGTTATATGTGTTAAGATAAATATAAGTGATAAGCATAAGTGTTAAGATATATTAAGATAAATATATAAGTGATAAGATAAAAAGGGGGGGTTAGGGATTTTAACGGGATACCGCCGCTTTTTTTTACTAATATATCAATGATAGAACCAAGCAATAACCAAACTAAAGAGTGGAGGTACAGACAGCCTTGGTTATTTTAGCTGTTATATAAATGGAAAACATCATGAATGTGAGAAATATCAAATAAGTATTAGTGAAGAAATAATCGGGGTAAGAGTAGATAAAACAAATAAGCGAATACATTTTAATATGAGTAAGTTAGAGGCTCCAAGAGGCAACATCCTTGAGTGGACTGAAAACTTTGATGGTTGTCAGGAGATTGAGGGGAAAATAATTTACTGCAATCTTAAAATGATATGTGGTTCGGGAGGGGGTCCGATGAGATCATTAAGAGAGGTATATCATTTCATATCAGCTCAACAGCGATACCTAAACCGAGAGTTAAATTCTAATGTAATATTTATCAATATTTTAGATGGTGATTCTGCTTTTAAGAAAATTAAGCTATTACCTAAAAATGAAACACAAATATTCGTTGGGTCTCTGTACGAGTATAATAAAAAATTGGTGGAGTTAATAAGTTAAAAGAGGGGAAAAAAGGGTGTAATTTTTCAAGAGATGGGATGTGAGTCAATAAGTTTCCATAATTTTCCCCATTGACTTCAATGTTAAATTTTAAGGTGTCCCAGAACCCCCCCTTTTCCCCTACTCACACCGTTCAATGAGGCGGCTTATAAGTGTATGGCAGCTTTGGGAACTGAGCTTTGTGAGTTCCAGTACCGTGCCGAATATGGCAACTTCCAAGGATGAGACCGAGGTGGATGGGATCAGGATGGATGAGATCAAGAGGGAAGACACCGTACCCCAGCGAGAGGGAAGAGTTTATTAAAGCTGTGTATTATGTGCATACATATTGTGCGTGACATATTGTGATCTATATTATATGCACACATATTATCATTATACGTTATACTGTATACACAGATACATATTGTTATGTCGGTGGGGTAGAGATGCTTTAGACCAGGTAGATTTGTGTAGGTAACATGCTTCGACTATCGTGAAGAAGAAGAACCACCACAATTTAATAAGTAGAGGACCTGTTTAGCCCGAATTTCGGATGAAGTTGTATATTTGTCCCCATCACGAGGGGGCGGGGCATGTCATTTAGCTCAGGGATTTGGTTAAGCACTTCCCTGTTCGTCATTCCCTGTGTGATTGATCCTTTATCCCTTTTGGCACTGCACCATAGACAGTAGTGCAGTAAATGCCCATTAACTGCATTAAATAATCACAATAAAACCAACTGGAAGCCAGTTCTGAGCACTGCCGATGGGACGGCAACCAGCTACATCACCACAAAGGCCGAAGACACGCCCCAAGGAGCCGTGATTGGCAGGGCGGAGTAAGAAGGCACTCACTGATTGGTGAAAGAAGGCCGAGGAGGAAGCAGCGCGCTGATTGTCAAGGTGCGACTGATGACGTCAGAGGCGGACTGCACGTTGAGTGGTGGAGAGCTAATAATATAAGCCTGTGGTGTTGGCTGGCAGGGATTGGAGGAGAAGCACTGAGGACATCACGACCCGACGTAAAAAACACGTCTGACTGGCATTTTCTCTCTTGCTCCATGGTCGATCTTGCGCTCTGTTCTTCTTCTGCTTGTTCTCCCGATCCTCGTGGCCTGCACGCGTTCTGGGTGACGGTGGATGGCTGTGCGCTGACGAGTCTCCTCCCTTGTCTTCAGGTTCAGGACTTCCCGAGCGATTGCGCGTGGACGAGGGCGGCCTGCCGCTGGAACACCACGAGGTCGGGGTGAGCAAGATGCCCGGTGAGGCCTAGCAGCGCGTGAGCGAGGCAGACTGAGGCCTACTTCCCACCAAGGCGGGGGCTGCGTCCGGATTCCCACACAGGGACGGGGGCCTGAGACAGGTCTTGACGAGGTGCCGGGACAGCTGATTGAGCTAAGTGCACGATAACCCACATGCATTTTATTTTCCAGTTTATTTTCATCCTTCGTCTGTGTAAGTCTGGTGTGGGGGACATCCTGTTTAGGATTATAGTTAGCATGCATTTTCTTGTTATCGGTATTTTTCATTTAATAAACCCTTTCGTTATTTTCTGTACATTTATAAATCCGTCTTGTTTGAGTTATTTTCCGCAGCTTCGGGAACTGCCGGCGGGACTACAGGTAAGCTATTGTAGAATTATAAAGATTTCTACAGGCAAAGAGTAGGCGAGTTATCGCCGGCATCACAATTGCATTGCATAGACTCTATTCTTTGATTTGAGAACTAAATGTATTCTCAAATCATTCAGTTTTAGCAAGAGAGTGAATATGGAGCAGGACGACAATCTGCCATCTGTGAGCTGACCATTTTCACCCCTGTGAAAAAGGCACAGAGGTAAAATGTTGACTCAATACGGGCCGGAGTACAAGACCCCATTATCTGTGAATGTGCACAGGGGTAGAATGGTGACCTTTCGGCTCAAACAATGACCTTTTTTCCCTCTTGCTGGGATCGCAATCTTGTGTAAACCTCTTGGTGTGCTCCATGAGAGGAACCAGATGGCCTTGGCGCCAGAAGGACTGCACTTAGCAAGTCTCGTGGTGACCCCGGATTCCAAGTGGAGAATATCAAAGGGAGTTGTGGCCAATATAACGAGACACTGTGCGAAGCTTGAGTCAGAGAATTCCCGACGCGTCGTGCTGTGTGTTTTGTGTGTAAAGGTTTAGTGTGTATTAGAGTTGGGTTTTCTCTCCGCAATACTGAATAAATATTTGAACAAAGTGAAGCCTTCTTAAGTCTTACATCGAGAAGTCTTCGACTAGACGTCTTTAAAGCTGCGACGTCACTCTTCAGCTTGCTCTTCTTCTCTTTCTTCCTCCGGTGCATATATATCAAGTCCGCATTTGATCGTTGCCTCGGAGTTAAAGCTAGCTTTGGCTATTCGTGATCCCTGTGGTGTTCACCTGGGGAATCACGCGACAACTGGTGCCAGGAGTGTGGGATTCGAGCCTAGCGGACATCTTGTGTTCGGGGGTTGCGAGATAGACACTGGCTGGGTGAAAATTGCGCCCAGTATTCGGATTAAAATAAATTTCATAGTACCAGGGTGTCAAATTTAGTAGTTAATTGGGGTGTACGAAGCGCAACATCACGTGTTGGGAAAATGTAAACATTTTTTTTTCTGAGGTAAAAGTTATATGCACGCGGGAGAACTACTTCCTCACAGCGGGTGGAAGGGGTGAGTGATATGGAAGACCAGGTTGGGAATGCTGAAGGCTCTGGAAGTGAGCCAGAAATAGGGGAATTGGAGGATAGTGGTGGAAAATGGATGCCCAAAATAATAAAATAGATGCCCACAGTAAACAAATAAATAAAAAAATGGTTGACCAGAGTGAACACATGAGGGGGATGGAAGAGCGATTGGAGCACAAAATTAATGACCAAACTGACAAAATTGATGGATGGACAAGTGAATTGAAGGAAGAACTACGTCCCACGTCGGTGAAGTGATGTGAGTTGACAAAGTGGAAGACGCAGGAAACATGGAAGAGTCGATAATATTTGCGAGTGGGTTGGAGACACACCCACACACCAGATTAGAAGTTAGTAGTTCGTTTATTTTTCAAGATATTCCGCTCACAAGGTTCAGACATATATAGTGGTGGCCATCTTGGATTTTGACATGGCGACCCAATTTTCAATAGCGTTCTTCCTTATGCCTAGATACAGTCGCGCACCAGATTAGAAGTGTTTATTTCTCAGGCTATTTCGCTCACAGGGTTCAGACATATATATGGTGGCGGCCATCTTGGATTTTGACGTGGCGACCCAATTTTCAATAGGGTTCTTCCATATGCCTAGTTGCACCCACACACCAAATTAGAATTCGGTCCTTCGCTTACGCATGCACGCACGCACACACGGACGGAGGGGAAAACCATAGTCCCCCCTTCGCTCCGCGGTGCGACGGGGGAGAACAAAAGAATGGTGCCAATGGGGGCACAGGAGAAGCCATGGGTGGCAGACTTTGAAGCAAAACAGGGGGTGTTGACAGAGGGAATGGAAGAGTGTGAGACCCAAGCTGATGTGCTTCAGGCACAGGAGGGGGGAAATTTGATTACGGAATGTTTGGAGGTAAATGGGGAGTGTTCAAATGTAAATAGGGGAAACTCAAATGTAAATGGGGAATGTTTGTTAAAGGAAGACCTGGAAGGCTATCGGGCTGGTGTGGATGCCGGAATGCACCAACAGGAGGAATTTGAATTTTTACAGCACCTGGGCAGTGGTGCGGAGCAACAGGAGGTAGAAGTATTGGAGGTCCGTGTTACAGAACCGGAGCATGTGTATATAGATGAAGACCTGTCAGGGCCGCAATTGATTGGGGATGATGATGAAAATAATGATTTGACACCGGCTGGACACCTGGGACAATACCATCGAGGAGGAGGTTGCTCAGGTCCAACAGGGTCTGGAGGATGAGGTGAGTCGGTCAGTTGATGAGATTGAAGTGACCGAGGGGACCCTCACCATGAACAACAATTTGGTACAGGAGGCTCCGAAACTGAATACCCAGTTGAGGGGGTGGGGAGGGGTGTTTTGGCCCTGAGATGGATTCGGATGTGGAAGAGTCGCGAGATACAGCCTTGGAAAAACTGGTACCCGTAGGGAATTTGGAACAGCTGCAGGGAGGGGCAGAACAACCTGAGGAAGGGGTTGTCACCTGCAGCTGCGGTTATTGGACACACGAGGCCAAATTTTTTTAAAGGAAAGCTAAAATTAAATTGCAATGGGAATTCAATTTGGCACAGCCTTGGAGGGAGTTGGTCCCCGGGCTGTGGAATTCGGACCAGGAGAGGTCATTGGTGTCGGCCTCTGGGAAAAATTTCCCCTTTCGAAATTGGTCTATGCCAGCCAGGTGGGGGGCTGTGCTGGCAGGATTTGGACATGGGGTCCGACCATGGACTTGCCGCTGGAACACCACGAGGCCGGCGTGAGCGAGACGCCCGGTGAGGCCTAGCAGCGCATGAGTGAGGCAGACTGAGGCCTACTTCCCACCAAGGCAGAGACCACGTTTGGACTCCCGCGCAGGAACGGGGGCCTGAGACGGGTCTTGATGAGGTGCCGGGACAACCGATTGAGCTAAGTGCACGATAACCCACACGTATTTTATTTTCCAGTTTATTTTCATCCTTCGTCTTTGTGTAAGTCTGGTGTGGGGGACGTCCCGTTTAGGATTATAGTTAGCGCGCATTTTCTTATTATTGGTATTTTTCATTTAATAAACCCTTTCGTTATTTTCTGTACATTTATAAATCCGTTTAGTTTGAGTTATTTTCCACAGGTTCGGTAACCGTCGTCGGGACCACAGGTAAACTCTTCAGCTTGCTCTTCTTCTCTTTCTTCCTCCGGCGCATCTATCTATAATTCCAGTAATCTCTGTCTGTACGTTTGTACGTTTGTACGTCTGTACGTCTGTTTGTCTGTGACCGCTGTTTCTCGACAACCACGGGTCCGATATACTTTTAACTTGCCAGGTATATTGCTGGGGACCCGAGGATGTGCCTTTTCAAGGTTTCATATTAATCGGACAATTACTTACCGAGCTATGTCCAAAAAACGATTCAACCAATCAGAGAGCAGCGAACTATCGCGTGTGCCGAACGTGGCGGACACACTCTGCCTCGGATGGCACATTTGAGAGCGTATTCATTTATTTCACGTTTGCAAACTATGTTGGCGTTAAACTATGTTTTAAAACTAATAAAAACGAATTTGCGATTCATTCGCTTTCCTGCGCGTTTGTGCACGCGATGGCGATTTCTTTACCAAACTCCGGAAGCCGTTCGCTTTGGACCAAACCATTTCATGTAAATAGAGGGGGGGGATTGTCACTGTACTCACAAGCCGTTCGCTTTGGACCAAACCATTTCATGTAAATAGAGGGGGGGGATATAATTTTAGATATAGATATAGTACGGGCAATGCCCTAGTATACATAAAGTCCGCATTTGATCGCCGCCTCAGAGTTAAAGCTTGCTTTGGCTATTTGTGATCCCTGTGGTGTTCACCTGGGGAATCACGCGACAATATTATATTGTTTGCACACATATGTATGACATGTTGTAAAGTTGTGTGTTGTATGCACACATTGTGCGTGACATGACATGTTGCACATATTTTATATACACACACACACACTGTAATAGTCTCACAATGCCTTTGGGAAAGACTAATAAAACCTACCAGCAAGACCCATCACAGATGCTTGGACGAAGATATTCCTGCCCACAAGATGCTCCAACGTACCTTGTGTAGTCAGCTTATCCTTACAAATGGTAATATCACCTCTACCATTTTCAATCTGAAAACACAACGGCACACAACAAGGATGATGCACCCATAAACTTAACAGGTGGTGTTGCCTTATCTGTCTCACTGATAGAGGGTGACAGACCATGGCTTCAACTCCCATCTAACAATTTGGGACTCAATGGGTCCTCTCAAATGCCAATTACTCTATTATATCCTTTCCAGGAGCCGACATGCATTGTATGGTGTGGTGGACAATACCTATAGTAATCCCACTTTGTTCAAAGTTAACCCACCACAAAATCCACCCGCTTTGTTAAAACCACCACACAATCAAAACACTTTGTTCAAATCCAATTTTAAACCCACCAAAGTGGCCCTAATGACAAATTTCCCACTGCTCGGCCTGCTGGTCGCATCCTATAACTTGGACACGGCCCTCATAATTTGGTGGCTCTCAGTCGTTCAGCAGGCCCCAATGCTCTGTGCCTTCCTACAATAATTCTTCTCATGCTCAGGCCACACTCCCAGCACACAAACCACACGTTTGCGCATCCACTATCAATTCCACTACCAATTTGCCTTGCCCAATGACCAACAGCTTCACAGTTTCCATTTTCCAAACCTTTTAACCCATCTGCTTGGCCTACTACTAACTGAAGGCACCCTCCAGTAGGGGCGTTGCTCTCCATACCACTTTTCACACCACTCTCTCCTCAAACCATGCACACCTAAAATTCCCCATTCACTCGACATCAGCAGATTGGCCACACCTACTTTACTCATCCTAAATTCTGCCCATAGCAAGAAGAGGGAAGAGGTGAAAGGCATCCCTAGCATGATTGATCAGCCATCAAATTGAAGCCAATTCAGCCTTTCCTTGAAAAACTCTCGAAAATTTCCTCCATTTTCCCAAATACTCAACACGTCCCAAATTCCAACTTCCCATATAATTTAACACATCAGTTTTCCACGGTCCTACATTCCCTCTGCTACTATCATCCATTCATTAACACTGCCCTTAGTCATCTAACAAGGCCCCATTACCCTGAGCCCTGCTGGCTTTTTTGGCTCTGTCACTGCTCCTGGGTCCTAGGTGGGCCCTGAGCCTGATAACATTGCCCATAGTGACCCCCACTTGTCCTCCATGGCTCGCAGAACTAAAACGGCCAGACCTACTGACTCACACCTTTCTTGCAGGGCTCGTGGGTCCAGAACAGCCACTTCCACGAGCCACCATCTTTCCTCCTGGTCCTCTGCTGAGCACAAGGATGCTGTAGATAACGGCATCAGCCCCCCGAGCTTTCCTTCTCAGAGCTGAGGCAAAGCAAGCACCCTCCTTCTCTGCAAAGTTCTACCCTGCCTAAAATATAACCTGTCAGTTTTTATCCCTTTGACTGGGGTGTTTCTCCTCACACTGCTCAAACTCAGTGCACTCTCCCATGCACACACCCTGAGTCTTAACTCAGGTCAGGGTCGGCGTCATGGGGGGGCTTTCGCGGGCCATGCCCCCCCCCCAAATGAGTTATTGTGCCCCCCCCCCCCACCCCCACCCGCAGGCCAAGCCTTTGGCGACAAACTTTGCGTTTTATTAATTGATTTATATTTATCATATTAAAAATGAAAATGTTTTCGCTAAATGAAATGAAATAAAAACAAAAATAAGAAAATAAAAAAACACACCCTGTTGGTCATATTTGTATCAGGTCACATTTGAGGAAGTAGTATGCTCATTGGTCTGGTGTTTGACCTATGACCTACTTGTTTGATTTGTTGTCATTACTTCAAGATAAGCACGCGCATACGTAGTTAGCATTAGCAAGTCAGATGGCGCTTGGCGCCAAAAATGTTTCAGTGAGAGCAAGCAACTATCAGACTGCACTTCGAAAAGAAATGGCTTTAAGAAAATGGCTATATCCTACGGTGCTGCTTCTTCAAGGCCTCCTCCAGCTTCACCAACGGAAGAGGGAGCAAATGCGCCCAGCACGGCCACCTCTGAAGAGCAAGAGCCTCATTCTGCGAGCAGCCAAGATGCACCTGCTAGCGTAAGCGCGAGCTGTGGAAGACTACCCATAGTCATAGATGACCTCAGGACTGACCAGCCCACCCAAATCGTCTTACAACAGTACCCTGCCAGCATTTTCAGTGGTAGGAAGCGTTCATTTGTCTCCGCTTGGTATCACAACCGAGACTGGCTTGAATACAGTGTCAAGGCAGATACAGCATTTTGTTTTTGCTGTCGGCTGTCTAGCGCCACTCGGAGGTCTCGGACACTGGATGCCTTTGTGAGTGTGGGCTTTCGTAACTGGAAAAATGCTTTGGAGAGAGATCGGGGATTTCATAAACACGAATCTTCAAAGGAGCATCATATCTCTTGCTATACACTGTGGAAGGAGCGGGAGAGGTGTGTCAATGCTGGAAAGGAGATTTCAACACTTGTCAACGCAGACCAACGACGAAAGAACAGGTATTATGTTTCCTCTCTCGTCGATGTTGTCGGATTTTTGGCGGAAAACCAGTTGCCTTTACGAGTGAAGATAGAGGCTTTTGATAACATGTCGGAGGGGGGGGGGGGGGGTGGACTTTTCCTCTCCTTACTGGACTATACGATTAAAAAGGACCCTGAATTGGCTGATGTTGTGAAAACGATCCCTCGCAACGCCACATACACCTGTCACGACATGCAAAATGAACTCATAAGTACACTCAGCACTGTGGTGACAGGCTATAGTGGAGGAAGTAGGCGATGTAGTAAGTTCAGGAATCTCCTTTAATCAAGTTGTTTATTAAAGACGATACCAAGCTCTCACAGAGCACACGGCCATCATGACGAGCCGCCATTAACCACTGAAGCCACGCCCCCAGACGTCACCACGCAGTACGTAGTACCAATCACAACATCTCCCTTTCATTGAAATTATTATGTTTGCATGCAACAAAACACTACTAAACTAAATCAAAATAATAAACACAATCAGACACAACTTGAACCACACATAGATGGGATATGGGGTTACTGTTATAACTCTTAACCAAAATGTAATTACTGCTCAGTATGATTAGCTAAAACAAAGAAAACACAGAATCATTCCAATCAATGCATTGTCTCTGCACCAATATTACAAGGGCTGATTTCTGGTGGTCGTTATTCACTATCACGATATCTCAATGGTTTTCGAATCACACGGCCTGATCTGGTCGAGTACAGAGAGTTGTCCGGCCTTGTTGTCTCAGCACTCTCGTCATCCTTGGAGCTGGAGCAGCCATTAGTTTCCATTGCTGAAGCGTCGTTGTTGAAATGTACGTGTCGAGCAGTTGGTAGACTTTGATGTGTTGGTTGGGTCGGTTCGTCCTTCCACTTGGCGCCACAATCGGGTGGATGAAGTTCACGCAAGTGTGCCCTGGTTCTTCGAAGATGCGTCCCATTAGGCATCTGTACTATATACGAGCGGGGTTCATTACAGCGAGCCACAACTTTCCCGGGGTACCATTGGTGCATGTCCTTGTTCAGAATCCGAACCCGATGTCCAATAGCCAATTCAGGTAGTTCCGGCCCAGCTGTTCTGTTGTATTGCTTCGCCATCTGGTCTCCACGTTCCTTCAATCGTTCCTGAATTTCCTGATTTATAAATTGGTAGGTTGGTGCGTAGGTAGGTTGGTTTATAAATTGGTAGGTTGGTGCAAGACGACTTGGTAGGTTGGTGCGTATGGGCCGGTTGAACAGCATTCGCTTTGACTTGGGAGGTGGGAATCTACAGGTGTGCACCTCAGGTGTTGTAGTGCAATATCTATGTCACTCCCTGATCTAATACACTTTTTGATCATGTTCTTCACTGTTTGAACTTGTCTCTCAACCAATCCATTACTGCGTGGATACCTCGGCGATGTTGTTGTGTGACGTGTGTTTTACATTCCATTTGGTACACATATCACGGTATGGCTTACCCACATATTGAGGTCCATTGTCCGATATGATCTCCAGAGGTGGGCCGAACATACTGAAACATTCCGATGTGGCCTTGGCTACTGCACTGCTCGTCGTGTATTCCATTCTCTTCACAACTGGGTACTTGGTGTAATAATCCGTCACCAAGAGGTAGGTCTGCCCGTGTAGCTCACACATATCACTGGCTACCTTTGTCCATGGTACCACTGGCATCTCATGAGCTATCATAGCCTCACGCCTTTGTTCTGGTTGGTTCTCTTGACATGCCTTACATGTTCTGACAGCTCTCTCAATGTCCAGATATATACTTGGCCAGTAAACACATTCGCATGCTAGACGTTTTGTCTTTTCGATCCCCATGTGCGCCTCATGGAGCTGGTCGAGGATATCCTTCCGTAGCTGCTCTGGAATTAGTACCTGTCGACCTTTGAAGAGAACACCGTCACAAATACCAATTTCATCACGGTATGGCCAGTACGGACGTAGGTCCACAGGCAGCTCTGTAATCCTAGCAGGCCACCCTCCATGAACAACCTGCTGCAATGCTCGAAAGGTTCTATCAGCCTTTCCACACTCTCTGAGTTGGTCCTGTTTCCTTGAGCTGAAATCAATGAGGTCAAAGCGATGATGATCATCCACATCATCAAGCTCAATACCATCTACCCGTGTGTCCAACTGCAGTTCCTGATTGTTCCCTGGGTTCGGTAGCCTCGACAGCGTGTCTGATAGCATCATCTCACGGCCGGCCTTATACTCCAGATCAAAATCGTAGCCTTGGATTTTCACAAGAAGGTGCTGAAGCCGTGGAGGGGCGCTTGTAAGCGGTTTGCTGATGATCATGACCAATGGTTTGTGGTCTGTGTATACATTGAAGCGTTTCCCAAACACATAAGTATGGAACTTCTGTATGCCAGCAACAAGGGCCAGGGTTTCTCATTCAATGTTTGAATATGCAGACTGAGTGGGTGTCAGAGTACGTGACGCAAAAGCAACAGGCTTGTCATCCTGCAAAAGGCATGCACCCAGTCCCTTCTGTGACGCATCTACTTCCAAAACTGTCTCCTTGTCATGATGATAGTATGTTAGACAGGCGTCTGCATCAACACTCTGTTTCAGTTGCTCAAATGCAAACTGATGGTCTTCCTGCCACATGAATGGCACTCCATTCTTCAGTAAATCTCGGAGGGGTGCCACTTTGTCCGCAAAGTGGGGAATATGTGGTGACAGATAGCTCATCAGTCCAATGAATCGGCTCAAGTCTTCCTTATCCTGCGGTGACGGCATCTTCCGGATGTCGCAGATCTTCCCAGGATCAGGTGAGATTCCTTGTTTGCTGTAGATCGAGCCGAAGAAGTTGATACGGTCGGTCTTGATGATACATTTCAAAGATTTGAAAACCAGACCCTCTCTTCGTGCTACTTTCATCAGGTTCAGAAGATTACGATCATGCTCCTCTTCAGTTCGTCCTGATACCGCCACATAATCGGAGATACCAATACAGCCTTGTGCTTGCTCGAGTATGCGGTCCATGGCTTGCTGGAACAGATCCTGGCTGACACATAACCCAAAAGGCAATCTCTTGAAGCACCAGCGCCCAAAACGTGTGCGGAATGTGGTCAAATCCTGGCTTTCCTCGTCCAGATGCACAGCCCAATAACCAGCCCGAGCATCTAATTTTGAGAATATTGTGGCGTCAGCAAATTCTGGGTTCAGCTCGTCTAATGTTGGTATTTTATGTGGACACCTCTTCAGCCAAGAGTTTAGGCGTTTCGGATCGAGACATACTCTTAAGCTCCCATCTTTCTTTACACTATTACAGATGGAAGAGCACCAATCCGTATGATAGTCCACTTTCCTGATGATACCCTGTTTTTCCATTTTCATTAGTTCCTCCTTCAACTTCCCTTTGATGTGAACACTACACTTCCTTGGTGCGTCAATCGATGCCTTTGCATCAGGCTTTAGATGAAGCCTCACTTTTCCTTTAAAATTCCCAATGCAGTCAAACCTGTCCGGGAACAGCCTTTTCAAATCATCCACGGAATTCACCTTGTAGGCCTGTTCCTCATGGCGCATTGGTTTCGGAATCCTTGATGCTGGAGGTGCAGCCTTCAGCAATGTCCTCCGTTGCCCAGCAATGCTGTTTATGGTGACGATGTTGAGCCGTTCACATGCTGGTAGTCCAAGTACTGCAGGTCCAGGTACTTCAACCAAATATAACCTGTACTTGAACCAATCTGAGTCTTTATATCGACACAAAAGCTTGAGGGTTCTGTGGAAGTGTAACTCAGTGTAACTTATTGAGTAAAGACTGGTAACGATTTCGTAAATGGATGCCAAGAATGTGCACGCACATGGTAATCTCTTGTCCACCTGGTCACAGCCCCTGGCTGGAGCACCCCCCCTATCGTTTGGTAAATGGAACTCGCAGCAGGGGGGGAGCGAGCTGATGCCAGGACTTGGTGCATGCATGACCTCGGGGCATTAGCGGAGAAAGGATTAACATTCAGCGGACAGGGGATTAACTCTAGTTTGTCCATATAAACCAGAGCAAACGTTGAGTCAAGGAGACTTGTGACCAGAAGCTCTGACCGACGGACCGGACGAGCACTCATCATCAGACCCTCTGCCCGACGGGAGTGGCAGAGGAACATCGGCCGAACGAGAAGGACCATGCGAAAAGAGTTAACCTGGTCCATTGAATTAAGCGGTATTATTTGGTAATTGGAATGAAGTGAATAACCAGTTAATAAACCAGACCTTTTGTAAAACCTGTGTCCGGTCATTGGAGTCTTGAGTCTCCCCCACTACTTCCCCTACAATTCCATGACACTTGATCTCACTGCCATTGTAAGCAGTGAGCTTGGTCCCACCAAGCGGAGTCAGTTTTGACATCCATTTGTTTCCATACATGTCCTTCACAATACGCATTGGCAAAGTATTCCCTGACGCACCTGTATCCACTTTCAACTGCAGTTTGTATACACCTTTCATGTCAGGGCATACAATGTTCAATAATGTGTACACTTCATCCCTCGTCTCCTTCATACACAGTGCGGATACCCTGATCACGTGAAACGGCTTGATGTGTTCATATGCCTCAGTGTCACTTTCGTAACTGTCTTCATCGCCTTCAGTACAATACCCTGACACTTCATTCACCGAGGTCCCATTATTGTTACTTCCCCGAAGCATACCTCTCAACTTGCTTCTGCTGACGCCACGGCCTCTTCCACTCATGGCAGGATGGCGGCTCCACTCGTATCCATCAGCATATCTCGTGCTTCGTTTGGGATTTTCACAACAACGGGCCCAGTGTCCCAGTTCACCACAATACTTACAATAATCATTGTATGCTGGGCAGTTCCGTGGTGGATGTGATAGTCCACACCTTTCGCACTTTTGTCGATGTGTCATGGCATTCACAGACGATGAAGGCCCTTCCATCTTCTGGATGGCCTGCTTTTCGATTACCATTGCTTCGTACTTGCGTCCCTCACTTAAAACCAGGTCCATGTCGTACCTGACCTCCTGGTCGAGCAGATGCTTTTGAAAATCATCATGTGGGGTGCTCACATCAACTCGATAATCTGTTCCGAGAGTTCTGCTTCGCAGAAATTGCACAACCTTCCCTTCCGTCGGCATCGGTTGACGAAATCATCAATGGACTCTCCTTCTTGCTGCCAGAATCTCATCATTTCCAGCCGGTGAATCCGAAAGTTTACATGAATGTCCAACTGATCCTCGAATAATTTATATAATTTATCCGGATCCTTTTTATCATCCTCACTCAGAGTCGATGCATTGATCCGCCTCAGTCCTTCGTCTCCCACAGCAATCTGAATCTTGATGGCCTGCCTGGCTTTAGTATCGATGCCCTTGTCCGATAGCACCAAATTCATTCATTGCTTGAATAACTTGAACTTGAAGGTCTCCGCCAGCTCCGAGCTGGACCAGTCCATTGTCGGGAACTTCGCCATGTTGAAAAAACACGGAACGTGCTGCCGTGGTAATCCGTGAAGAAAACAAGACCAAACGTCAAACTGCTTGTTGATCTTCACGATCCCACCGCTGCCACCATGTAGTAAGTTCAGGAATCTCCTTTAATCAAGTTGTTTATTAAAGACGATACCAAGCTCTCACAGAGCACACGGCCATCATGACGAGCCGCCATTAACCACTGAAGCCATGCCCCCAGACGTCACCACGCAGTACGTAGTACCAATCACAACAGGCGACTCCTATTACACTTTGAAAGTAGATGGAACCCGTGACCCCACTGGGAGTGAAAATATAGTGTGGGGGCAGTGTGTGTGTGTGTGTGTGTGTGTGTGTGTGTGTGTGTGTGTGTGTGTGTGTGTGTGTGTGTGTGTGTGTGTGTGTGTGTGTGTGTGTGTGTGTGTGTGTGTGTGACTTTGCGTGACTTTGCAGCATTTTTTAAAATTGTAACTGGGTAGGTGTGTTGACTGTTGACGGCAAACTCTTATTATCAAGCCTTTACATCATAGATTCAGTTCTGAACGGCAGTTTGTGCCCCCCCCCCCCCCCCTAATGCAGCATGTTACCCTAATGCCCCACGATTAGATTTGTTCTGATGCCGACTCTGACTCAGGTACCATTTGTCTTGACACTAATCTCCTCCTCTCTGTCATGGGTGTGTGAGACCATGTACCTGGTGAAGTCTGCCTGCTCCTCCAGCCATTTACACCTTTCTGCCAGGTTTCTGCACCTGATTCTGTCCACCAGATGTTCCTTCTGGGCCTTTTCCCACCTTCCACTTTAATTCCCACAGCTCCCAGGCACACAACCATTTCCTCCTCTGATTATACCTCTGGTGTGGTGGCAACACAACCACTGTGGTCATTACTGCACTTTCCATGGCTCCTTCCACACTACACCACATGTCTCAATGCTTCTGCACCCTGCAGTCCTCTCCTCTGTAAATCTGGTGGTCTCTAACACACTGCACCACATGTGCTCCACATTGCCTTCCAAGGGCTCCAATACACTGCTCAGGGTTCTATCATGCATTCCTGGGGCTCTATCCTGCCGTCCTGGTGCTCTACTGTGCCTGCTACAGGCTTTGCTATGCCCTCCTCAGGCTCTGCAATCACACTTCACACAGGGTCTGCACTGATACTCTCACCCCAGGGTCTCTGCTCTCAATTTCCACTGGGTAAATACCTCCATCCACCACAGGGTTTGCACTCTTACCACAGTTATTTTATTAACACTCACAACGGGGGCATTCACTTTTGTCTTTGCCATGTGGGACTTTTGTCTTTGCCACGTGGGACTTTTGTCTTTGCCACGTGGGACTTTTGTCTTTGCCACGTGGGACTTTTGTCTTTGCCACGTGGGACTTTTGTCTTTGCCACGTGGGACTTTTGTCTTTGCCATGTGGGACTTTTGTCTTTTTGCAACGTGGGACTTTTGTCTTTGCCATGTGGGACTTTTGTCTTTGCCATGTGGGACTTTTGTCTTTGCCACGTGGGACTTTTGTCTTTGCCACGTGGGACTTTTGTCTTTGCAACGTGGGACTTTTGTCTTTGCCACGTGGGACTTTTGACTTTGCCACGTGGGACTTTTGTCTTTGCCACGTGGGACTTTTATCTTTGCCACGTGTGACTTTTCTCTTTGCCACGTGGGACTTTTCTCTTTGCCACGTAGGACTTGTTCTTTGCCAACTGGGACATTTAGCTATGCTACCAACCAAGATGAGCAGAACCTGAAAAATATCGTGGCGATGCAGTTGCCCTGAAACAACGTGCAAATGCCTCATGGAAGGCAAATCTAACAGAAGTAAATCTTCGTTCCTTTCACAAAGATCAAAACAAGTGTGTGGCTACCCTCAGGAAAGCCGGGAAACAATAAATCTCTACTCTCAAGACTGAACTCTCAAACCTGTCTCCCTCCTCCAAATCCTAGTGGTGTCTGGTCAAATCTGTTTCTAGTCTCCGTTCCCCCTCCATCTCCTCCCTTACCTCAAACGGCTACACAGCTGACATGGCACATGAAAAAGCCAAATGCCTCAACTCTGTGTTTGCCTCAAAATCTTGTGTCCCAAACCCATCTCTCTCTGTACCCACCTTACCCAGTCGAACCCAGCTGTTCCTGAACTCTGTGTCCTTCTCTCCTGACAAGGTGGAGAAGTTTCTGTCAAACCTTGACTGATTCTGCAACTGGTCCAGATGGCATCAGCCCATGGGTCCTAAAATCCTGCTCTGCTGCTCTATCTCACCCTCTCTCTGGTCTCTTCACCCTCTCTTTTGCTCAAGATCATCTGCCATCTGCTTGGAAATCAGCAAACATTACCGCTTTACACAAAAAGGTGCAAAAAGAGATCCATGCAACTATAGACCAATCAGCCTGCTCCCAATCATCAGCAAGGTCATGGAATCCATCATTGCTTCTGATATTAAATCCTTCCTCTTCTCCAATGGCTTGATATCTGATCATCAATTTGGATTCAGACAAGGTCATTCTACTCTGGGCATGCTGCTTCTGCTGTCTCAACAATGGATGGAGGTCCTTAATGCCAAGCAGGAAATCAGAGCTGTTTCCCTTGATATATCACGTGCCTTCGATATGGTCTGGCACCCCGCTCTGCTCACCAAACTCTCCTATTATGGTATCCATGGAAATCTCCACACATGGCTTGCGGACTTCCTCTCCAGTCACAGTCAACGTGTAGCCCTGAATGGATTTCTCTCCTCTTCCCTTCCTGTTCAGGCTGGAGTTCCCCCAAGGCATTGTTCTGGGCCCTGTGCTTTTTCTGGTCTTCATCAATGATCTCTCTGATGCTCTGGAAAACCCTCTCTATATCTTTGCTGATGACTCCACTCTCTGCTGCTCCATATCTCAACCTTCGGCATGCAGCAGCCTCCTCACTCTCTGCAGACCTGGATAACATCACAAACTGGTCAAATAAGTGGAACATAGCAACTGTGCAGCTCATTACATTGGAGAGACTTCTAAGAGATTAAAAACAAGGCTACACGAGCATCAGTTAGCCTTACGTAGGAAGGACCCTCTCTCCCAGGTCGCAACACACAGCATCAAACAAGACCATCAATTTATGTTTAGTGTGGAGGAGGTGATAGGACAAGCGAACAACCAAGTGTCCAGACAATTGCAGGAGGCCTGGTATTCAAATGAAAATTCAATTAACAGACATGTTGAATCTGCATATGGCGAATCCGTGCATGTCACGGTTAGAAAGTAGAAACCCTCACGTCATTACCTCATTCATATTTAAAATCAATATCTCTATTTTCATTCCAAACAGCATCGTTCCAATCATACATTAATACTACTAGCAACGGTACCCGCCCTATGGGCAGGGCTTCAATTGGGAAGCCCAAATGAAAAGGAAAAATATCGGAAATTGAAGGCTTTTTTTATTTTAAACGATTCATATAAACATCCGTTGAATCATATCACACGCAAATCATAAAAATCTAAACAGTACATGGCGCCCATTTTGAAAAAAGATTGAATTCTGCAAAACGGAAGCGGCCGCTACACGTCTTTCTCAGTCGCACGTTTGTGTGAAGAGTGCGCACCAAATCTGTAACACGGAAGTGGCCACTACACCTGTTTCTCAGTCGCTTTGCACACGCTGCCATGTTACTTCGGAGCCGCACGTTTATACAGGAAGAGTTCGCCAGGAGTCGATCTACTCTCTCCTGGTACGTAGAATTTCAACAAAAGCCACATCACTGTTCATATCGATAAATATTATTCCACCGTGTTTAGAAAAACTGGAAATTTGGAAAACTTGGAAAAACAATATAGCCTATTTTACTCCAGGGGGTCCTAGGATTACCCACCCAAAATATCGTTGCGATCGGTTCAGCCGTTTTTGCAGTACCTTCGAACGGACAGACAGACAGACGGACGGACATTTGGTGAATTATGGTAAGATAACAAAATGCTGTGTTAAATCACGATTGTATTGAGATATTATCAAACCAGCTCATTGTCATCATCTGTTCACTTCCAGATTCAGGAGCAGGTCCGTATCGAGCCAATTTCAAAATTATAATTTTATTGAGGAACTTATGAAACCTCCTACCTACCTTACAACATCTTCTGGGACCACAAAACGTCCACAGAAGGTTTGGTGGGGCTAGCCCCAAAACTGAGGGAGTAGTTTCGGGAAGGACAGACAGATAGACACTCTTGTTTTACAATATTCTCGTATATACTGCATTTTGTTATTTTGTACAGTCATAGTGGTGCTGTCATTTTTAGATGGTGAAATGTTTTTTTGTTTTTTGTTTTTTTTAAGGCAATGTGGTGTATTTTGTTCTCCCACCCACCCCCACCCTACTGTTTCACATGATCCAGGAATGTTATTAAATCGAAACAGCACAACATGTTGTGTGATTTCAATGACCATGGGCAGGCATGCACACCGCATTGGAAAGTGAAACATAATGTGCAACAATAGACGAACAAGAATGGTACAAGCTTCCAAACAACCCTCGTGTCCTCCACATGAAAACACTTACTTGAATTAATTTCCAATGAAGTGCTGTTTTCTTTTCTTGTTCAGTGATTCCATAACGTACTAAAGCTTTTCCATTCACATTTTTCCCAAATGTGTACCTGTAAAATATTAGAACAATGTCAACTAAACTGGCTGGATGCTTTATAAGTTTTAATTTAATATGATTTATTAAGATAATATGATTCAAACTCTTTATTCAGATCCATAGAATGACAATGAAAGGCAATAGCAAAATAATAATACTGTTGCGATATGGGATTTGGCCTCCATCCATATCCGCTTGTAAATATTCCCCTATTTCCCCAATACTCCCCAACTATCCCCAATCCCCCATTCCCTAGTCCCATTGTCTGTAAACAACACTCTGTAGCCCCGACCTTCCCCTTTTTCCCCCATTAAATGTCGTGCCCAGGTTCACCGCATCTCACGTAGACAACTATAGGACATCTTGCTAGTTATTCTTAGTCTATGTCAGTTAAGGACTCGTTTCCATTAATTCTGACTCTTCGTTGCACCAGAATGTGATTGTATGGCACCAGTAGTGAGTTTAGGACCTCCCAATACCTCCCTGCATCTCTTCCTCATGGAACTACAACAACAACAACAACTACAACAACAGCGGGGGGCGGCGCGGCGTCGGCGCGGGGAGTGTGCGTCCTCACTCCGGCTTGGTTAGCCGCCATTGCCCATGTGCTCCGACGGGGTTACCACACAGGGGCTGACTGTCAGCTCCTCGTCAAGGGCGGAGCCCGGTAACCCCCCGCACCCAATAAGAAGCGGCGGACCGATTCCATCTGGGGCGGAGCTAACGAGCCGAGGGCGTGTCACTCCCCGCTGGATATACGCAGCCACTTACCGGAGGTGACGTGAGATGCGCCCCCAGCTTGGAGAGAGAAGTCGCCACCTCCGAGCGCTGAATACCTCCCCGCATCTCTGGACCGGACCGCGTTGATTCTGCCCCTGAGCCAAGGTGCACCTTGAGCCATCGACTACCTGCCCTTCCTTGCCATCAATCCCTGTGTGAGTCAGTTTTGTCCCGTTTGTCTGTGGTCTGTCGGGGCTAAGATAAGACCGTGTCTAAGTGCCCACCTTTCTGTGCTGTACCTCTTGTGCCGTGTAATCTAAACGTTCTGCATACCCCATATTATATCCTCCTCCGGAGGTCTTGAGAACTGTACCCCTGGTGTCGTGTCATTTAACCCAGCCGTTGTGTCCTTTCCTTCATTGATCTAGCGTAGCGCGATTCGGCCAACGTTCGAGTATAATCGGGTAACTTGTGCGAACACGGCGGCCATTCCGCTCGGCCCAGCATAACATCTTAATAAGTCGTGTCCGTAACAATACGAAGTCATGGTGTACTAATGTTGAATACAAATAATAATTTGTGAAAACAAAAGTGTTTACAATCTCCTATTTTAGGGAGTGTGGGAGGGATAGAAAGATTGGAAGGTTAAGGACATTCATTGAGAAGGTGGGCATGTGTGGCCAGGCACAGATACGAATAGCCCATGACAAGCAATCACAACCAGATTACTGATAGGTTGCCAGCCTGCATTGGGAAAGGAAGAGACACAGAGCGAGGGCAGAGAGAGTGAAAAGGAAAGAGACGAGAAAAGGAGTGTTCAGGAGCTATACGCAAAGTATGTGACTTCTTTATGGCAATTGTTCTTAAACCTCCCTGCTACTGTCACCCTACCGACCTCTTTCTTCTCCCACCCCCCACAAAAAATGTGACTGTGAATGAGTGCAATGTCAACTATTTCAAAATTTTCGATCATCTTCCATTCTGCAAGTTATTTTTATTGGTGGCCTTTAACATTGCAGTGGACAATTGAGTGTTCCCTTCAGATCCCTCCAAATTTTACAAACTTCTTGTTGAATTTCCTGCTATGTTTTTGGAAATGCCCGATCATAGTCTCAAATCAATTATTTAAACGGCACATCTGCCATTTTTGGAGGAACTCTAAATTGTTCTAAATTGGTACGTCCAGTTGTGGTGAAGGCAAATCCAAGATGGCTGTGCCATGAAGATGAATATGTTGTGGCTCCGAAGGGACTGTGGCTCCGACACACCGCTCCCCCACATCCCCAAATGACCACATATTTTGTGCACGGCCACAGAAGAAGAAAGAAAACTAAAAGGAAAGATAAAATGACAGATAAAAGGATAAAAGGAAGGACAAGAGAGAAAGAGAAAGGGAGAGAGACAATGGAGATAGAAAAGGGAGAAAGAAAAGTGAGAGAGAAAGAAAAGTAAGAGAGAATCGCAGGAGAGAGAATGAAGAGAGAAAAGGATAGCGGGAAAAGGACAGAGCAAAAAGGAGAGTGAAGAGGAACAGAAAGATAAAGAGAGAGAGAGAGGGAGAAAGAGAAAGGAAGAGATAAAGAAAGAAAGAGAAAGACTTTCCTGAAATGAAAGAGATGATCCAGGTAATTAATCGGTGATTATTTTATTTGCAGATATGTAGACAGGGATACTGTCACAGCCTGCGGATCGGATATGACGGGTATTGTTAATCACAGATTGCAGATATCAGCAAAATGGTACAGAGGATTTTCTAAAACAATAGGGTCATTTTTGTCAACCAAGAATAGGATTAGACCTAATATACTGCTGAATGCCATTGTAAGAGATCCGTTGTGTGCTCTGATAGAGAAGAATGGAGAAGCATTTGAAGAGGGGTTCTATGGTTGAGAGGATCAGTCTGGTTCGGTTGGGAACTTTCCAAAATGAAGGCAGGTGACTCTTCAGAAAATTTTACAAAAAGGAAAAGAAAGGAAGAAATTAGTCTTTTACCAAAAGGGGGGAATTACCAAAAGCAGGGCTGAAAGACAAAATAGATGGAGATAGACAAACAAGTGATGCAAATAAGAACGAGAGGTAGGGGAGGATGCAGGGGGTGGACAAGATGGATATAGGAGCAAACTATAAAAAAATAAAAAGTGTGAATTTGAGGGAGTGGGGGGAAGGATTATTAACGCAGGTAAGAAAGACCATGGTTTTGGATGGGGGAGGGGGAGGGGAGGATCTGAGATGGTGATGAGCAGCTGTCTTGTAGACCTCAAGGGAAGAATGAGATTGATGCTAATATGGTAGTTGGTTCCACAAGTGGAAAAAAAATTGGAATTAATGAGTGGAGGTAAGCAATGATTCTGGATTTTGGGAGTTTCAGTGGAAGGGGGTTGATGGTGGATCGCGTACGCCTGGCAGAAACCTGGAGGCGGGGAGAAGGACAAAGCACGCAAACAGCAGAGGGTACAAGACCAGAAAGGGGGCAGTAGAAAATAGAGAGACCTGATAGGCCCATCGACTCAGCTTCATCAAGAGATATTACACTGATCTTGAAGGCCTTGGTTTCCATGGCGTCAAGCTAAGCAAGATATGAGTCACGGGCACCAACCCAAAGGTGAGTGCAGTATTCCATAAAACTGTGTATGATGTCCTTTCAGGTGGATAAGAGTTCAGGTGTGCCAAGGAAGGACTTTGCATGACGTAGGATGCCCAGTCGGTAGCTGGCATGTCAGGCGAACCTTGAGGTGTGGTTTACCCAAGAAAGATCATGGCTGGTAGTGAGACACAATAGTTGGAGTGACTGAACTTCTTCAAGAGGATTGTTACGAAGATAGATGGGAGGGATGTGAGAGTGTGAGAATTGGTAGGATTGAAAGACATACTCCAAGAGTTGAAGCAGATTGTGATTTTATCAAAGACTGAAGAGAGGGAAGAGGCTGATGCCTGTATATCTGGAGGACGAGTGATGTCATGGCAGTGGATCATCAGAAAATAGATAAAAATGTTTTTTCTGGAGAGTCAGACAGATGGTTGAAGAAGATTCAGAATAGTATTTGGCCTTGAACACTGCCTTGGGGCACTCCAGCCTTGACCGGGAGAGGAGATGAAAGGATACTGTTGAGAGCCGCCTGTTGGCTACAAGAGTAGAGGAAGTCAGTCATCCAAGAGTGGAGTTAGCCTTGAATGCCATAAGCAGAGATTTTGGGTAGCAGGGTCCGATGCCATTTGATATCGGAAGCTTAAAATATGTCCAGAGAGATGTAGGGCTGGGAGATATTGCATTTTTGCTCATTGATTAGTTCCTCCAAATATCGACGAGCGATATAATGACGTAGCCTAATCACTGATACCACCTGGGGGGGAAAGCTGGCGCTTGGGGGATACACACTATCATTGTTTATACAAGCCTAATAATGACCCACTGTGCAATAGCTCAAATATATAGCTGATTATCGCCATGTAATTTGCCCTGAAATTAATGTAAATACCTTGTGCTCTCATTGAAAGCAGTGTTTGTCATTGTCCAACACATCATCATATTAATGGGTACTTTTGAACATTAATTGCACTTTAGCAGAATGGCGGAGAAGCCGCTGTGGCTCAAGATCGGACTTCATGTAAACTGTATAATGTATATTGAAGTATCTGGATTTCTCCATCCCCTGACCCTCTGCCTGACATGTTCTTTTTGCTGGAACGTCATTACGGCATTACGTCTATCACAAATCTAGGCCTCTATGGACATGCAAGTCATCCTTATGTCAAGCATTCAACCTGTCCTGTGCTTATCTATTTCTTTAAACCTTTTTATTTGTTCACAATGGGCACATGGGGGCCCTGCTCCACCAACCAGATTCTGTTTCTGGGCAGAGGGACGGGACCCGGCCATTAACCAACAGGGAGGCTCTGTCTGCCCTCGTGAGTTCTGTACCAATGGCGGTCTTGGGGCCGCCGGATAAGGAGAGGTGGGGAAGGGATATATAAAGGGAGAGAAGCAGGGAAGGAAAGATTGAGATTGTGAGAGATTTCAGACATTCAGATTCTTCTGAGAGATCCGCCAATTCATTGTTTGAATTCTAACCACCCCCCCACCCAAACACCCCCCCCCCCCCCCCAATTTATGCATGCTTGTAATAAACTTGTGAACGATTTAGCATTGTGTCTCGACTTATCCTGTTCAGGCTTTGGTCTGAGATAGCCCTCCTGCCGAAAATTTGCACAGACGGTTGATTGGTCTTTGATAGGCATTTGATAGAGGGTGGGACACACGTAATTTGGGACACACGTGGTGTTTGATAGATACACGTAACGTTGGTTTGCTCAGCCAATTAGCATCCGTTGCACGACCGCAGGCACAGATCCCTATCTACTCCAGTCATATTGCCGGTAGGGTAAACCGACACTGGGTGTGAGGATCTGACCAAAGGTGAGTGTTGCAGACGGCGTCCAAGGTCTTTTTATAGACACATCGGCCTTTCGGAGTTATTCGGCCCACATTCACACCATGTATGTTACCCCTGACCAAAATACTTTTGGCATTGACATCACGTTGGCAAATATCGTTTGGGCAATCTCAACCATTATAAATCTGTACATCATAATGCAGGTATTTTAAAAGTACCTGGCCTCAATCTTCACTTTTAGTTCCATGTCTTCCACATGAAAAAATGGTTTTTCTGGTAGTATCTTCACATCAAATGTCGGTTCAACTGCAGCAGAAATATTCACACAGAAAAATAAGAATTCTCTCCATTTTCAACCTGTCAGAATCTTCAACTTTAAAACTTGGTGAAACTGAACATTGCAACAATTAAATGAATGAAAACCAATACCATGGTTCCACAATAAGGTATTTTTTTAATTTTACATAAAAGAACGCATTATATAGCTGGGATTTGTCACCAAGAGCAACAACAAAGGCACAGTAAATTTCTTTTTTTCTCTTTCATCACTAAAATAAAGGAATATCAGTGAAGATGTTGTTTTTGCTCGCTTTGTAAAACCTTTGCCAAGAGCTAAAATTTCGCACCTCATCCTTTCTGTATACCCTTGTTGTTTTGTCCCTGTGTTGTGTTTTATATCCATTCAATTATCTTACCCACTATACTTGACTCTGTCATGTTAAATTTGTGTTTGTGTCTGTTTGGGCCTCAGGTAGATAGCGTCTAAATCTCCGGCTTCAGGTCTGACTTACTTTTTCCACATGCGAAATTTGCATTTATTTTTCTTTAAATTATGCAATGGACTACAAAATGTAAATGTTTCATGATATTTGTTATATTATATCACCTTTATCTATCAATATTGTTGAAATGAAGATCAAATAGCTGTATGTTGAAATATGTTGAAAAAGTCAAAATTTTATTTGGGGTGTACTTACTTTTTCACGTGACTGTAATCTCTCTTTTTATCCTGGGCCATGGGTGTCGTCCTCCCATGATTTTGTTATTGTACCTATATTTTTCCACTTACGTTTTCCAAAATCCTCTCCAAAAGCAAAAAGAAATAATCTTATTTTACATGTAAATATTACAATCTCATTCTGCCAATTATTATTACATCCTTTGCTTTTTCTCTTTCCTACTCCTCAAAATTACTTAAATAATTAATTTGATTCTTTGGTTGTAAGCCTCTAAATGACAAGATTCATCTCTCTTTTCTCTTCCACACATACATCCCGTAGGACCCGGCGATCCACCACACGTCCACCACCCCTCACCACCATAAGCTGCAACCTCCCACCCCAAGTGTGCATCCTGCAGCCCCAATTCCATGCGTCTCCCAGACCCCTTACTCATACCTCACAGTCCCTCTTTCACTCACCTCACAACTCCAATTTCATGCAACTCCCATTTAAGTGTCCCGCAGGCCCCTTCCACGTGTCCCGCTGACCCCTACGCACATCCTGCAGACCCCCTTCACATGACTCGCAGTCCACCTATGGGCTTCCAGCAAACCACATCCTCCAACTGTCCTGCAGGACACCTTCAGAGCATCCCGCAGCCCACCTTCAGAGCGTCCCGCAGCCCACCTTCAGAGCGTCCCGCAGCCCACCTTCAGAGTGTCCCGCAGCCCACCTTCAGAGCATCCCGCAGCCCACCTTCAGAGCGTCCTGCAGCCCACCTTCAGAGCGTCCTGCAGCTCACCTTCAGAGCGTCCAACATTCTTCACCGCGATTCCAGTTCAATTCCCCCATGCATCGAGCAGCCCCCACCGTGCATCCTGATGCCCCAAAAATGCATTGGAGCACCCCTTCCATTCCTCTCTGCCACGCAGCCCTCACCCTGCATCGTGCAGCCCTTACTACACATTGCACAACCTCAACATATATCATGCAGTCTCTACTATGCACCATGCAGCCTTTACTGCAGGTTCAGCAACCACCACAGTGTGTCACATAACATCCACCACACATCACGCAACACCTACCGTGCATCGCGCATCACCAACCGTGCATCGCACAACACCTACCATGCATCGCGCATCACCAACCGTGCATCGCACAACACCCACCGTGCATCGCACAACTCCCACCGTGCATCGCACAACTCCCACCGTGTATCGTACAACACCCACCGTGCATCGCACAACACCCACCGTGCATCGCACAACACCTACCGTGCATCGCGCATCACCAACCGTGCATCGCACAATACCAACCGTGCATCGCACAACACACACCGTGCATCGCACAACACCCACCGTGCATCGCACAACACCCACCGTGCATCGCACAACACCCACCGTGCATCGCACAACACCCACCGTGCATCGCACAACACCCACCGTGCATCGCACAACACCCACCGTGAATCGCACAACACCTACCGTGCATCGCACAACACCTACCGTGCATCGCACAACACCTACCGTGCATCGCGCATCACCAACCACATGTCGCACAACACCCAGCACGCGTCGCACAACACCCAGCACGCGTCGCACAACACCCAGCACGCGTCGCACAACACCCAGCACGCGTCGCACAACACCCAGCACGCGTCGCACAACACCCAGCACGCGTCGCACAACACCCAGCACGCATCGCACAACACCCAGCATACGTCGCACAACACCCAGCACGCATCGCACAACACCCAGCATGCCTCACACAACACGCAGCACGTGTCGCACAACACCCTCTCGTTCTCTCTTTTGCTGTTTCTAATACTTCGTCCCCTTGCTGATTGTAGCCAATTGTGCCCCGCTACACCACTACCACTTCCTCATTCATGAACCCTCGTTCTTGTAGAGAGAGGGAAAATAAAATAACTAGACTGTAGTGATTGGCATAATGACTTGATTTTGTTCAGAAGTTGATAGAACTTGTCATTCTATCATGACAATTTAGAAACTTACAGCTTATATAGCTACTCACATGTGCGTGATGTGGTGCAGATTCTGCCTGCATCGACCACTAATTGGGTCTACAATGTGACAATAATATCAAGCTTGAACTTTTATCTTCATTCCAAAAACGGCAATCATTTTGTTATACTTTGCCTGAGAACCTCGATTACCATTGAGAGCCTCAATTAATTTTCAAGATCTTAAAATGAAAAACTGGCAACGTTTTATCTTCCAGCCAATTACACAGATTACAGTATTGTCCAATTCAGCACGTAAGTGTTGGTGATGTCATTGAAAAGTTTTGGAACTTGCCATATTCACGAACTTGGAACTCTGTAGTGTAGTTTTTTTGACATACTTCTTCAAAACAAGTTTGTATAAGCCAGCGGCCATATCTATGGGGAAAAAATGAAAAGACTTCATGCATTGCACCCATTTAACAACAAGCAAGGCAGACACACAAGAAAAGGCAGATCTCTAAATGCAATCTCGGTAATGGTTTAAGAGGAGCAATTGTTTATACTAGGGCATGCCCGTACTATATATATATCGAAAATTATATCCCCCCCCCCCCCTCTATTTACATGAAATGGTTTGGTCCAAAGCGAACGGCTTGCGAGTACGGTGACAATCCCCCCCCCCCCCCCCCTCTATTTACATGAAATGGTTTGGTCCAAAGCGAACGGCTTGCGAGTACGGTGACAATCCCCCCCCCCCCCCCCCCTCTATTTACATGAAATGGTTTGGTCCAAAGCGAACGGCTTGCGGAGTTTGGTAAAGAAATCGCCATAGCTCGGTAACTACTTGTCCGATTAATATGAAACCTTGAAAAGGCACATCCTCAGGTCCCCAGCAATATACCTGGCAAGTTTCAAGTATATCGGACCCGTGGTTGTCGAGAAACAGCGGTCACAGACACACAGACATACACACACACACACAGAGATTACTGGAATTATAGATAGATAAAACGAATTCAAGAACAACTAGAACGACACTCGGTAGCAAGCACACTTCCAGCAGATTGAACAGTTTACGTTTTGTATCCCACTGATAGGTCAGATCTGGATCCGACATGGACCAAAATCTAATCGTCTTGTTCTTGTCACCTAACCAACTCATCCACCAAGTTTTGTCATAAGTCGTCCAAAACTATTTGAACCGTCATGCTATGTATAGTTTTGGCCCTATCACGAAATGGTGAAGAATCACTTTAAAAATTTAAATTCAGATCTTCGCCAAAATCGAATCATTTCATCCTTGTCACACACGCTACCTCTCCACCAAATCACATCGGAATCCGTCCACAACATTTTGAGATATCCTGTTCACAAACTGACAAACCGACACGACAGACAAACAAGAAGGTGTCATGTGGTAAGCCTGACAGGTATGATGAAAATCGAGAGAATCAATAATACATTGATTAATTGTGTCATTCAAATAAATAAATAACAATCGTAAAATAATTAATTCTTAATCAATCGGCTAATAGCATTCCTAAACCACCACTGTTTCATCCAAATATGTAACTTTTTGAAAATTAAGTAATTAATTGGAAAATAAAATAATTAATCGAGTAATCAATAAATCTAAAATACCCTTTACAGCCAAATAACTTGGTCATTGTCATGTCCATATACCAGCTTCCTAGCTCAAAAGGTGCCTGAGATATGTTGACCTTAAGAATAATTGGTGGTTGAATGCAGTGACCTGATCCTCTTCAAATTCCAAATCAATCAAATGAAAATTGACAATTTTAGAAATCTGACAAAGTTGTTGATAAAAGTACAGGGAAGTGCTGCAATAGCAGCATGGCCCGATACTTTTATTCATTTTACAAAGGTATTTGCAAAGATGCATTTGATTAAGAATTACAGAAGACAGACTGACAAGAAAAAGAAAAACATTTAAACTTGTGGATCCAAAAAAGAAATGTTGCAACATTGTATTCAAAAATCAAGAATAAATTCACAAAAACTCTTTTAAATCGGTATTTAATTACTTGCCACACTACATGCCTTGCATGGTGTTGCATGTGGTTCAGAGAGATAACACCTCATTGATGATACATTTTTATCTTTGATACACAGATAATCCAGGATTGGTGATTACCGCAAAAAGCACCTTTTTTGCAGATGCATTAAATACAAAAAGGTGACATTCAGATATAAAATGGTGTTCAGATACAAAAAGCACCTTTTTTGCAGATTTTGACGATGTTGGTTGGGGGCTGTTCACAGATTTCCTGCAGCTTGTTACCAAGGTTGTGGACCGAGAATAATAATAATCCCCGATGTATATAGGTATCATTTATGGGATATAGCCTTTTAAATCGCACCATGTCTGTTTTTCCCGAAAAGTTATGGTTTTCCTTCTGGGTATGTGACGTGTTAGATAGGGTGATGTAATATACACTGGGAAAATGGTGGTAAAACCCAGAATTGATTTTTACCTCCGCCACCAAGGGTGGATGAAGGTTATGCTTTCACCCCTGTGTTTGTTTGTCCATTTGTCTGTCCGTTTGTCTGTGAACAACATACGTATCACAAAAAAGTTGTGGACGGATTCAAATGAAATTTGGCAGAGATGTAGCGTATGTGACAAGGACGAAATGATTAGATTTTGGTGAAGATCCGGAGATCCGATTTTGGTGATTCGGATCCGGCTACGAGAATTTTTAAAGTTATTCTTCACCATTGGGAGATAGGGCCAAAAACGATGCATTGCAGAATATCTCTAAAAGTTGTCGACGGATTTGGATGAGATTTGGTGGACCGGTTGAGTGTCTGACAGCGACGATTCGATTCGATTTTCATGAAGATCTGAATATGTATTCGGATATGAGAATTATTTAATTTTTGTAATGATTCTGCACCGTTGGGAGATCGGGCCAAAAACGATGCATAGCAGGATATCTCAAAACGTTATGGATGGATTTGGACGAAACTTGTTGGACAGGTTGAGTGTGTGACAAGGAAGAATCGATTCAATTTTGGTGAAGATACGAATCCGGATCCAGCTAGTATAAATTTTTAAGTGATTCTTTCACCATTGAGCGATATGGCCAACCAGGCGGAGCTATGCTCTCTACTGAGCACCGTTCTAGTTTTTATATTCCTTTAAATCTCTTTATACCTTTATTTAAATTTAATTAT
The DNA here is from genome assembly GCF_964187855.1 of Myxine glutinosa. Lineage (NCBI taxonomy): Eukaryota > Metazoa > Chordata > Myxini > Myxiniformes > Myxinidae > Myxine > Myxine glutinosa. Next base: position 99,151,304 of record NC_136267.1, on the reverse strand, counting down.
TTACTTGAAGACTGTAGAAAACAAATCGCCTTCATAATACTTCCAAGAACCATGACATATATATATATATATATATATATATATATATATATATATATATATATATATATATATATATATATATATATACGTATATATATATATATATATATATATATATATATATATATATATATATATATATATACAGACTTGGCATTTAATATGGAATTTTTTTTTTGTGGGGGTGAACTTACTTTTCAAGATGACGTAGAACCAAAAGTTCATTGGAATTATGTTGAAATTATTCCAGATTTTGTTAATGTGACCTTTAAAAGAAACAAAAACCACATTTGACATTTCAAAGCAAATAAATTGATCCTTGAAAGTGATGTAAACTAATATCGAACTCAATTCACGGACAGTACTGTGTTAAACTTCTGTACGTTTTCCAGAAGTATCTTTTTATTTTGCACATTAGCCAAAATTTTTAAAAACAAAAACAAAAGTTAAATTACGACTGGGATTACGGACAGTAAAATTACAGTTCAGTACTTCGTGTAACCCCCACGAGCATTCAGGAGAGCACGTACACGTCGAGGCATGCTGTTCATGAGATTTGCCAAGGTTTGGATAGGAATCGCTTGCCATGCAGTGACAATAGTCCGCTGCAATTCACGCACAGAGGGAGGCTGCTGGTCCAAGTTGTCGATTTGACGCGTTAATTCTGCCCACAAGTTCTCTATCAGATTCATATCCGGGGACGTGGCAGGCCACTCCATATGCTCTACACCACGGTCAGCAAGAAAGTGTTGGATCATGCGAGCACGATGAGGCCGTGCATTGTCATCTTGGAAGACAAAGTTTCATTGAAAGGTTGCACGAGCAAATGGAAGCCATGTTTCTTCCAGAATGGCCCTGGACTTGAACTGGTTCAGGTTTCCATTCAGAACAACCAGGTCAGTTTACCCCCTGCATGAAAAGCAGCCCAAACGGTCACCCACCACCTCCAGCTTGGACTCTTGGCACTATACAATCTTCGTTGTAGGCTTCATGCACTTGTCTGCGCACTCGGACGCGGCCATCCCGACGATAGACCAGAAATCTAGACTCGTCACTGAAGATCACGTGATTCCAGTGTCCTGGCTGCCATTGACGGTACTCTCTGGCCCACTGCAATCGGCGCTGGCGGTGTTGTCTGGTCAGGCGTGGCTTTCTCAGGGGAAGCCTGGCACGATAGCCTGCTTGAACCAGTCGTTGGTTGACTAGCCTTCTGGATACAGGCACATTTGTCAGTTGCTGCCACTCAGCCCTAAGCCGATTAGCTGACTTGGTACGGCCATTGCGGACTAACCGGTGCAGCTGGCGATCATCCCTCCTTGTGGTTCTGCGGGGACGTCCTGGCCTCGGTAATGGAGTAGGGACACCCCTCTGAGCATTTTGTTTCAGGATATTTGACACCTGATCTTGAGTGATGCCATACTGCCGAACCATAGCACGCTGTTTCATGCTGGAATTTCGTAAAGCCACCACTCCATGACAAACAGCATTGTCGCGTTGACAGACCATCTCCAGAGGAAGCGGCAATAACTTTTGTATACGTGCAGCAGTTGTTTTCTACTAATACAGAACGCAACAACCCTCATATACCCGATTGTGAAGCCAATCTTCAAATGTACCTGTCTGTACATTTTGTCACGCCACCTGTGATATAATCCTGTTATTGACTTCTTGCTGCGACAGACAATCAGTCACA
>NC_136267.1:99049292-99149369 GCF_964187855.1 Myxine glutinosa | reverse complement strand
TACTCGGCTTGGCCTCCCAGAAAAAGTGCTATCGAGTGGCTTAACTTTGGATCTTTGATCAACCCCTTAACCTTCATTCACAAGAAACTGGCGGTCAAAGTCAGAGGGTCATGAGATGGAGTTTGATTTGGCAGGGACAATGTCGTTGCTGGTGCTTAGTCCAGAGTGAGTAATCTGGAGGGGTTGTGGTGAAATTTTGGTTGCTTTATTTTTAAGTGATAACGGTGCCCGGGGGCAACTGATAATGTGGGGGGGTTGAGTTATCTGGTTTGTTTCTCCAAATTGGCCGGCAAAGAAAGTTTTCGCTGGGTTCAAACTTTCTTTCTTGAAGGGGGGGAGTGTTACATATTTATGTGAATGTATGTGGATTACCATTCAGGTCTTTGCTTATCCGTGTGTAGTATATTAAGGGTTGTTGTGATTGGAGGGTCAGGAGCCCTTCTGAACAAGTGGCCGGAAACGGAAGTGACCGGAAACGGAAGAGGAAAAGACACGAGGAAAAAGGACGGGTATTATTCTTCCTCGCCCCGCTCCGACAAAAGGTGGGATCGACCTTGCGCTGCGTGGAAAAGCGGCTTCCGAAGCCTGTCTGGCGAGAGGAATTACCGGGACGTGTACCTGCCCGGTGGAGACGTCAAGTTGACGTGGGGCCGTGCATCGACCCCGCGTCTGGCATCGTTCACGGCACCGTCCAAACAGACGCGTGCGGGTCGCACGTTGGGGCCTAACGCGTCTTGCAAGCGGCGTGGGGTTTGGCTTGCTCTACCGTATCCGCTTCGCGTGGCCACGAGGGGCTGCAGCCACGGTGCCTGGTACGATACCTGCCCGGTGGAAACACGTCCACCCGGGGTTCGTTCAACCGCCCGAGTGCGGCGACGGCGACCATCATCTTGGTCAGGAGGGGCCCAGAGACATTGTGCGGGACCGAGACCAAAAGGGTGTCGTGAGTACTCACCGGGACACACATGTATAAGATGGCCATCTTAATCATGGGGAATTGATTGTGAATTGGGAATTGGTGATGATTGTGTATTGTTGATTGCTCGGGGAAAATCTCCGTGGTTGTGTCATTGAAATTGTATGGTATCATTACCATTGGAAATATATCCTTGAACATCAGTTGTCTCCTGGGTGAAATTCATATGGATTGCGTGGCGAAAGCGCATATATAATACAGCTTGCTGGCGGAGTTCCTCTCACGGTCCGGGGGTCACCGAGACCAGGTATTCACCGAGGGGACCACGTAACAATATGCTTTGTTTGCATGATGCTGTCAGCACATCATGAGTGGCAAGGGTGTGGGTAGTGCTTTGACAGATTTGTCCCATTGACACATGGTCCAGCAAAATAATTGATATCATAATAATTTGGACAAAAAGTAGAATATATTGGTTGTATACATGGCCTTGCCCAGTATTGCTGCTGTTTTCTCTCCTCCTATACAATTATGATTTGATACATTGGTTTCAGTGCAAAGAGTGACAACACAGCACGCAGAGAAAAACCCGAGCTTGGTGATGTGTATTTCCATGAAATGCAGTTTTGACAGAATTCTGCTGTTTCAACAATAAGCAGACTTATGACAAGCATAAGCATTTGGAAGGAATCAAGATCATAATATTATGGGTAAGAGGTATTATGGGAGTGATTAGGGTACCCCTTTGCGCCTGTAATGTGTGGGAGTGAATAAATGAGAAGAGGTGTGTATTTATCGGTCTTTGTTCTTCTGTGGTTGTGATTGGGCAAAGAATGACAAGCATCTTGCTAACAAAACTCTAATTTCACTTTGATATGCATCACCAAACTCGGTTTATGTGTCTTGCATTGGAAACTTGAACTTTGTGCAGTGAAAGAAAGTATCGTTTTTTACCATGTAGGTGAAAAACACGGCAGGAATTGTACTCTCTGAACGGTATGCCTTGAAATCGACTCTGAGATTTGTATTCAATTGTGCGGTCATTGAGTGTGGTGCAATATCAAGGAAGTAATCGCCTTTGCTTGAGTATGGCAAAACCCTCCACACTGCATTTGCCTCCATAGGTGCATCTGTGTATATCTGCAAGAAAAACAGAAACCAACCAAAGGTTTATAAAATGGTAGATAAATGACAATGATTATTATGGGTAAATTAATATTTTAAACCTCTGAGGTTCTTAACTTGTAAACTATACTCATAAATATAAGCTGAATAATTTTATGGATTGAAATTCCCATCAATAGTTTGGTTGGAAAATTTCCATTTGAAAACATTTTACTGCACATTGAGATCACCTTTAGTAGAATTCAACTGCCATTTAAATATAATCTTTGCATTGCATTAGCGTTTCACAAACACAGAATTTTGAAATAAAATTGCAGCATAAATTTGCATTGATAAAGGTGCATATGCTCATATTTTAACAAGTATTTTTACCTGCGACGTGCTACAAGAGCTTCACATTGCTGTTGTTGCTGTTTTTGGGGTTCTTGTTGGGGGTCGATTTTTCAAATGTGCACCCATTGGTCGGACAGCTGCCGGACCACACTCATATCTGTTGTTTGACTCCACCCACCATAGCGCTGAGAAGAAATTATATGGCCACCATCTTGGTTCTCTGATGGGCCTAACACATTAGGCCTGTAGGCCACTGCTGATTATACACTGCCCGAGTTTGTTGCGTCATATTTCCAATGGCTTTGGTTGGGTCGAGTGTTATTCACAATAAGGGTCCTTGAAATCGAATCATATGTCGAATAATAATGAGGTTTATGGAAGCCCGTCAGAACGCACGATACATCAGAAGTCAGGGTAATCAAGCATTATGTTATGTTGTATAATCAAGCGCTATGTTATGTAATCAAACATTATGTTATGGTACATAATCAAGCGTTATGTTACACAAATTACTAAGAAAATAGTGTTACGTAATTATTGAACGGCCCCATATTGGGTTAAGCAATCCGTGACCATTTGACGAATCAGCTCGTTCTGATATAACTGTGGGGATGGTGACATGGATAAGAGGTTTCAAATTATTTTTTTAGTAGCGCATTAAATGTGTTTCCCAATCACACTGTTCGTTTTTAGCTCACCTGGAACGAAGTTCAGGGGAGCTTATGCGATGGTGCGTTGTCCGTAAGTCCGTCAGTCTGTAAACACTTGAAACTTCTTCTCTGAAACCGCTGATGGGATTGCGACAAAATTTGGCACAAATTATAATTGTTATGTTGTGACTAAAGTTTTTTCACGGCATTAAAAAATCGGGGTCTAAGGGGGTTTACCGGGGGTCAAAGTGGGTCCAGGATTGATGCCCCCAAAAGAGGAATTTGCTTTTTTCCTCTGAAACTACACAAACTATTTTGATGAAACTTTACCACAACCTTCATCACCTGTGATGTACCGAAGATTGTTCATGGCACTAAGAAAATCGAAGTCTGGAGTGGGGGTTGGGGGGGGGGGGTTACGGGGGTTCAAAGTGGGTCCAGGATTGACGCCCCCAAAAGAGGAATTTGCTTTTTTCCTCTGAAACTCAAAGTTTGTTCACAGGATTAAAAAAAAATCTGCCCCTATGGGGGTTTATGGGGGGGGGGGGGTGTTGCCCCCCAAAATAGGTATTTGCCTTCTTCTCAGAAACTACAAATGCAATTCTGATGAAACTTGACCACAATCTTAATCACCCGTGTTGTACCAGAGTTTGTTCCTGGCATTTAAAAAATCGGGGTATAAGGTGGTGCACGGGGTGGGGGGAGGTGGGCTTCTCCCCAAAATAGTCCGGCAGATATGTGAAGAATTGTGGTAGAATTGTGCCTTTGATGATACAAGCATGAAACTTGGCACACAGTTAGGGCATATCCTTACAGTGAAATTTGGATGTAGGGGCATTCCAGATTTCTCCTTGGCCCAAAATGGCGGCCATTTTACAAAATGGCGGCTAAGAAGGACATATTTACCTATTATTTCAGACTTGTCATTTGTGCTGCTATTGAAACACAATGTAATGAGCATATTATAAATTGTCATGTACATGCTATGCAATACCTTCATACTGGGTTCAAAATTGGAATCTACGGTGGCCTATAAGGGGCAGAACAAATGGTTTACCATTGCAATAGACAGGACTGGTCTAGCGGTTTAATTATTTAACTTTGCATGACTATCTGATTTCTCCTGGGTGTAATTTTGGTTCAATACCTTTATATGAACAACTTTGATGTAGCTTTATGAACTTTCCTATCATAGACTAGGTGACTATAAGGAACAATGCAAGGCTAGTGAAAAGTTACGAAAGCGAATTACTATATTTATGATAATAATGTATGTATTTCTTTTTCAGATGATAACTCGACTGCACTGCACCTTCGCTCATTGACTGTAGTAGCTACCTAGATTTGGTTCCCAATTTGTATATTGATTGGATGGTGGTGGTGGATAATGCTTAATTGACAATGGCCAACAAAAATTTCAAGCTATTAGACCCCCAAAGCCCTAGTACATCTGGAACAAACATGCCTTATCTGACAGATTGGGAGAAGTGTGTGTTATGTCAGGAGGTCACCGATGAGGCCCTTGCCTGTCCAGCTGATTCCAAGCGAACCACAGGGTCCGGATACCAAACTCTTGCAGATTATCTCCTCACCTTCAGCCAGATGGGCTGCCTGCCAAAATCTCTAGAACTGTCCCGCCTGGACGATGGTGAAGGTATCCAGTCAACCTTCCAGAGCCACAAGGCTAAGTGGCATGATTCATGCAGACTGAAATACAACAAAACTGAACTGCATCGGGCACAAAAAAGAGAAACGTCTAGTGAAGAAACCGCAAGTGTCTCAAGAAAGTACACCCGTCACAGAGTACATGTAGACCACACACAGCCACAGCCTGAAAAGTGTTTCTTTTGTGACAAACCAGCGGGTACTAATTCTCTGCGAAAAGCTTCCACCTTCGACCTCGATAAACATGTCAGGACAGCTGCCCTGAAACTAGGAGATCAGGCACTTCTTGCTAAACTGAGTGCAGGTGACCTTATAGCACAAGATGCACAGTACCACGTGAAGTGTCTGGTGTCACTTTATAATAAAGCAAGGGCCACAAGCACAACACTGAATGAACAAGATGATATCAATCACGGTATAGCACTTGGAGAGCTAGTGTCCTACATCGATGATGCCCGCACAGATGCTCTTGTGACACCAGTGTTCAAGCTGGTAGACCTAGCAAGACTATACACCACCAGGCTGGAACAGCTTGGAACAGTCTTGACCAGGTGTGTCCACTCCACCAAACTCAAAGATCGAATCATGACATATTTTCCAGACCTAGAGGAGCACATGTCCGGTCGAGATATTCTGCTTGCTTTCAACCAGGATGTTGGCTCAGCCCTTCAGAAGGCATGTGATCACGACACTGACAGTGATGGAGTTTGTCTTGCTAGAGCCGCAAATATAGTTCGTAGAGACATGTTGAAAATGAACTCAACATTTAGTGGTTCATTTGAAGCCCACTGCCAAGAACATTCGGTACCTAATTCGCTTGTATCACTAGTTTATATGATCTTGAATGGTCCTAACATCCAAGAGCAGTCAAGCCACTCGTCGGTATCAACACCTACTCTCACAATCTCACAACTCCTTATGTTCAACAGTTACTCACGCCGCAGAGAGAGTAGCAGTACTACCACGTCCACGAGGCACAGTCACAATGGGGAGACTCCCCTGCCTGTGTACCTGGGCACCCTTATCCACACAAAGACTCGAAAAAGAGACCTGGTTGATACTATGTTCAACCTGGGTCTCTCGATCTCCTATGACAGGGTGCTTAGCATCTCCACGGACTTGGGGAACAGAATCTGCCGTTTCTTCCAAAATGAGGGTACAGTTTGCCCCCCTGAGCTAAAAAGTGACCTCTTCACAACTGGGGCAGTGGATAACATTGATCATAACCCCAGTTCAACAAGTGCCCACGACTCCTTCCATGGCACTGGCATTTCACTTTTCCAGCACCCAAATAGCGATAGCCGTGGAGTTCAACGGGTAAACCCAGATGACACATCAACAACAGATGCACACCTGCCACAGTCATACACCATCGTACCTCCTGTTGTTCTGGGTAAATGTGACCCACCTGTACCCAAGCTAGCGGGTCCCAACAAAAGCAACTGCCAACTCATCCCTGAAGCAATGCAGATTGAGTACAGGTAACTGATTATTGTGTTTGAACTGTGGACAGTTATATGTGTACCTAAATAACCAAGACTTGTTAACTTGTGTGGACTTGTTTGTTCTTAATTGTGTTCATTATCTTGCATTTTGACAGGTGGCTGGAGCAGATGGAGAAGACAGTGCTATCTGACACACTACTTAAGGGAGACGAGACAGTATCATGGGCTGGATACCATGCCAGCAAGCAGTCTATTCCAGAAGAACCAGAGTGTAGTGTGGCCTTAACTTCATTGCTGCCTCTCTTCTATGACCAGGCAAAATCTGTGGCAATGATTCGTCACTCCATGGATGTCATCAAGAAAGCAATCGATATTCTGAATCCAGGTCAGATCCCTGTAATCACACTTGATCAGCCACTGTACACACTTGCCAAACAGATCCAATGGAGATGGCCAGAAACACACGGAGAAGATCACTTCGTCATGGTCTTTGGTGGACTCCATATTGAGATGGCAGCATGGAAAACCCTCGGTGACCTTCTGGATAGCAGTGGGTGGACAGGCGTTCTGATGCTTACAGGGGTTGCTACAAGTGGTACTGCTGATTCTTTCCTGAAAGTGACCCATGTGACACGCACACGACGAGCACACCAAGTCACAGCCAGTACTCTCTATCTTCTCCTGAAGGAAGCCTACAGCCAGTACACCAGTGGACTAGATGAGGGACAGGTTACGATACCACTAGATGACTGGTGCGGTGAACAAGCCAATGCAAGTCCACAGTTTCAGTTCTGGTTCCTAATTATGCAGCTAGAACTGGCAGTCCTGATCTATGTGAGATCCGTCCGTGAAGGAAACTTCCAACTGTACACTGATGCTCTGACCAAGCTTGTACCATGGTTCTTCGCCTTGGGACATACAAACTATGCCAGGTGGATCCCAGTTCACTTGCGCGACATGGTGACACTTGCAACAAAGCATCCAACTGTATACGCACAGTTTCTGGCAGGAAACTTCACCATGAAGAAGACTACACGTGCATTCTCTGCCATAGCCTTAGACCAGGCACACGAGCAAAATAATGCATTGGTGAAAGGTGATGGAGGGGCTGTAGGTCTTACGGAGAATGCTGCAGCTTTGCGCCGATGGATGGTGTCTGGTCCAGAGATGGCCAAACTGATCTATAAGTTCGAGGCCACAACAGAAAAAAGAATTAGGAAAACTGAACTAAAACACCATGAACAGACAAAGCACACGCAGGTAGCCTTTGCTCGAGATGTGAGAGCAATCACCCGTGTCATAGGAGAGATGGGGAACCCATTCTGTGACGACAGCAAAGATCTCTTGGTGCTAGACAGCAGAGACCTGGCAGACTCAGCAGTCATCAACACCCTTTACCAGATCGAGAAGCTGGGAAAAGAACAGTATGACACATATGTGAACGAGAGGCTTGTACATCAGACAAAGCCTATCACTGACCCAATAAAAAGAAACAATCTCCCTCTCTTCAGCCGACCCCCAGTCAGAGAGAAGTCAAGAACAGAGTTGAAGGTGGTATCTCTGAAGAATGACTGCGTTCTGTTCTCCAGGCTGTTTATTGCATCCCAGACACGGAATGGAGATCTTGATGAATTCTTTGCACATGAAAACCAAGCTTGTCCCCCTGCATTGTCACAAATGGGCAAAATCCGGCTTGGAACCAAGTCTGATCTGGTTGGGTGCTTAGAAGATCTGATCACCTCACGGGACAATGATGATGTAAGCCCCCCTGTTGAAGTCATGATCCTGGATGGAGCAGCCATCGTGAACATGCTGGCACCTCGTAATGCGAAGACCTTCTCTGAGTATGCATCACTAGTATTCTTGCCATACATCACATCTCAGATACAAAATAAGAGCAGGGTTGATATTATCTGGGATGAATATTTCCCAGACAGTTTGAAAGCCGACACCAGGAAGACGAGGGGTAAAGGCACCAGGAGACGAGTTGAGCCATCTAGTTCCATCCCTCGAAACTGGCAGGCCTTCCTTCGCATAGACGAGAACAAGGTGGAGTTGTTTGACTTTCTAGCAACGAGGATAGCAAACATTGAGACTGACAAGCAAATCGTCACCACAAACCACAAATAAGTTTTTTGTACACAGCCACGAGATGTTACTGGTCTTTCCCCATGTAGTCACGAGGAGGCAGATACAAGGATACTACTCCATGTCCAAGATGCAGTCAGACAGGGCTATACCAAGGTGTCAATCCGCACAGTGGACACAGATGTTTTGATCCTTGCAGTGGCAGCAACTGGATATCTTGACATCGATGAACTCTGGGTTGCTTTTGGCACAGGGAAGAATTTCAGGCACTTGGCAGCTCACGAGATGGCTGTGGCACTGGGACCAAACAAGTGCCGAGGGTTGCCATTCTTCCACGCCTTCACTGGGTGTGACACCGTGTCCTGCTTCGGCGGAAGGGGGAAGAAAACAGCATGGGAAACATGGAAAGCCTATGATGAGGTCACCTCAGCTTTCTGCGCACTGGCTGCCACACCAACCATTTCAACTGCAAATGACAACATGGATCCACTGGAGCGTTTTGTTGTTCTGCTCTACGATCGAACAAGCAGCCAGGAACATGTTAACGATGCCCGCAAGCATCTCTTCACCCAGACTGGTAGATCAATAGAGGCTATCCCACCAACGCAAGAAGCCCTCAGACAACACATCAAGAGAGCTGCCTACCAAGCCGGCTTTTGTTGGGGCCAGATGATGATTTGCGCACCTGAGCTCCCATCGCCAAGTGAATGGGGTTGGAAACAGAGTAATAACGGCTGGGGGATATATTGGACAACCCTCACAGAGGCAACTGAGGCATGCCGACAATTGATTAGATGTGGATGCAAGAAGGGTTGCAGGAAACAGTGCAAGTGTGTTAAGGCCGCACTCCAGTGCTCAGCTCTGTGTCACTGTGCAGGGGAGTGCACACGATAGTATACAGGAGGAATAACACACCTGTTACATATACACAAACATGTGGAAGACTGTTTTGTAGACTGTTTTATAGTGAAAGTCACTTCCACAGCGTTAATGTGGCATTTTCACTTCATTTCCATTGTGTTTCTGGTGTTTGCTCAAAATAGCTCAAAAAGTAATTATTTTTGTAAAGAATAAGGACCAAATAAATGTTATGTGAGTTTGTTGACATTTAATTATGATCTTACAACCTGTTTACGTGAAAAAAACATCATAGGTGTGCTTGAGCAATAAGTAAATCTAGTTTTATAGACATCGGTACTGTGTATCTTATTATCCGTAAACGGCCATTTTTAAAATGGCCGCCATTTTGTCCCTAGGAAAAGATTTGAATGCCCCTATATCCAAAAATCTTCCTAGTAGTATGCTCTATCAGTGTTCAAAATTTCATGCTTGTATCACCAAAAGCACAATTTTTTCACATATCTGCTGGGCTAAATAGGTATTTTTTTATATGGTTGTTTAAAGTCTTATGATTATGTTAGTATGATTATACATGCTGCCGTCTTCTAGTTTAAGAGTGGTATAATGATAAATTTCCAACCTGCAGAATCAGGACAGCTAAAAATAAATTATACTATTGTAAAACATTGTGACAGCATAACAGTTCCAAACTACAAGAGTTATCCCAAAAATTGTGCTACTCTGTTTTTATCTTTTTGAAATATAACGTCTCAATAAGACCTTTAGAGCTCTTACACCTTTTATACCCCTTTAGACCATTTGAAACCGTTTATACTCATTGGAATTTTGAAGACCTTTTATACTCTTTAACCCTTTACCCCTTTCTACCCCTAAGAACCTCAAGAACCTTTACACTCCTAAGGTCCTAAACCCTTGTAACCTTGAGATCCCAAAGACTCTTTTGAGCCTTTAGAACCTTAAGACCCCTAAGGCCTCTAAGACCGCCTTCTACTTTTGTTTATGACATATTTGATGGCCCTCTTCTACTCAGGTATTTGTATGACACTTCGTTGTCTAGTTCCTGTGCTGTTGTATCGAGGTCGATTTTTATATTATCCATTTTTGTTGGTTTACCTTGTACAAATGTGCACTTGGCACACTTTTCTGGGTCAAATTATATTCAAATGTCTTCAGATACTGTTTCACTAATTCCAGTTGTCCTACCAATTTTTTGTCGATTGGTGCAAAGAGTTTTAGATCATTCATGTACAGTAGATGCACTACCTGGATTTCATACATTTACAGGGTGCCATTACACAGCCGTCATTCTAGCGTAAGAGAAAGAAAAAACTGGGTACAACATTGTTACGCAGGATGTATGGAACATCCGTGCATTCAAATTCCTAGAATTGGCACCACTGAGTCATGAGGCAATTGAGACACAACCTGATGTTTAAAAAGCATTTGGACCAAAAGATGCGTCGAAACGACTTGACAAAATGAAAGGTCTTGATGTTGACAGTATCCTGCCCTGAGAAGCAGAAATCAGACAAAAGATCCATCAATCGTGCTTTGTGGCCAGAATGTGGCACACCGCAGACAGTGACAACATCAATACGAAACTGCACTTTGGAAGGGAACTACAAAATGAAGCCTACATCTACGTCTGGTTTGATGGACTACAAATGGCAGGTATGTTCCTCCACACAATTTGCGCTCAGCTGATAGCAATTGATCACATATGTGGAAATTCTGCGTTTTATAAATAAATTACTTTTTCTTTCTCTTCATGTTCCGTTGTACCTTCAACGGTTCCAAATGAAGACGAAGACTGATGATGAGGATGACGTTCCGCACACGGTTTTCATGAATGACGACGACTATCACACGGATAATGATATGGACATGGAAGATTGAGATCTGGTTTCTTTGGATAATTAATTGAAGAAGACCATAAGCCCACTACTTTTGCATCTTCAGATGTATTGGGCTGCCGAAGCAGTTTACTAGGCTATTGGGCATAATCCTGGATGGGTCATCATTCCTACGCAGTAATTCATTGAATGACATTAAGTCAATGAATAGTAATTAATTGAATGATAATACACAAAATGATTTTTCTTCATGCTTTCTTTTCATTTTTTTTTTTGCCGGGGGACTTTTCTCATTGGCTTTGCAGCGCGTGTCTGTCCATGGTCCAGCCGTGCCCTGCAGTCTGTCCTCGGTTTAGCAGCACACTGGTCTGTCTTCAGGTTTGCAGCACACTTTTCTTTTAGAAAAAGTGGCTTCACATCCATTCAAATTTTCAACGAAATAAACATCAAATCTTGAAGAACAATCGTTTTCTATGTCCCCTCAGATTTTACTTCTGCAGGTAGTTGAGTGCTACAAGTGTGGTTTCTGACCTCTTCGAGCCTAACGGGCCTTCTTATCTGAAAGTGCCGGATCAGAAAGTTTCTTACGCTGCATTTTTGTTTCATACCATTAGAATGGAGCAGTTTTCAACAAAAAAAAATTCTCAGCGTGGCGCCATTTTCTGATTAAAACCCTTTTTTAACCCATTGAGGAATCCTTCTTGTGTGCAAATTACCAACATTAAAACTTATTATGCACCGCATCATTATTCACATGTTTCTTTCTGATGTATTCCAAGTGGAAATTTGCTCGGGCTTGGCTTTTGAATTAAATTTTTTTCGAGACGCTTTCAGATCCCTTCGAGTCTAAGGGCTCTTATTATGAAAAGTGCCAGGTCAGACATTTTCTTACGTTGCATTTTTGTTTCATACCATTAGAATAGAGTGGTTTTCAACAAAAAAAATTCTCCAATGCAAATTTAAGATTGAAACCATTCGTGAAACCCCGATAAGGGTCTTTCTTTATATGCAAATGCCGGTGATTTTCTTTTCTTATGCATGTATTTTGTATTCAGTATCCAATGTAGATGTCATAAAATAAAATATTAATCAGCCTCAGGTGCAAATATTTCTGAAAAAGGGTTTTACGAGACTTTTTAAGGGTTTGCCACTTCCAAACGCCGGAAATGCGCAACTCAAGAAATGGGTTTTGTTGGAATTCAACGTAATGTAACATGATTAAGAGCATCAAACCTTTTGAGCGTGGCTTTATGATTAAACTCTGACCAGCTCTCAATCCATCAGGTGTGTGTGTGTGTGTGTGTGTGTGTGTGTGTGTGTGTGTGTGTGTGTGTGTGTGTGTGTGTGTGTGTGTGTGTGTGTGTGTGTGCGTGCGCGTTGTTGGTTGTGACAGTGCCTTCATAAACTATTCACACTCCTTGATTTTTTCAGACTTTGTTGTGTACAACCTGAAAGTAAAATGGATTAAATTGAGATTTTTTTGTCACTGATCGGCACATAATACCTTAAAATGTCAGTGGAATTTTTTTTTAGAATTTTTTACACATCAATTGAAAATGAAATACAGAAATATTTAATTTAAATAAGTATTTAACCCTCTGAGTAAACACTAAAAATATATTTAATAAAAATATAAACACAATCATATTTTCTCAAGTAAACACTAAAATGAGGTAGATGTACTCTATATTGATGATATATTATGACTTTATGAGCTCTCACTCCAGACACCCAAAGGACTTGTGTGAGCCCCACCTTTTCTTCCTGGAGTTGCCATGAGTACATTTTAATGCTGTTATATTGCAATTATAACGGCAAAATTTTCCTTGGGTAAACAGCTGTCTTTCAGTATTGCTCAGAGATTGCATCATCACCTTTGAGATGTCAAGTCGATTTGATTCTCAATCCTATTATAAAATGCCATCCCGGTGCTTCACAGACAGGGTGCTGCACCGATGATTTTGGCATCCTTGAGAAGGAAGTTAGGATGGATATCTTATTTAAAAGCAATCCCTGGCCAAACTTTCAGGTGCACTGCACCAATGACACACCCATGACTCTGAAATGATAAAACCAGTGAGAAAAATCTTGCGTATTCACTCTACCTCAGTGAGTTTGCATTCCTCTTGTGTACTCATGTAAAGACATGAAAAAGACGTTTAAAATATAATACAATTTTTTTTTAAATGGAGAAAAAAAAACCACCTCTAATTTTGGTGTCTACTTCCAATTAGTGTCAGGAATCCCAGAGAAGCCAAATTCAAGTTGGCTTTCTCAGCTATCACATGTTATTTCCCGATGTTCTTTCCTTGATTTGCCAAATGATGAAGAAGAAGCCTAGCGACAAACTTTTCTCCACTTTATTTATATATCACATATCTCATTACACATATTTCCTTGTCTCCTGTATTTCATCTCTCCTTCACTCAACTGATCCAACAAACAGACCGCGCAGGATTCTGATATTAAATATTCTGATATTAAATATTAAAGATATTAAATATCTGATATTCTGATATGACGATTAAAAAACAAAGATGGAGTTAAATTTCCGTGTCTTGTCCATGTAGTTACAAAATTGCCAGCATGAAAGACATGAATGCAACATATTTAATAAACATATCGTTCATCATATAATCACGTTAGAACATTTATAATGTCTACCTGATATTTACTGTTTGTAACACTATGCGCTACCTACAGTGCATTCAGAAAGTATTCAGACCCCTTCACTTTTTCACATTTTGTTATGTTGCAGCTTTATGCTGAAATCGTTTAAATTCATTTTTCCCCTCATCAATCTACACTCAATACCCCATAATGACAAAGAGAAAACAGGACTTTAGAAAGTTTTGCAAATTTATTAAAAAGAAAAAACTGAAATATCACATTTACATAAGTATTCATACCCTTTGCTATGACACTTGAAATTTAGCTCAGGTGCCTCCCATTTCTCTTGATCATCATTGAAATGTGGAGTGTTGCAGTGATGGTTGTCCTTCTGGAAGTTTCTCCCATCTCCACACAAGATCTCTGGAGCTCAGCCAGAGTGATCATCGGGTTCTTGGTCACCTCTCTTACCAAGGCCCTTCTCCCCCGATTGCTCAGTTTGGCCGGGCAGCCAGCTCTCGGAAGAGTCCTGGTTGTTTCAAACTTCTTCAATTAAAGAATTATGGAGGCCACTGTGCTCTTGGGAACCTTCAATGTAGCAGAATTTTTTTTGTAGGATTCCCCAAATCTGTGCCTCGACACAATCCTGTCTCTGAGCTCTGCAGGCAGTTCCTTCAACCTCATGGCTTGGTTTTTGCTCTGATATGCATTGTCAGTCGTGAGACCTTATATAGACAGGTGTGTGCCTTTCCCAATCATGTCCAACCAATTGAATTTACCACAGGTGGACTCCAATGAAGGTGTAGAAACATCTCAAAGATGATCAAGAGAAATGGGAGGCACCTGAGCTAAATTTCAAATGTCAGAGCAAAGGGTATGAATACTTATGTCAATGTGATATTTCAGTTTTTTCTTTTTAATAAATTTGCAAAACTTTCTAAAATCCCTTAATTCTCTTTGTCATTATGGGGTATTGAGTGTAGATTGATGAGGGAAAAAATGAATTTAAACAATTTCAGCATAAGGCTGCAACATAACAAAATGTGAAAAAAGTGAAGGGGTCTGAATACTTTCTGAATGCACTGTATGTGTCACCTATATGTTTTTACTATACTATTTCCTCTGGTCTGTTTTCATCAACCTTTATTTAAGTGGAGCAAAATTTAAGGCATTGGTGTCATACCTTCACATTCAACTCCCTCAATTCTTTTCCTGTGTTAAAAGTAAATCTTGCAATACCATCATCTCCGGAAACATCCTCCTCTCTTGTTATTTCCTTTTCAACAGATGTAACTTTCACATTAGATGCAACAGATCCATCTGGGTTCTTCACCAGAACCTGCAATGAAAGCTTCTTTCCTAAGTGAAATGTGAAGGCATTAAAAAAAAATGTGCACAACAAATGAAAAGGGACATCTATTTTTTATGTACATATTGAGGGTAAAATGAGATAACTAAAAGGGAGAATGGAGGAGAATGACCATCAAGAGAAAGAAGGGTTCCAATTTGATCCTCTATCGGTCTGACAACATGCTACCCACCTGCTACCCACTGCTCATCTTCCATGAGCTTCAAATTGTGCATTGAGAAAGGTTAGGGGAGTGTGGAAGGAGTGGGAAAAAAAGTTTTGAGCGGCATGAATGAGAGGGAAGTTTTGAGTTTTGAGATGAGTTTTGTGAGGGAAGGGGAAGAGCATGAATAAAACATCATGGGGTTTGGATTGGAGAAATAAATGTTGACATATATATATATATATACATACATACCGTCATGTATATACATACATACCTGTATATGTATATATATATACATACATACCGTATATACATACATACATATATATATACATACATACATACATACATACATATATATATATACATACATACATACATACATACATACATATATATATATATACATACATACATACATACATACATACATACATACATATATATATATATATATATATATATATATATATATGTATATATATATATATATATATATATATATATATACATACATACATATCGTATATACATACATATCGTCTTCAGAGAGTATTCACACCCATTGACGTTTTCACATTTTGTTGTGTTACAGCCTGAATTTAAAATAGATTGAGTTGAGATTTCTTTTTGTCACTGATCTACATATTACTCCATAAGGTCAAAGGTGATTTTTTTTTTAGAATGATTACAAAATAATTAAAAATGAATTACAGAAATATTTAATTTACATAAGTATTCAACCCCCTGAGTCAATACTTTGTAGAAGTGCTTTTGGCAGTGATTACAGACAGCTTCGAGTCTTCTTGGGTATGTCTGTATCAGCTTTGCACATGTGGATTTGGGGAGTTTCTCCCATTCTTCCTTGCAGATTTGCTCAAGCTCTGTCAAGTTGTATGGGGAGCATCAGTGAACAGCAATCTTCAAATCTTTCCACAGATTCTCAATGGGATTATTGGCTGGGCCACTCAAGGACTTTCACATTCTTGTTCTAGAAGCCATTCCATTGTTGCTTTGGATGTTTGGCTCATTGTCCTGTTGGAATGTAAATCTTCGCCAAAGTATAAAGTCTTTTGCATTCTGAATCAAGTTCCCATCAAGGATTTTCCTGTATTTGGCTCCATTCATTGTTCCCTCTATCCTTACAAGTCTCCCAGTCCCTGCCACTGAAAAGCATCCCATTGCATGATGCTGCCTCCACCATGCTTCATGGTCGGGATGGTGTTAGATGGGTGATGAGCTGTGCTCAGTTTCCGCCAGACATAGGGCTTTGCATTCAGGCCAAAGAGTTCAATTTTCGTCCCATCAGACCATATCATCTTTTGCCTTATGCTCTCAGTCATTCATGTGCCTTTTTCTCTGGAGTGGCTTTGATCTGGCCACTCTCCCATGATGTCTAGATTTGTGAAGGGCTGCAGAGTCTGTTGTCCTTCCAGCAGGTTGTCCCTTCTCAGCTAAGGAACTCTGTAGTTCTGTCCAACTGGTCATTTGGTTATTGGTCACCTACCTAACCAAGGTCATTCTTGCCTGGTTGCTCCATTGTGTCGGACGATCAGCTCTATGAAGAGTCTGGGTAGTTCCATATTCTTTCCATTTCCTAATGATGGAACTCACTGTGCTCTTGGGGGCTTTCAACACTCTAGGAATTGTTTTATAACCTTCCCCAGATATATGCCTCCTCACAATTCTATCTCGGAGTTCTACGGACAGTTCCTTGGACTTCATGGTAGAGTTTCTGCTCTGACATGTTATGTCAATTGTGGGACCTTATATAGAAAGGTTTGTTTCTTTCTAAATCACGTCCAATCAATTCAATTGGCCACAGGTGGACTCCAATCTAGTTGTAGAGACATCTCAAGGATGATCAAAGGAAATTGGCTGCACAGGAGCTCAATTTGGAGTGTCATAGCAAAGGGGTTGAAATTATTCTAAAAACAAAAATTCCACTTTGACATTATGGGGAATTATGTGTTGATCAGTGACAAAAAAGTCTCAATTTATTCAACTTTAAATTTAGGCTGTAACACAACAAAATGTGAAAAAGTCAAGGGGTGTGAATACTTCCTGAAAGCACTGTATACATACATATATATTGTTGCGATTCTATGAACCAGCTACGAAGGCAATTGCAACCAACATACAGGTCCCGTAGTTAATTATGTCAATAGTATGAGTCCAGAGTAGTCCCTTCCCTTTGTATAGTTGGTTGATTATGATAGAATGCGTTGATGAGTGTTAGAGAGGTTTTTCACCTTTTCTCCCTATTTCCAAGGGGTAATTGTGCACTCCGTACGGGCTTCCTGGAACACGCTGTGCCACACGGGAGCTGGCTCATTTACATATCTTGCTTAAAGCTAGTTTGAATCACGCGCCAAGACTAAACTGCCACCTTCCTTAACCACGTCACAATCTTCTTTTAAACTCCACAATTATTACGCAACCCTTATCATTCATTTATGAGTACACATTTCTATTTACACTTCGTTTTTATTACACGTTAGATTACATTGCATTAAGTTCATTACACACACCGTTCATCACTCCAAAACCCCAAAACACTACAACCAGATAGCTTCACCTCCATCACGTTGCTTACCCACATTCTCTAACAAAACAACGGGCACCTGGCCCCATCTATCTTGGGAGCGTGGGGAGAGAGGCGCAAGGAACACCGGTGGTGGTGAGCTGCACTGTCCCCATTAAAAGACCACAACACGAGGAGCTAATTGACGACTGGCACCTCGTTGGCACCTCATTCGCTCCATTCAAACAAGTAGAGCTCCCGCTACTCGCCCCCGTGCCTGTACCATGTCCAAAGAACGAGGCCACATTAATCGAGGAGAACCTTCACGTGGCGTGGCTGGAGGATAGAGTGAGCACAAGTAGTGCTAGGACGTGAGGCCCGATTGGAAAGCCAAGTGACTCAGGTAAACGGTCATCAGACGGAGAGCACTTGACTACCTCTCCGGTCATAGTCAACGTGTGGCCCTGAATGAATGTCTCTCATCTCCGCTTCCTGTTCGGGCAGGAGTTCTTCTCCCCATCTAGCAAAGGCCTTCCCCGAGGCAGTGTTCTGGCCCTGTGCTTTTTCTGGTCTTCATCAATGATCTCTCTGACTCTCTGGAAAATCCTCTCGATCTGTTTGCTGATGACTCCACTATCTGCCGCTCCATACCTCATCCCTCAGATCGGCAGTCTACAGCCTCCTCACTCTCTGCATACCTGGACAAAATCACAGATTGGTCAAACAAGTGGAACATGTCTTTCAATCCTAACAAATCTCACACTCTTACTATGTCTCTCTGAAAGGACCATCTGGACAACCCTTCCATCTACTTTCTGAACAATCCTCTCCAAGAAGTTCTGTCACTCAAGCTTTTGGGTCTCACTATCTGCCATGATCTTTCCTGGGAAAACCACATTTCCAAGCTGGCCTCCAAAGACAGTCGCTGACTGGGCATCCTCAGTCGTGCGAAGTCCTTCCTTGGCACACCTGAGTTCCTCACCACATACAAGGCTTTCATCTGCAGCTCAATGGAATACTGCTCTCCCCTCTGGGTTGGTGCTCCTGCCTCACACTTAGCTCGGCTTCACGCTGTTGAAACCAAAGCTTTCAGAATCATTGGAATCCCCTGCGATGAAGCTAACTCCGAGGGCCTTTCACTTACTCACCACAGGCAGGTAGGCGGTCTTTGTCTTCTACTGACTCCTCTCCGGCTTAGCTCCCCCCAACAGGTCGCACAAGATCTGCCAGCAACCCTCTTCTTGTGAAATTGCCAAAATCAAGACACTCTGCTTTCCCGCACAGGGATGTGGGGGGCTGTGACGATCCCGGACAATCAAGGGGACCTGAGCTAAGTACACAAACATTCCTTATTTTATAGTTATTTTTCTCCTAGTGTTGTATACGAGTCTGTGTTGGGGTGCTCCATTTAGGAATCTTAGTTTTATTGTGCATTTCTTGTTGCTGGCATTTTTTTTTTTTTTTTAAATGTTGGAGGCTTCAGGCACGGACTGATGTAGCCCTCATCGAGGCCAGGTCTTAAATAGAAGAGCAGAAAAGTGTATGATGAAAAATGTATGATGTTTGTTTGTGAGAAAGAGATTGAAGCTCGCCCGGTAGCTGTAGTTTGAGTGAGTCAGAAAGAAAATTCAGCAATCTTGACATGGAGAGTGTAAGATGGTTCCGGGCATCACTTTAACACTCCTAAGTCCGAATGGTTGTACCACTCTGAACGGTTGCTGCCTTCAACCTACTACCTAAGGAACCGGTCCAACCGGATGAGTCTTTTTTTGGAGACACCATCTCCTTATGGATGGCCGTTGGCTCCCAGCGGGAGCTCACCCGCCCTTTGACAGGTATTGTTTTTAGTCCTGCGGGGTGTCACAGTCACCCTCCCCACTGGCGAGCCAGTGAGGGTAGCCAGTTTAGTCGCCGACTACCCGACCAAAATTTATTTCATTAAACCTTTTTATTGTTACATTTTAATTCCGTGTCAGTTTGAGTTGATTAACAGGGTCGAAGACGTCCAGTGGGATCCGTACAGGTAAGAGCTTCACTGCCCTCACCCCCAACGCGTATTAACACCACCATAGTTGAATTGAAAGCCTCGGAGTGTAAAGCTCATTTGGCTACCTGTTACCTTGGAGGATCTTAATCCCCAGGAACACGACAATATGTACATATATACACACTTTTTTCCCCATTTTTAGCTAATTAAATTGGATGTTTTGAAGTACTGAGTAAAAACTGACTACTTCAATAATGTGCATACCTTAAAAGTGTAAGGGGTGCTTGGTTTGAAGAAAGATGAACTTTTTATGACAGTAAGTGTGTATTTAGCCTTGAGAATTTTGATGCTTGTCAGTTCTGCCTCTTGAAGCTCCCCAGCTGCAAAAAATAGTTCGTCATCTCATGTCATTCATGTACTTTTCATCGAAGACTAACCAGTAGAATCATCTAACTATACGATGATTGTAATTTTAGGATTAACTAGCATCCACAATGCAAAGCCCCTCTGCGTCTGCTTTTACTGAACCAAAACATGACGAAAATAACAGCAAAAAAAAATGTACAATTTATTAACACACACATCTTGTTTTTTCATTTCCGTTCCTCTCAATTATACCACACACACACACACACACACACACACACACACACACACACACACACACACACACACACACACACACACACACACACACACACACACACACACACTTTTCA
Source organism: Myxine glutinosa (assembly GCF_964187855.1). Classification (NCBI taxonomy): domain Eukaryota; kingdom Metazoa; phylum Chordata; class Myxini; order Myxiniformes; family Myxinidae; genus Myxine; species Myxine glutinosa. The sequence goes on along the minus strand of NC_136267.1, from coordinate 99,129,079 downwards.
TTAATTGTGCAGTATTGGCTCCTCGTTAAATATAATGTAATTTTAAGGATTGCTGTAATTGAGTTAATTTAACAACATCCCATATTAAACTTTATTAAATTGTAAACCTCCCAACATAGTTCCCTTACATAAAGTAACTGTGAACCTTAGCCTAAAACCTTAACCGAGAAGGAAGTTGAGGAAGCGATAAAAGCAATGAAGAGTCGAAAAGCGGGAGGGCCGACGGGAGTTGTGGGAGATATGTTGAAGGCAGCAGGAAGTTGGGGTGTGAAGAGAATGATAGAGATCTGCAATCTGGTGGTGAAAGAAGGCCGCATTCCAGTGGATTGGGAACTGAGTTCCCTCGTCCCTCTATACAAGGGGAAAGGTGACCCTCTGGAGTGTGGCTCATACCGAGTGATAAAGTTATTGGAGCATGGAATGAAGGTATTGGAAAGGGTGTTGGAGAGGAGGATAAGGAAGAAGGTGAAGATCGACAAAATGCAGTTTGGATTCATGCCAGGAAGAGGAACGACAGACGCGCTTTTTATTGTGAAGCAGTTGCAGGAGAAGTACATGGAGAAGAGGAAGAAGTTGTTTCTTGGGTTTGTTGTCCCCCGTCGCACCGCGGAGCGAAAGGGGGACTATGGTTTTCCCCTCCTCCGTGTGTGCGTCCGTGCGTGCGTTGAACCTTGTCAGCGGAATATCTTGAAAAAGAAATGAACTACTAACTTCTAATCCGGTGTGTGTGTGTATCTACGCATAAGGAAGAACGCTATTGAAAATTGTGTCGCCACGTCAAAATCCAAGATGGCCGCCGCCATATATGTCTGAACCTTGTGAGCGAAATATCTTGAAAAATAAACGAACTACTAACTTCTAATCTGGTGTGTGGGTGTATCTACGCATAAGGAGGAACGCTATTGAAAATTGGGTCGCCACGTCAAAATCCAAGATGACCACCACCATGTATGTTTGAACCTTGTGAGCGGAATATCTTGAAAAATAAGCGAAGTACCAACTTCTAATCTGGTGTGTGGGTGTATCAAGGCATAACGAAAAACGATATTGAAAATTGGGTCGCCGCGTCAAAATCCAAGATGGCCGCCACCATATATATGTCTAAACCTTGTGAGTGGAATATCTTGAAAAATAAACCAACTATTCACTTCTAATCTGGTGCGTGACTGTATCTAGGCATAAGGAAGAACACTATTGAAAATTGGGGCGCCACATCAAAATCCAAGATGGCCGCCTTGCATCTTCCACTTTGTCAACTCACATCACTTCACCGACGGGGGACCTAGGCGTAACGCTTGCTGATCTGGAGATCTTGCTGATCTCACCATTCTCAAGACCGATAATATGGACTTGATAGGATCTCGCGAGATCACGGCGAGGTCACGTCTTTTCGAAGCTGCTCCATGCGCTCACGCTTTCGAAGCTAAGTGGTATTTCTCAATTGTGTTTTTGTCGAGACTGTATCTATCTTTCGGTGTATGTACCTACAGCGTATCTTTTGGAAAATTTTCGGTGCTAATTTTTCGTTCATGTATACACAATCGTCGGTTAATGGTATCGAGTATTCTGCGGCCTAGTACTCGTAGGCTTAGACTACCGTACCGTCTCAGACCTTGTGGTTTGTTTTTCTCTCAGCGATTCGTCGAATGCGCTGAAATTATTTTCGTTCTCTGTTTCGTCCCAGTCGTTCACCCCGTACCTCCTTGTTAATATCTGTACTCACAAAACAAAACAAAAAAAAAAAACCCCAAAAATATTTCCTTCCCAGGTCTTATTCGTTTATTTGTTGTTCTTTTTGTTCGTTCGTTCTTCGTTCGCGATCACGCAGTTAGAAATGTATAATCTCTCCCCTGAACAACTATTTTCTCTCATATATTATAACACCCTTTTCTTCTTTTCCTACAAAAGGATGCTTTCGTCTTGCTCACCAAATCTATTCATTCCAAAAAATATATATAATACCATCTCTTACAGTTCCTCCTTTCTACATTCCATAAACTATCCAGAACTCCATCCCTCCTCCAGTGTCCTCAAACGTATTTTTGACTCGAAGGTCTCAAACTCATTTTGCAAAAAATGTTCGTTTCCCATGAATCGTACACTTTTCAAAATCCAATCTCACCCCTCCCCTCCAAATCCTCCCCATCACCCATCCCTTTCAAATCTCCCCCCTTGCCCCTTCCCTCCCCTCCCTCCTAAACTCCCCCCACACCCCTCCCCTCCGAGACTCTCCCTCGCTCCTCCCCTCCTAGACTCCCCTCTCACCCCTCCTCCTCAAAGCATCCTCCCTGCTTCTTCCTCCTTCCAACTTTCACCTTCATCTCCCCAAACCTCCTGCCTTGCTCTTCCCCCTCCTCAAATAACACCTCACTGTGCCTCACCCAATCTCCATCAAACCTTTTGTCTGCCCCATTCTTCCCTTTCTCCAAGCTATTCTGAAATCTCTGACACACCTTCAACAGCTCTCCCTACCTCTTCCTCCTCTTCCACATCTTACCCTACCCCTCCCCCCCCCTGTTCTGGACCCGATGCTCCCCCTTCCTCTTCATTAACGGTATGGACCTCAAACATCCGGGGCCTTCGCTCAAACTTGACTGACCTCTCCATCCAGGTTGCTTCTGACAAACCAGATGTGATCTGCTTAACAGAAACTTTCCTCCTTCATGATGTCTCTGATGCCTTGGTATCTCTCCCAGGTTACTCCCTCCTCCGGTATGATAGACCTGAGCCTCGTCCTGGAGGTGGGGTTGCTATCTTTATAAAAAACTCTCTTCCTCACTCGCCCTCCACTGCCCTCTCTCCACCTCACCCCCAGGAATACCTTTGGCTACGGCTTCCCCTTCGCTCCCACCTTTTGTTCATATGTGTGTTGTACCATCCACCAATCAGCGATGACTCCATCTACATCTCACTGTCTGATAATATGGACCAACTTCTATCTACCCATCCCAACTCTCTCTTCCTCATATGTGGTGATTTCAATTGTCACCATGCCAGTTGGCTGGGTGTGGGTACCTCTCTCACCAGCCATGGCTCTTCAGCAAAGGACTTCTGCGACTCACTGGGACTGACACAATCTGTCAATTTCCCGACCCGGATCTCAGTCAACGGAGCATCTTCTCTTCTGGATTTGGTTATGACAAACTTCCCTGAAAATGTCTGCTGCTCTTCTTCTGCTCCAATCGGCTCATCTGATCATGTGCTTGTCAAAGTGGACATCTCTCTGACCATTCTCAGAGAGCCTCCTCAGCGTCGACGAGTCTGGCATTTCACTCAGGCCAACTGGCACGGTCTTCAAGCAGCCATCAATCATCTGGACTGGTCTCCCATCTCTACCGCCTCTGACATCAACTCATCCTGGGAATTCTTTCAAAGTAAATTGCTCTCTCTCATGCACAGATTTATACCATCTCGTCTTCAGTTGTCATACCCTTCCTCCCGTCCATGGTACACGGAATCTTGTGGTGAGGCTGTTGCCCTGAAACAACTTGCTTTCGTCTCCTGGAAAGCAAATCCAATGGAAGGAAATCTCATTTCCTTTCACAAAGCCCGAAACAAGTGTGTGTCCACCCTCAGGAGAGCCAGGAAACAATATCTCGCCATTCTCAAGACCGAACTCTCTTATCTGTCTCCCTCTTCCAAATCCTGTTGGCGTCTGGTCAAATCTGTTTCTGGTGTTTGTTCCCCCTCCCTCCCTCACCTCAAACGGCTTAACGGCTGACTCCGCACGTGAAAAAGCTGAATGCCTCAACTCTGTGTTTGCCTCTAAATCTTGTGTCCCAAACCCATCCCTCTCTGTACCCACCGTACCCAGTCGTACCCAGCTGCTCCTGGACTCTGTGTCCTTTCCTCCTGACAAGGTGGAAAAGTTTCTGTCAACCCTCGACTCTGATTCTGCAACTGGTCCTGACGGCATCAGCCCACGGGTCCTAAAATCATGTTCTTCTGCTCTTTCACTCCCTCTTTCTGTTCTCTTCACCCTCTCTTTTGCTCAAGGTCATCTGCCATCTGCTTGGAAATCAGCCAACATCACCGCTTTGCACAAAAAAGGTGCAAAAACAGCTCCCAGCAACTACAGACCAATCAGCCTTCTCCCAATTATCAGCAAAGTCATGGAATCCATCATTGCTTCAGATATTAAATCTTTCCTCTTCTCCAATGGCTTGATCTCTGATAATCAATTTGGTTTCAGACCTGGTCACTCTACTCTGGACATGCTGCTTCTGCTTTCTCAACAATGGATGGAGGTCCTCAATGCCAAACAGGAAATTAGAGCTGTCTCCCTTGACATTTCACGTGCCTTCGATACGGTCTGGCACCCTGCTCTGCTCTCCAAACTCTCCTCCTTTGGTATCCATGGAAATCTCCACGCATGGCTGGTGGACTTCCTCTCTGGTCGTAGTCAACGTGTGGCCCTGAATGGGTTTCTCTCATCTCCTCTTCCTGTTCAGGCTGGAGTTCCCCAAGGTAGTGTTCTGGGCCCTGTGCTTTTTCTGGTCTTCATCAATGATCTCTCTGACTCTCTTGAAAATCCTCTCTATCTCTTTGCTGACGACTCTACTCTCTGTCGCTCCATTCCTCATCCCTCAGATCGGCAGTCTGCAGCCTCCTCACTCTCTGCAGACCTGGACAAAATCACAGACTGGTCAAACAAGTGGAACATGTCTTTCAATCCTGACAAATCTCACACTCTTACAATGTCTCTCCGAAAGGACCGACTGGACAACCCTCCCATCTACTTTCTCAACAATCCTCTCCAATAAGTTCTGTCGCTCAAGCTTTTGGGTCTCACTATCTGCCATGATCTTTCTTGGGAAAACCACATTTCCAAGCTGGCCTCCAAAGCCAGTCGCCGACTGGGCATCCTCCGTCGTGCGAAGTCCTTCCTTGGCACACCTGAGCTCCTCACCACATACAAGGCTTTCATCTGCAGCTCAATGGAATACTGTTCCCCCCTCTGGGCTGGTGCTCCTGCCTCACACCTTGCTCGGCTTCACGCTGTTGAGGCCAAAGCTTTCAGAATCATTGGAATCTCCTGCGATGTAGTCAACGCCGAGGGCCTTTCACTCACTCACCGCAGGCAGGTTGGTGGTCTTTCTGTCTTCTACCGACTCCTCTCCGGCCTTGCTCCCCCAGCTCTCTCTGTGCTCTGTCCCCCCAATATTCCTTCAGGTCGCACAAGATCTGCCTGCAACCCTCTTATGGTTAAACTGCCAAAGTCTAGGCTCTCTGCTCACCTTCACTCTTTCATTCCCCTTTTCTCCCGCCTCTGGAACAAACTCCCCCACTCCCTTCAATCCCACTCCTCCCTCCAGGTCTTTAAAACAGCTGTTCACCACCATCTCTTATCTTCTCCCATCGAAACCCTTGATCTTTTCTACCCCCGGTAATTCACCCCAGAGTCCTTGCAGTGTTCATATGTTTTAATCCTCTCCCACCTCCCCCCAAGTCCTCCCGATGTCCCTGCTCTCAAATGTTGTGTTTGTGTCCTTCCCCTTCTTCCCCCTCTCTTTTGTGTCCTCCCCCCTCTCTCCCCATCTTGTCTGCCGCTCCCCTTGTTTTTTGTGTTTTGTGTGTCGGTTTATCTTTTTGTGTGATTAATGTTTGCTCTTTCACGAGCCTCGATCTTGTATACAAAAAAAAAAAAGAAAAAAAAAAAAAAGAAAAAAGCATTCGATAGGGTTCCACGTGAAGTAGTGACATGGGCATTGAGGAAGTTAGGAGTGGAGGAATGGTTGATCAGAGTAGTGATGGCAATCTACAAAAGAGCGCGCACAGCTGTAAGGAAGAAGGACGGGAACAGTGGTGAGTTTGAGGTGAAGGTGGGAGTGCATCAGGGGTCGGTACTAAGTCCACTACTATTTGTAGCTGTGATGGAGGTTCTGGCTCAGAACGTAAAGGAGGGTTTACCATGGGAGTTGTTGTATGCAGATGATCTGGTGTTGATTGCAGAAAGTATGGATGGACTGAAGGAGAAGATGAACAAGTGGAAGGAATGTATGGAGACAAAAGGTCTGAAGGTGAATATCGGAAAAACGAAGGTGATGGCAAGTGGTAAAGCATGTGGTGAGGTGGAAAGAACTGGGAAGGGGCCATGTGCTGTGTGCAGGAAGGGTGTCAGAGTGAATTCCATTCATTGTACAATGTGCGCTGAGTGGGTTCATCAAAAATGTAGTGGTTAGAGAGGGTCATTAACCAGTGTGGCAGCTACATTCAAATGTAAGGTGTGCACAGAGGGAGCTGCAGATGGAGGAAATGTTGAATTGGATCTTGGAGACGGCGTGAAGCTGGAAGGTGTGAAAACATTTTGCTACCTCGGAGACATGCTGAATGGAGAAGGTGGATCAGACTCGGCAACGGTTGCTCGAGTGAGATGTGCATGGAAGAAGTTTCGGGAACTGAGTGGCGTGCTGATGAGGAGGGGAGTGTCGTTGAAGCTGAAGGGAAAGGTGTATGCTGCATGTGTGAGAAGTGTTATGATTTATGGGAGCGAGACATGGGTAATGAACGTAGAGCAGCAACGAAGGCTGGAAAGGGTGGAAATGCGAATGGTTTAGTGGATGTGTGGAGTATCGTTGAAAGAGAGGAAGACAAATGATGAATTGCGAATGATGGTGGGAATAGAGCCTGTGATGGATGCTGTGAAGAGAAACAGTTTGAGATGGTTTGGTCATGTGTTGAGGAAGTGTTACGAATTCCGGGTCATTTCTTATTAATGGATATTATATTAAAGGTTGTTGTGGTTAAAAGGGTTAGGAACCCTTCTGGTAAAAATAAGATGAGAAACGGGATCGTAAACGGGAAGAGAAAAGGGAGACGAGGTCCAGGAGAAGGTGGCCATCTTTTTCTTCCTCGCCGAGCTCCGACGCGCGCTGAGTCGATCTTGACCGGCTTTGGACGCAGAGTTTGCAAAGCCCGTCTGGCGAGAGGAGTTACCTGCGCGGGGTAATTACCGGTTATGCGTCATGTTGCCGTGGGTTCCTGCACGGAACCAAGCGTCCGGCACCGTTCGCCTCAACGTCTACAAGGACGCGTACGGGAGGCGCCTGGGGCCTCGCGCGCTTTGCGAGTCCCGAAGCCGCGATCACGAGCACCGACCTCGGCGGGCTGCCGAGGAGGTGTCCGCTACAACAGCCGTTCCCGGTACGGGACGTGCACGGTTGGAGTACGCCAGCCAGGGGTCCGTTCCACCACCCGTGTGCGGAGAAGTCGACCTTCCCCTTGGTCTGGAGGGGCCCAGAGACATTGTGAGGGACAGTGACTATTGAGGGTTGTGAGTGGGGCAAGGGGGGAAAATATATGAGATTGCCATCTTAGTAATATTGTTGATTGATTGTTGATTGTTGTTGATGGATTGAGAATATATTATTAATTAATCCGGATCCTTGGTGTGGGGTTGCTTATTGACCTGAATTGTTTGTGTCTTTCATATTGATTGCATTACGAAAAATATAAATCGTATATCTTTCTGGCGGGGTTCCTCCCACGGTCCGGGGGGGTCACCAAGACCAGGTAGTTACCGGGAGGACCATGTAACAGAATTGGGGGCTCGTCCAATTGAATTCCGGGATATAAAATTGTATAAAATAATAAAATAATATTTTTATTAATTTAAATTTATTAATTAAGTATTAATTGGTAAATTTTGGAGAAATTGTGGTAAAGTCTTGGGTGAAGGTTAACAGGTGTTAACGATAGGCACCATGGCGTTTGGCACAGAACGTGTTAACATGGCGTTTGGTTAACGATAGGCACAGAACTTTGCGGTAACCCCGAGTGAGGCACAGTTCCGAGCGTTACTAAAATCGGACCTCTTGAAATTGGCCAAACATTTTAACTTGGAGGTCCGAACTAATTTGAGGAAGGCAGAGTTGCAGACCGCGGTGATACAATCTATGGTGGGATTAGGAACATGGGACGAGTTAGCCTGGGAGTGGCTACCCGAAGAACCAGAAGACGTGGAGCTCCGGAAACTGGAGTTGCAATTACGGAGCCAGGAACGGATCAAAGAAGAGGAAAGGAAAGCAGAAGAGAGAAGAGAAGAAAAACAAGCAGAGGAAAGGAGAGTGGAACGAGAACTCCAGGAAAGGTTAGAAGGGAGAAAAGCAGAGGAGAGGAGAGCTGCAAGGGAACTCGAAGCAGAGGAGAGAAAAGCCGAAAGGGAATTAAAGGAACGTGACATGGCGCTTCAGCAAGAAATTAAATTCAAGGAGCTGGAGTTAATGAGAGAACGGGGAGAGGTACCACCCTTGCTGACTGGGCCGACACCAAGCCAGAAAACCTGGGATGTGAGCAGACATGTGAGGCTGGTTCCACCCTTCAGTGAAAGGGAAGTCGCTAAATTTTTTCCACACTTTGAGAAAGTGGCTCGACAGTTAAACTGGCCGGAGGAGGCCTGGACCATACTAGTGCAAAGTGTGCTGGTGGGTAAAGCTCAAGAGATTTATTCGGCGCTACCAATGGACCAATGTGCAGATTATGAGGTATTGAAGAAGCACATTCTCAAAGCGTATGAGTTGGTTCCTGAAGCTTACCGGCAAAAAATCAGGAATGCCAGGAAGAGGGAGAGTGAGACCCATGTGGAGTTTGCCAGAGTGAAAGAAAACATGTTTGATCGGTGGTGTGAGTCAAAAGGAGTCGGGAACGACTTCGAAGCATTGCATGACTTGATCCTGGTGGAGGAATTTCAACAGTGTGTCCACGAGGACATCAAAGTGTACCTGCAGGAAAAGAAAGTACCGAAGTTGTGGGACGCAGCCACCATGGCAGATGATTATGCCTTAACACACCGGATAGGGGTCCACGAACCTAACTCCTCGCCTAGATTTCCACAGGGGAGTTGTGGAACAGCAGGGGCGGAGAACGACAATACATGGCGGCGGCCTCGAGATGATTATGGGGACAACGCTGATACCCGAACTGTTCGAAATCAGAGGGCGACGGGCCCAAGACAAACTTATTTTCCGGGGGGCCCGAGGCAGACCACGAGTTTTTCCTCTGGGCCTACTTGCGCTTTTTGCAAGAAACCTGGACACTTGATGTCCAGTTGTTACCTCATGGAAAGGGAAAACCCAGAGCGGAGTCTGAATATTACAACTCCGAATGCGATGGCAAGCGTAAGAAATCGCCCACAGAAGAGTTACCAACCATTTATTTATGAGGGGTTTGTCTCACTCGAGGGAGACTTGACTAACCCAAGACCTGTTAGGGTATTGAGGGACACAGGAGCCCATCAATCCTTAATGCTTGAAGGCATTTTGCCATTGTCAAAGAGTACCGCAACTGGTGATAGTGTTCGGTTACAAGGGATCGGTGGCTGTGTTAGGGCCCCACTTCATGTCATCCATTTGGAATCCGATTTGGTGTCAGGACCGGTCACCGTCGGTTTACAAGCCACGCTTCCTGTAGAGGGAGTATCTGTGGTTATCGGGAATGATTCGGCCGGGGGGCAAATTTATGGTAACCCGAGGGTTGGTAAAGAGCACAGCAGGGAAAATAACACCACACCAGCTCGGGATGGTGACAAAAGTACCAAGTTATTTGTAGGGGGACTGAACTTCAAAACAGAGGAAGAAGTTCTGACCTCTGTCTTCAACAGATATGGGCCGCTGGTGGAAGTGCGGTTGGTAAAAGACAGGGAAACGCAACGGTCAAGAGGGTTCGGCTTTGTCACGTTTGCAAGCACAAAAGACGCCAGGGAGGCAGAGAAGAATTGGAATGGTAAGGAGTTGGAGGGTCGGACCATAACAGTAGGGAAGGCATTTCGTAGGCGTCGAGAGGTCTACAGAAGAGGACAACTTGGTGGTAGAGTTGGTGTTGGCAGCGGCCGATATTACTATGGAGGCTCCCAGAGTTACGGCATCTCCCGAAAGAATGATTGTCAGAGCACTGGCCGAGACGGAGACTGCCAGTCAGGTGACTGCTGGGACAAGGGGTCCCACCGTAACTGTTAGGAGTCCGGAGAAGTTGAAGCACTCGATATACGGCGGAGCCGCCGAGCCTGGGCTCCTACACGGACTAACCGTGAATGCCACGTTCTTAAAGGCGTCCCGGTAGGGAACTTTCCTGCACGGACTAACCGTGAACTCCATGCTCTTAAAGGCGTCCATGTAATGAACTTTCCTCCCCGGACTAACCGTGAACTCCACATTCCTTAAGGCGTCCATGTAGTGAGTACTCAGCTGGGCCTCCCGAAAAAGTGCTATCGAGTTGTGTAACTTTGGGGCTTTGGTCACCACTCCTTAACCGTCATCCAAGAGAAACTAGAAGTTGTTGACGCTTGGTCCAGAGGGAATTACCTTTGGAATCTCTGGGGGTTTTGTGAAAGTTGAATCTCTGGGGGTTGCTTTATTTTTGAGATGTGATAATTGTGCCCGGGGGGAACTGATGATTTGGGGTGTGAGTTATTTTGGTTTGTTTATCAAAGTTGGCCTGCAAAGAAAGTTTTCGCGGTGTTCAAACTTTCTTTCTTGAAGGGGGGGAGTGTTACGAATTCCGGGTCATTTCGTATTAATGGATATTATATTAAAGGTTGTTGTGGTTAAAAGGGTTAGGAACCCTTCTGGTAAAAAATAAGACGAGAAACGGGATCGTAAACCGGAAGAGAAAAGGGAGACGAGGTCCGGGAGAAGGAGGCCATCTTTTTCTTCCTCACCGAGCTCGACGTGCGCTGAGTCGATCTTGACCGGCTTTGGAACGCGGAGTTTGCAAAGCTCGTCTGGCGAGAGGAGTTACCTGCGCGGGGTAATTACCGGTTACACGTCAAGTTGCTGTGGGTTCCTGCACGGAACCAAGCGTCCGGCACCGTTCGCCTCAACGTCTACAAGGACGCGTACGGGAGTCGCCTGGGGCCTCGCGCGCTTTGCGAGCCCCGAAGCCGCGATCACAAGCACCGACCTCGGCGGGCTGCCGAGGAGGTGTCCGCTACAACAGCCGTTCCCGGTACGGGACGTGCACGGTTGGAGTACGCCAGCCAGGGGTCCGTTCAACCGCCCGTGTGCGGAGAAGTCGACCTTCCCCTTGGTCTGGAGGGGCCCAGAGACATTGTGAGGGACGGTAACTATTGAGGGTCATGAGTGGGGCAAGGGGGAAAAATATATGAGATGGCCATCTTAGTAATATTGTTGATTGGTTGTTGATTGTTGTTGATGGATTGAGAATATATTATATTAATTAATCCGGATCCTTGGTGTGGGGTTGCTTATTGACCTGAATTGTTTGTGTCTTTCATATTGATTGCATTACGAAAGATATAAATCATATATCTTTCTGGCGGGGTTCCTCCCACGGTCCGGGGGGTCACCAAGACCAGGTAGTTACCGGGAGGACCACGTAACAGGAAGGATGAAAGTGACGGGTTGAGAAGAGTGATGGAAATGAATGTAGAAGGAAGTAGAGGACGGGGAAGACCGAGAAAGACTTGGCTGAAGATCGTCGAAGAAGAAATGCGGGCAAGGGGGTTAACAAGGAGAGATGCAGAAAATAGGGCAAAATGGAGAAGATTGTCATGGGGACCGCAAGGCTAACCCCACTCTTGCAGGGAAAATGGCCTTAAAATGCCTGTTGTTGTTGTTGTTGAACCTTAGCCTAAAACCTGACTGGTTCCCGACCATATGGGTCATTAGCTTGGCACTGTTCTTCCTCAAGGTTTCGATCCTTTCAGCCCAGAACCTCTCCAAACGGAGGATCCACAACCTCAGTCATGGATGCACATTTGTAGATTACCTACAGTCACATGAAAAAGTAACTACACCCCATGTAAAGTTTTGACTTTTTCAACATATTTCAACATACAGCTATTTGATCTTCATTTCAACAATATTAATAATAATAATAATTCATTTATTTTGTATAGCGCTTTTCATGAAGCCCAAAGGCGCTTTGACAGAGTGCAAAACATAATGCATAACAAAACATGAAAACAACAATTGCAAAAAGACAAGAATCAATAGGGAAATATTTAAAGCAAAAGGAGGGAGAAGGAGAAGTGATAGTCAGGGGTTAAATGCTGTGGGTTGAATGTTGAATGCAGTGCTGAACAGGTGGGTCTTGAGTGATGTTTTGAATGTGGTGAGTGAGGAGGAGTCTCTGATGGTGTGAGGTAGTGAGTTCCAGAGGGTGGGAGCAGCGATGGAGAAGGCCCTGTCCCCCCAGGATCTGAATTTGGTCCGGATGGGGGGGGGGGGGGTCAGGAGGTTGGTACCAGCAGAGCGGAGGTTGCGGGTGGGAGTGTGTCTGGAGAGGAGGTCAGCCAGGTAGGATGGGGCCAGGTTATGGAGGGCTTTGTAGGTCAAGAGGAGGATTTTGTACTGGATTCTCTGGGAGATGGGGAGCCAGTGAAGCTTGTAAAGGACGGGGGTGATGTGGTCACGGGTCCGGGAATGGGTGAGTAGATGGGCAGCGGAGTTCTGAATGTATTGGAGTTTATTGGTGATTGTTGAGGGTGAACCATAGAGGAGGCTATTGCAGTAGTCCAGACGGGAGGTGATGAAGGCGTGGATGAGGGTTTCTGCAGCCGTGGAGGAGAGGGATGAGCGGAGACGGGCGATGTTTTTCAGGTGAAAGAAGGCTGTCTTTGTGATCTGTTTAGTGTATTTGTCGAAGGAGAGGGTTTGGTCAAAGATGACGCCAAGATTCCGGATGAGAGGGGAGGTGGATACTGGGATACCGTCGATGTTGAGGGCAAAGTTATGGGTGGATTTTGTGAGCGTTTTTGGGCCAATGATGATTATTTCAGATTTATCACAGTTAAGTTTGAGGAAGTTGATTTGAAGCCAGGATTTTATTTCAGAGATGCAGTTTGTCAGGATAGAGTGGGTGTCGGTGGAGACAGACTTGGTGGAGATGAAAAGCTGGATGTCATCGGCGAAGCAGTGGAATTGGAGACCATGACGGCGGATTAAGTGACCGAGGGGGGACAGGTAAAGGATGAAGAGGAGGGGGCCAAGAACTGAACCTTGGGGGACACCTTGGGGGAGGGGAGCAGTGGGGGATTTGCAGTTATTGATGGAGATGAACTGGCGTCTGTCAGAGAGGTATGATTTAATCCAAGAGAGGGCAGTGCCGGTAACGTTAAAGGTGGATTCAAGTCGGGTGAGGAGGATGGTGTGATCGATGGTGTCAAAGGCAGCGCTGAGGTCGAGGAGGACGAGAATGTTGAGGTTGCCAGCGTCAGAGGAGAGGAGAAGGTCGTTGGTGATTTTGAGGAGAGCAGTTTCAGTACTGTGGTTGGAGCGGAATCCGGATTGGAATGTTTCATACAGGTTATTGGCAGAGAGGTGATGTTTGAGTTGAGCGGCTACAGCGCGTTCCAAAACCTTTGACAGAAAGGGTAGGTTGGAGATGGGTCTGAAGTTATTTAGGGTGTCAGGGTTTAGACCAGGTTTTTTTAGAATGGGGGTAACAGCAGCAATTTTGAGGGATGGTGGGATGATGCCTGTAGACAGGGAGGAGTTTATTGTTGCAATGATAAGTGGAGAGAGAGCAGGGAGGGAGGCCTTGACAAAGCTGGAGGGGATGGGGTCAAGAGTGCAGGTGGCAGTTTTCATTCCTATGAGGAGTTCAGAGAGGTCAGTAGGGGAGACCGGGGAGAATTGAGACAGGGGAAGGCAGGATAAGGGGGGGCAGGTGGTTGGAGGGGGAGCGGGTGCGGCGGTGGTCAAGCTGTTGTAGATGTTGTCAATTTTGCGTTGGAAGAAAGAAAGGAAGGAGATGCAGTTGTCTACTGTGAATGACTGGGTGGTGGTGTCCAGGGGGCGGAGGAGTTTGTTTATTGTCGAGAAGAGTGCTTTTGGGTTTCCGGAGCCAGAGTGGATAATTTGAGAGTAGTAGGCGGAGCGGGCGTGGGAGAGGGCATCTTTGTAGTGTTGTAGGTGGTCCTTGTAGGCTTGGGAGTGAACTGTGAGACCTGTTTTATTGCGGAGTCTTTCAAGTTGGCGAGCATGAGCTTTCATCAGGCGGAGTTCAGGGGTAAACCAGGGAGCAGAATGGGTGAAAGAAACTGTTTTGGTTTTTACAGGCACAAGCTGGTCAAGGCAGGAGGAGAGAGTGTGGTTGTAGTAGTCAGTTGTAGTAGTCGGAAGGGGTGTGGAGGTCAATGAAGGGAGAAGTGGACATTTTTTCAGAGAGGGTGGATGAGAATGAGGTAGGTGAAAGAGCGTTTAGCTTACGGAAGTTGATAGAGCGATAATGTCTTGGTGTTGGGGTGGGGGATGTTGATGGTCATAGTGATGGCTAAGTGGTCAGAGAGGGTGAGGTCGGAGCCAGAGAGATGGTGCAAAATTAATCCAGTGGACCAGACAAGGTCCAAAATGTGACCACGGATCTGCGTAGGAAAGTTGACATGTTGAGTGAGGTTAAAGCAAGTGAGTCAATCAGTGAAGTCAGTGGAGTCCATGTGGATTGTGGATATTGAAATCACCAAGGAGGAGGATTGAGGGGGAGAGGGAACATAGCTGGGTCAGAAAGTAGGAGAAGTCAGACAGGAATAATGGGTGTGGTTTGGGAGGGCGGTAGACGACAGCCATGACTGACTGCGTGCAACCAGAGAGTTTAAAAGCCAGGTGTTCAAAGGATGAGGATGAGGATGAGGCGATGGGGATGAGGCTGGTCCTGATGTCTTGACGGTGGATAACGGCAATTCCACCACCTCGGCCCTCCGAGCATGGTTTATTGACGTAGGAATATCCATTGGGTGTGGTGAGGTTGAGCGTGTAGTAGTCCAGTGGTTGTTGCCAGGTTTCGGTGAGACAGAGAAAGTCCAGTTTGTTATCCAGGATGTAGTCGTTGAGGATGAGGCATTTGTTGTTGAGGGACCGGGTGTTGAACAGGGTGAGCTTGATGTTGTTTTGAACAGCGGGGATGAATTCAGGTGATTTAGCCAGGGTTCGCAGGCAGGAGGTGCGATTTTGTGCGTTGCCGTGATTAGGTGCGCTGGGACAATGAGTGGGAGTGCGCTGAGCCGACCAGAGGACGGGGATGGAGTGACCTGATTGTACATATACAAACTTACGACCGGAGCCACGGTGAATGTACCTGGGTCGTCGAAGGAGTCCATTTGATTTGATGGCAGAGATGCATGATGGGGTGGAGCAGGTATTGAGCAGAAGGAGCCTTGCGGCGGTGTACCACAGAGCCATGCCAGGCAGGAGCGGAGAGGCGAGCACGAGGCCAAGGTTGAGGAGGTGAAACAATGGTCCCAACCCACGGGAGCAGGCCCAAGGAAACGAAGGAGACGAAGGAGCCAGGTAGGTGAAGCCAGGAGCAGAGTCGGGACCAAGCAGAGGGCAGACAGGAGCAAAGAGACGATCACGAGGCCAAGGTTGATCACGGCAAAGCGGGAAATGCAGCGGCAATCAACCGCCGCCGCTACAAATCAAGATCACGGCGGGAAAACCGCCGCCACACCGCTGCGAAGGACACAACCCACGAGAGCGTGCCCGAGGAAACAGCGAGCAGGCGAAGGAGCTGGGTAGGCGAAGCAGGAAGCAGAGCCAGGACTATGCGGAGGGCAGACTCAATGGCCAAAAAATCCGCATGACCACCAAAAAAGCAAGCCACAGACAGTGGCCCAGTCGAAGAAGCGGCGAGCATGTGACGCCTGTGTCCTCTTCAGACCGGACCGGAAGCCAATAGGACCGGAAAAAATATTGATAGATAAAGGTGATATAATATAACAAATATCATGAAACATTTACATTTTGTAGTCCATTGTATAATTTAAATAAACATAAATGCAAATTTCGCATGTGGAAAAAGTAAGTACACCCTTGGCTCTAATAGGTGGTATTGCCCCCTTTGGCAGAAACAACCTCAAGTAGGCGTTTCTTATAACTGTCTACCAGTCTCTGTCATCGACGGGGAGAAATTTTTGTCCACTCCTCCATGCAGAGTTCTTTCAGCTGTACGATGTTTGAGGGGTTTCTTGCACGCACAGCTCGTTTCAAATTCCCCCACAACATCTCGATGGGATTTCGATCCCTGCTTTGACTTGGCCATTCCAAAACCCTCCATTTATTTCTTTTCAGCCATTCCTTGGTGGATGTACTGGTATGTTTAGGGTCATTGTCATGTTGCAAGCTCCACCTTTGGTTGAGCTTCAACTTTCCGACAGATGGCCTCACATTATCCTCAAGCACCCTCTGGTACAATGAATAATTCATAGTGGATTCTATGATGGTGAGCTGCCCAGGCCCTGATGCAGCAAAGCTGCCCCAAACCATAATATTTCCACCACCATGCTTTACAGTTGGTATCAGGTTCTTGTGGTCAAATGCTGTCTTTGGTTTTCGCCAAACATGTCTTCTGGTACTGTGGCCAAATAGCTCTACCTTTGACTCATCAGTCCAGAGCACATTGTTCCAGATGTGCTGGTCTTTGCCGAGGTGTTCATTGGCAAACTTGTCTTGCCCTGATGTTCTTTCTGGACAGCAAAGGTTTCCTCCTGGCACACCTCCCATGTCGATCAAATTTGTGCAGCCTCTTTCTCATGGTAGACTCGTGCACTTTGACATCAACAGTGGAAAGAGCTAGCTGTCGCTCCCGTGATGACATTCTAGGGTTCTTCGAGACTTCTTTCAGCATCTTGCGGTCTGCTCTCGGGCTGAACTTGCTGGTGCGGCCTGGCCTGAACAAGTTGGCAGTTGTCTGGAATCTTCTCCACTTGTAGATGATCTTCCGGGCAGTCGAATGATTGATTTCAAATTGTTTGGAGATCTTTTTAAATCCCTTCCCAGACTCGTAGGTATCTATAACCTTCTTTCTGAAGGCCTCAGAGAGCTCTTTTGATCTAGGCATGGTGACGCCGCACACTTCAACAACAAAGAGCAAACCAAACTAAATGTCTGAGGTTTAAATAAGACAGGTTCCTCCAAGATCCTCTCTAACGATGTTCTAATCATTTGCACCTGAGCTGGTGCACCTGTTTCTAATTTTAGGTATTTGAAGTAGTGATAAATGTAGGGGTGTACTTACTTTTTCCACACGCGAAATTTGCATTTATGTTTATTTAAATTATACAATGGACTACAAAATGTAAATGTTTCATCATATTTGTTATATTATATCACCTTTATCTATCAATATTGTTGAAATGAAGAAGAAATAGCTGTATGTTGAAATATGTTGAAAAAGTCAAAACTTTACATGGGGTGTACTTCCTTTTTCACGTGACTGTACATCACTAGATAGATCCACGACCTCAGTTGCGTCCACGCAGATAGTCAACCCATCAATGGAACATCACTATTCAAACTTTACTCACTGGAAGGAAGCCACCCCCCACCTCTCCCCCCCAATTAATGTATTATCACGTATTTATAACTATCATCACACATTCCACGATATGATAATACATAAATACACGTACACACACAAACACAAAACCCATCAAAAAATCCTGATCGTTGAATTCAGTGAAATCTCCATCACATCAAACTACAAATCATGTAACTTGTTTCGCATTCAAACGTTCACATTCAAACAGTCATATAAAAGTATGGACGGCAGATGGTGACGTTAAGTCACCACAAGGTGTGTGCCAAAAGCAAATCTATGCAGACGGCAAATTAAGTGGAAGTATCAGCAGCTGCTATTTGCCTGAACCTGACCGATGATCCAATGTTGACATATTCATTTAATATTCTTTAGGCCTGAGACATTACAGTGCCTTCAGAAAGTATTCACACCCCTTAACCTTTTTCACATTTTGTTGTTACAGCCTGAATTTAAAATGGATTAAATTGAGATTTTTTTGTCACTGATTTCAATAATACCCCATAAGGTCAAAGTGGAATTTTTTTTTGGAATTTTTTTTTTTTTACCAAATAACTAAAAATGAGAAGCTTAAATGTCTCGAGTCAATAAGTATTCAACCCCTTTGCTATGACACTCCAAATTGAGCTCACATGCATCCATTTTCCTTTAATCATCCTTGAGATATTTCCACAACTTGATTGGAGTCCACATGTGGCCAATTCAATTGATTGGACAAGATTTAGAAAGAAACACACCTTTTTATATAAGGTCCCACAGTTGACAGTGCACCTCAGAGTACAAACTCTACCATGAATTCCAAGGAACTGTCCATATAACTCCAAGATAGAATTGTGAGGAAGCATAGATCTGGGGAAGGGTATAATAATTCCTAGAGTGTTGAAAGTTCCCAAGAGCACAGTGAGCTCCAACATTAGGAAATGGAAAGAATATGTAACTACCCAAACTCTTCCTAGAGCTGGCCGTCTGGTCAATCTGAACAACCGAGCAAGAAGGACCTTGGTCAGTGAAGTGACCAAGAACCCAATGACCACTCTGACAGAACTACAGAGTTCCTTGGCTGAGATTAGAGAACCTGGCAGAAGGACAACAGTCTCTGCAGCCCTTCACAAATCTAGGCTTTATGGGAATGTGGCCAGATGGAAGCCACTCATGAGAAAAAGGCACATGACAGCAGGCCTGAAGTTTGAAAAAAAGGAACGTGAAAGACAACGAGCGCATGAGGCAAAATTTCTGTGGTCTGATGAGACGAAAATTGAAATCTTTGGCCTGAAATCAAAGCGCTACGTCTAGCAGAAACCGAGCACAGCTCATCACCCATCTTACACCATCCCTACTGTGAAGCATGGTGGTGGCAGCATCATGCTATGGGGATGCCTTTCCACAGCAGGGACTGGGAGACTTATAAGGATAGAGTGAACAATGAATGGAGCCAAATACAGGCAAATCCTTCAGTAGAACCTCCTTCAGAGTGCAAAAGACCTTAGACTGTGGCAAAAATTTATGTTCCATCCGGACAATGACCACAAGCATACAGCCAAAGAAACACTGGAATTGCTTCAGAACAGGAACGTGAAAGTCCTTGAGTGGACTAACCAGAGCCCAGACTTGAATTCCATTGAGAATCTGTGGAAAGACTTGAAGATTGCTGTTCACCGAAACTCCACATACAACTGGACAGAGCTTTAACAAATCTGAAATCTGAGAAACTCCACAAATCCAGATGTGCAAAGCTGATGCAGACATACGCAAGTAAACTCAAAGCTGTAATCGCTGTGAAAGGCGCTTCTACGAAGTTTGACTCGGGGTTGAATACTCATGTAAACTCGATAGTTCTTTATTTCATTTTTAATTTTTTTAGTAAGAGCCACCAAATGATTTTGTAAGAAGAGGGCCACCAAATTTGACATACAAATGTGCAAAACAATTCCGAAAGAATACCTGCGTAGAACAAGGCTGATCCTGAAAACATGCCTTTCTCCAAGGAACAAAATCAAAGCCATAAACAAACTTGCAAACTGGCCACAATCAGAAATCAATAAACTGGATATCAAAACAGAGAAACTCCTCACCATCCTAAAAAGGTTTTCCAAAAATCAATGCATCCCAAGAAACAACGAAAAGAAACCGAAACAACGAATACAGCCCCAACAATTACAAAGATGACAAAAAAAAAGTAAAACGAAATACCAAGAGATATACATAGACAACTGGGAAAATGATAAAAGAGGAGGAAGCGAATCCAGTAATTAATAAAAGTTTAAATATATTTTAAAATATTAAATTAAAATTAAATTAAAAAAACAGTTTAATTAAAGAATAAATCAATAAAATCCGGAAATAAAAGAAAAGAGGAATCCGGTGCCTTCGCTCAAACCTGATTGATCTCTCCATACAGGTTGCTTCTGACAAACCAGACGTAATCTGCTTAACAGAAACTTTCCAACTTCAAGACGTCTGATTCCTTAATATCTCTTCCTGGTTACTCCCTCCTCCGGTATGATAGACCTGAACCTCATCCTGGTGGTGGGGTTGCTATCTTTATCAAAAACTCTCTTCCTCACTCTCCTTGCACTGCCCTCTCTCCACCCAACCCCCAGAAGTACCTCTGGCTACGGCTTCCTCTCCGCCCCCACCTTTTGTTCATATGTGTTCTGTACCGTCCTCCAAACAGTGATGACTCCATTTACATCTCCCTGTCTGACAACATGGACCAACTTCTATCCACTCATCCCAACTCTCTCTTCCTCATATGTGGCAACTTCAACTGTCATCATGCCAGCTAGCTGGGTGTGGGTTCCTCTCACACCAGCCATGGCCCCTCAGCAAAGGACTTCTGTGACTCATTGGGACTGACACAACCTGTCAATTTCCAGACTCGGATATTAGTCAGTTGAGTAGCTTCTCTTCTAGAATTGGTTATGACTAACTTCCCTGCAAATGTCTGCTGCTCTTCTTCTGTTCCAATCGGTTCTTCTGATAATTTCCTTGTTAAAGTGGACATCTCTCTGGCCATTCTCAGAGATACTCCTCAGCGCCGACGAGTCTGGCATTTCACTCAGGCTGACTGGCATGGTCTTCAAGCAGTGATCAATCATCTGGACTGGTCTCCCATCTCTACTTCCTCTGACATCAACTCTTCCTGGGAATTCTTCCAAAGTAGACTGCTCTCTCTCTCATGCACAGATTTATCCCATCTCGTCTTCAGTTGTCGTACCCTTCCTCCCGTCCATGGGACACTGAAGCTTGTGGTGAGGCAGTTGCCATGAAGCAACTTGCCTTCACCTCATGGAAGGCTAATCCAACTGAAGGTAATCTCAGTTCCTTTCTGAAGGTAATCTTTTCTGAAGGTAATCTTTTCTGAAGGTAATCTTTTCTACCCACGTTAATTCACCCCAGATCCACTTTTTTAAAATACCGACTTCTTTCCTGGAAGTCCTAAAACAGTGTCCATGTGTTTTTTTACCTATCCCCCCCATTCCCATTCCTCCAACCCCCAAGCCCTCTCCCTCCCACAGATCTCCTGATGTCCCTGCTCTCAAATGCTGTGCTTGTGTGCTTCCCTCTCTCTCCCCATCTTGTCTACCGCTCCCTTTATCATATGTTTTATGTGTCAGTTTGTCTTTTTGTGATCAATGTTAGCTCTTACACGAGCCTCAATCTTGTACACACACACAAAAAAAAAAAAGCGATAAAAAAAAGTTGGACAGATTGGGAGTTCAAAAATAAGGCTTCTTGGAATTGGCTTAGAAGACGTCGGCTCAACTGGGATGGAGAACAAATCATTATAAATGCCAAGGACCAAGGACACTATACCAACAGCTTTAAGAAGCCGACAGGACTGAGTCAATCGGACAAGTTTAGGTTCTGCAAGGTAGAAACAGAAATACGAGCCACCTCCTATCGGGATGTAAGAAAAACTCATGTCAGAGCAGTTGTACACCTGAAGGGACAACAAGGTATGTAGAGTAATCCACTGGCACATTTGCAAAAGCTTCAATATCCCAGTTCCAGAAAATTCATGGAAACATGAACCAAAAGCAATCCCTGAAAACAAGGAAGTAATGCTCACATACGTATGACCTAATGATCCCATTGAGCGTGAACATACAAAACAAAGCATTGTGTCCAGGCCTTATACTCAGGAACAAAAAGGAAAAGACAGCATTGCTGATTGAGATATCAGTACGCAGCAATTTTGGCCTACACAACGCAGACATTAAGAAAATGGCCAAATACCAGGACCTCAAAAATGAGGTCAAGAGATCTTGGAAGCTGAAGAGCATCAAAATTGCACCAGTGATAACAGGAGCAACAGGAATGATAAAGAAGAACCTCACTGAGATTTTGAAAACCATCCTTGGGAATATCACCACAAATAAACTACAAATGGAGGCAATCCGGGCTTCGGTGACGATCCTGAAGAGTCCTTGGAACAAAACTCTGAAAAAGTTGAACAGCTTGGTCCATGAACCCTGATCCCTTACTGAAGCAGCGGTGAATACTTTGGGTCCTAGGAGGACTCCATTCCACTTCTTGAAACCTGAAAATGGAGATAACAACCAACGACACACATACACACACACACACACACACACACACACACACACACACAAAATAAAGATGGCGGCAACAAGGAAGGCAACATGACTTGTTGATCGTGCCGTCTCCCTCTCGCCTGGGATGGGAGGACCAGGGGCTGTGTCGAATACATCAGTTTTGAAGACAATGAAGACTGACGCGAAAACGGCAGCGATGATGGGACAAGATGTGCACGAGGTGGTCAGTGTCGTGCTGTTTGATGTGCATTTGGGACACGGCCTGGCTCTGGAGCTTGGTGGGATTTGAGGGCCCCTTAATACCAGATGGGAGGGTCTGAGATTTAGCAGAACTCAGTAGAAGTGGGGCCTGAGATTTGCTAGACCCGAGTGGAAAGGGGCCTGAGATTTGGCAGACCTGATTGAGAAGGAGGCCTGACATTTGGCCGATTCAAATGGGAGGGGAGCCTGAGATTTGGCAGACCCAAGTGGAAGAGGGGCCTGAGACTTGGCGGACCTGAGTGGGAGGGGGGGGTCTGAGATTTGGTGTACCGAGTGGAAGGAAGGCCTGATATTTGACAGATCTGGGAGGGAGGACGCGAGCGTTGGTGGACCTCCTCTTGAAGGGCTCCGTCTACTGAGGAAGTGGGAGACAGAGGTGAGATTTGAGATGCGTTTGGGATGCAACTTGGCCTTGAAGCTTGGTGGGACTTTTGGGCCACGTGCTTCCAGATGGGAGGGTCTGAGTTTTGGTGGACCTGAGTGGGAGAGGGGCCTGGGTTGTGGCAGACCCAGATAGGAGGGTCCAAGCTTTGATGGGTTTTTTCCAGCCCCATGATGTGCTTGAGATACCTGGTACCACACCAGTAAGGGGAAAAGGGGGGTTCTGGGACGCCTTAAAAATTAACATTGAATTCAATGAGGAAAATGATGGAAACTTATTGACTCACACCCCATCTCTTGAAAAATTGCACCCTTTTTCTCCCTCTTTTAACTTATAAACGCTCCGCATTTTTTAAAATTATACTTGTACAGAGACCCAACGAATATTTGTGTTTCATTTTTAGGTAACAGCTTAATTTTCTTAAAAGCAGAATCACCATCTTGAGCTAATATGAAATGATATACTTCTCTTAATGACCTCATCCAGCCTCCTCCTAAGCCTCGTCCACTTTTTGTGAAGCCCGCCCACTTTTTTCTAAGCCCCACCCACTTTTTTGTTAAGCCCCGCCCATTTTTGTTAAGCCCCGCCTACTTTTTGCTAAGCCCTGCCCATTTTTTGCTAAGCCTTGCCCACTTTTTGCTAAGCCTTGCCCACTTTTTGCTAAGCCTTGCCCACTTTTTGCTAAGCCTTGCCCACTTCATAAACTCTCTCCACCATTGCATCATTTTCAGTTAAGGCATTGCATTGCATTGCATCATTTCCAGTTAAGGCATTGCATTGCATTGCATTCTCTCTCAGATCTCTCTCAGCCCTCTCTCAGATCTCAGATGTCTCCATGTCTCTCGGTCCCTGCTCTCAAATGTTGTGTTTGTGTCCTTCCCCCTCTCTCCCCATCTTGTCTACCGCTCCCGATGTTATATGTTTTATGTGTCGGTTTGTCTTTCTGTGTGATTAATGTTCGCTCTTTCACGAGCCTCGATCTTGTATACAAACAAACAAACAAAAAAAAAAAAAAATTGCATCATTTCTAGTTAAGGCTTGCCCAGGCATGCCCAGGGAATTTCCAAACGAAATCACCCCCACCAACCATTCTTATATAAAGGGTTCCAGCGCAGGCTATATTTAAACACACTTCCTGCTTCTCTGGAGAATGGACTACTGTGCTGGGATGGAATGGGATGACTTTGCAATTCCTTGGAGTCCTACTACCTGTGTGGAACTCCACCTTCAAATTGATGAACTGGATTCAAACCTCTTATCAATGGAGGTAAGAGTTTATTAATTTATTTATTTAATTAATTATTTGTCTAATTATTTATTTACTTATTTATTTACTTATTTATTTATTTATTTATTTATTTAGTTTGTTTGTTTGTTTGTTTACAAAGTTTGATTTATACATATAATAATATTGTATTAAATTAATACATTGTTATTTTCTCTCACAGGAAATTGCATCTGAGATGCAATATGAAAATACCACTTTTACCACAACTTGGGGTGATATGATTGATTTGTTTGAAGACCTTTTGAGCAACCAAGACCCACAGAATGAGTTCTACCCTGATGACCCAGCCAAAGAGTTATACCTTGGTGACTCACTAAATTTGGGTAAAATATATTATGAGGTCTGCCCAGATGTTTTCAATACCGACCTTGGCGACTCACTAAATTTGGGAAAAACATATTATGAGGTCTGCCTAGATGGTTTCAATACCTACCTTGGAGACTCACTAAATTTGGGAAAAACATATTATGAGTTCTGCCTCGATGGTTTTAAATATGGAGCCTACCTTGGAGACTCACTAAATTTAATAAAATCAGGAAAAGAGTTTTGCCTTGGAGACTGAAAACTGGTTTAATTTTGGGGACTCAACCTGTGGGGTCCATCTTGGAGACTCTTTGGATTCTAAAGCAATGAGCGTTGAATTGTTTTGAATGACAACTTTAGTAGTCAAAATGTTCTTTGTTTAATGACGCCTGATTTAAGATAAGTTCAGTTGATTGAAAATAAATTAAATTATATATACAGACTTGGCATTTAATATGGAATATTTTTTTTGTGGGGGTGAACTTACTTTTCAAGATGTCTTAGAACCAAACGTTCATTGGAATTATGTTGAAATTATTCTTGATTTTGTTAATGTGACCTTTAAAAGAAACAAAAACCACATTTGACATTTTGAAACAAATAAATTGATCCTTGAAAGTGATGTAAACTGATATCGAACTCAATTCATGGACAGTACTGTGTTAAACCTCTGTACGTTTTCCAGAAGTATCTCTTTATTTTGCACATTAGCCAAATTTTTTTTTAACAAAAACAAAAGTTAAATTACGACTGAGATTACGGACAGTAAAATTACAGTTCAATACTTCGTGTAACCCCCACGAGCATTCAGGAGAGCACGTACACGTCGAGGCATGCTGTTCACGAGATT
This sequence comes from Myxine glutinosa, assembly GCF_964187855.1. Classification (NCBI taxonomy): domain Eukaryota; kingdom Metazoa; phylum Chordata; class Myxini; order Myxiniformes; family Myxinidae; genus Myxine; species Myxine glutinosa. The sequence continues at coordinate 99,104,165 of NC_136267.1, read as the reverse complement.
TGCCAAAGTTTGGACAGGAATCGCTTGCCATGCAGTGACAATAGTCTGCTGCAATTCACGCACAGAGGCAGGCTGCTGGTCCAAGTTGTTGATTTGACGCGTTAATTCTGCCCACAAGTTCTCTATTGGATTCATATCCGGGGACATGGCAGGCCACTCCATATGCTCTACACCACGGTCAGCAAGAAAGTGTTGGATCATGCGAGCACGATGAGGCCGTGCATTGTCATCTTGGAAGACAAAGTTTCCACGAAAGGCTGCATGAGCAAATGGAAGCAATGTTTCTTCCAGAATGGCCCTGTACTTCAACTGGTTCAGGTTTCCATTCAGAACAACCAGGTTAGTTTTGCCCCCTGCATGAAAAGCAGCCCAAACAGTCACCCCACCACCTCCAGCTTGGACTCTTGGCACTATACAATCTTTGTTGTAGGCTTCATGCACTTGTCTGCGCACTCGGGCACGGCCATCTTGACGATAGACCAGAAATCGAGACTCGTCACTGAAGATCACGTGATTCCAGTGTCCTGGCTGCCATTGATGGTGCTCTCTGGCCCACTGCAATCGGCGCTGGCGGTGTTGTCTGGTCAGGCGTGGCGTTCTCACGGGACGCCTGGCACAATAGCCTGCTTGAACCAGTCGTTGGTTGACTAGCCTTCTGGATACAGGCACATTTGTCAGTTGCTGCCACTCAGCCCTAAGCCGATTAGCTTGGTACGGCCATTGCGGACTAACCGGTGCAGCTGGAGATCATCCCTCCTTGTGGTTCTGCGGGGATGTCCTGGCCTCGGTATTGGAGTAGGGACACCCCTCTGAGCATTTCATTTCAGGATCTTTGACACCTGACCTTGAGTGATGCCATACTGCCGAGCAATAGCACGCTGTTTCATGCCGTAATTTCGTAATGCCACCACTCCATGACAAACAGCATTGTCGAGTTGACGGACCATCTCCAGAGGAAGCGACAATAACTTTTGGAGACGTGCAGCAGTTGTTTTCCACGAATACAGAACGCAACAACCCTTGTATACCCGACTGTGAAGCCAATCATCAAATGCACATGTCCGTACATTTTGCCACGCCACCTGTGGTATCATCCTGTTGTTGACTTCTTGCTGCGACAGACAATCAGTGACATGGTTCTTTTAACAAATAAATCACCAAAGTGTAAAAGAACTCACCAGATTGATATACTGATTTAAGAAAGTAAACCCAAGTCAAGAAAAAAAAAAATTCCATATTAAATGCCAAGTCTGTATGTTATTTAATTCAATATCAGATGAGTAATTTTTTTAATTTTTCCTTTACATATATTTCAGCAATATCAAGAAAGTTCGAGGAATAAAATGGTGGAAAATTCTTCCTCCCCATTTCTACTACTTCAAACTTGAAAGTATTGAAAGACAGAATTGGAGGAAGAGGGGAAAAAATTATTGAAATACATATTTAAAAAATAAAAATGGGTTTGGGTTGGGTTCGGTTTGGCTTGGGTTGGGTTAGGGATGGGTTAGGGTTGGATTCGGGATGGGTTAGGATTGGGTTGGGGTTGGGATTTTGAATGTGAGGTGAATTTTTGAATGAATGTCATACCTCACAGACTCATTTATCTTGTATTATCATTGAATTGTTTAAAAAAAGTTGGGGAAAAAAAGGAAAAAGATGAACAGAATTGGAAGGTTATACAAAGAGATAGAGTTAAGAACTTTTTAAAATCATTAATGTCATGGATACAGTTGTTTAGACTTACACATTTGGTATACTATTATTACTCACTCACACACATCAACAAATAAAATTGTGTGCAGAAGTTAAGCCTTGACTGACTTCATTTGAGGATTCTGTGTTTGGGGTTCACAGATCTAAGAACGTCCCCCATTGCACACACACACCAACAAACAAAAGTTAAGCCTTGACTGATTATGCAGTTGAGGATTCTGTGTTTAGGGTTCACAGATCTAAGAACGTCCCCCATTACATACAGTCACGTGAAAAAGTAAGTACACCCCATGGAAAGTTTTGACTTTTTCAACATATTTCAACATACAGCTATTTGATCTTCATTTCAACAATATTGACAGATAAAGGTGATATAATATAACAAATATCATGAAACATTTACATTTATTTTGTAGTCCATTGTATAATTTAAATAAACATAAATGCAAATTTCGCCTGTGGAAAAAGTAAGTACACCCCTACATTTATCACTACTTCAAATACCTAAAATTAGAATCAGGTGCACCAGCTCAGGTGCAAATGATTAGAACATCGTTGAAGAGGATCTTGGAGGAATCTGTCTTATTTAAACCTCAGACATTCCGTTTGGTTTGCTCTTTGTTGTTGAAGTGTGCAGCGTCACCATGCCGAGATCAAAAGAGCTCTCTCAGGCCTTCAGAAAGAATGTTACAGATGCCTACAAGTCTGGGAAGGGATTTAAAAAGATCTCCAAACAATTTGAAATCAATCATTCGACTGTCCGGAAGATCATCTACAAGTGGAGAAGATTCCAAACAACTGCCAACTTGTTCAGGCCAGGCCGCCCCAGCAGGTTCAGCCCGAGAGCAGATAGCAAGATGCTGAAAGAAGTCTCTAAGAACCCCAGAATGTCATCACGGGACCTACAGGTAGCTCTTGCCACTGTTGATGTCAAAGTGCACGAGTCTACCATTAGAAAGAGGCTGCACAAATTTGATCTACATGGGAGGTGTGCCAGGAGGAAACCTTTGCTGTCCAGAAAGAACATCAGGGCAAGACTAAAGTTTGCCAAAGAACACCGAGGCGAAGACCAGCACTTCTGGAACAATGTGCTCTGGACAGATGAGTCAAAGGTAGAGCTATTTGGCCACAGTACCAGAAGACATGTTTGGTGAAAACCAAAGACAGCATTTGATCACAAGAACCTGATACCAACTGTAAAGCATGGTGGTGGAAATATTATGGTTTGGGGCAGCTTTGCTGCATCATGGCCTGGGCAGCTCACCATCATAGAATCCACTATGAATTCTTCGTTGTACCAGAGGGTGCTTGAGGATAATGTGAGGCCATCTGTCGGAAAGTTGAAGCTCAACCGAAGGTGCAACATGACAGTCATTGCAACATGACAATGACCCTAAACATACCAGTAAATCGACCAAGGAATGGCTGAAAAGAAAGAAATGGAGGGTTCTGGAATGGCCAAGTCAAAGCCCGGATCTAAATCCCATCGAGATGTTGTGGGGGGATTTGAAACGAGCTGTGCATGCAAGAAACCCCTCAAACATCGCACAGCTGAAAGAATTCTGCATGGAGGAGTGGGCAAAAATTTCTCCCAGTCGATGTCAGAGACTGGTAGACATGTATAAGAAACGCCTACTTGAGGTTGTTTCTGCCAAAGGGGGCAATACCACCTATTAGAGCCAAGGGTGTACTTACTTTTTCCACATGCGAAATTTGCATTTATGTTTATTTAAATTATACAATGGACTACAAAATGTAAATGTTTCATGATATTTGTTATACTAGGACGTGCCCGTACGTGGGTGCCCGTTCCTTGCCAAAAAAAAAAAAAAAATGTCTTCGCCCATGCATGCATGGGCGTGCCCATGGGCCCATGGGCGTGCCCGTAAGTGCGTGATGTGACCGTACAATGAATGTATCGTCCCGACGCCGCAGCTCGGATGGCGCTGCAGTTAATCGGGCCTGTATCGGCAGAGTTATTATAAACGTGTACAACAATCGATCGTACCTTACAACAATCAACACAGATTGCAACGTCAAATAAATGAATACGCTCTCAAATGTGCCATCCGAGGCAGCGTCTGCTCGCCACGTTCAGCGTCACTATGACTATCCGTAAGTCCGGAAGTGACGTCCTCATTTGACTGTCCGGAAGGTCGCATATCGCAGTTACGATGAATCGCAAATTAGTTTTAAATAGTTTTAAAACATAGTTTAACGCCAACATAGCGCCAACATAGTTTGCCAACGTGAAATAAATGAATACGCTCTCAAATGTGCCGTCCGAGGCAGAGTCTGTTCGCCACGTTCGGCACACGTGATAGCTCACTGCTCTCTGATTGGTTGAATCGTTTTTTGGACATAGCTCGGTAACTACTTCTCCGATTAATATGAAACCTTGAAAAGGCACATCCTCAGGTCCCCAGCAATATACCTGGCAAGTTTCAAGTATATCGGACCCGTGGTTGTCGAGAAACAGCGGTCACAGACACACACACATACACACACACATACACACAGAGATTACTGGAATTATAGATAGATTATATCACCTTTATCTATCAATATTGTTGAAATGAAGATCAAATAGCTGTATTTTGAAATATGTTGAAAAAGTCAAAACTTTACATGGGGTGTACTTACTTTTTCACGTGACTGTATATTGTTTATTTATTATTTTAATACCTCAGCAGATGCCCCCTTCTATACACCCCGGACTTGGCCCTCGAGTGTCCACAGCGGTGTATTGTAGAGGATTGTGAAGCACCAACCCATTGCTTTCAAGGGCATTATCTGCTTATTTGTGTCTTTTGTAATTCTTGTGAATAAAATGAACCCAATATTTCTTCCCCATTCATCTACTATTATCTATTATATTATTGTATTATTTATTATTTTTATTATTTATACAAAAGAAAGTTTTTGTTTGTTTGTTTGTTTGTCTGCACGTGCTAATCTCTTGAATGGTGAAAGATAGGAGGAAACCTCTGAAACAAAAAATGACGAGACGGGCCTCGGGAAGGTTATAGGCTAGGTGGGGAGGCCGGTCGAGGCCGCCTCGGCCGGGCTGGGCCCATTTCGCAATTAGAAGCTTAGCTGAATTATAGTAGTCAATCTTCTACGGCCACGAGTAAAAGCTGAATTATAGTAGTAAATTAACGAAATGCGGCCGTGGCCGGATAGTCAAACTCCGCTGCTTCGCAAGGCCGTGTTTTATTCCTTTTTTTTTTTTATCGTTGAGCACTAACTGATACTGGGCTCGCGTCAGACCTATGTACAGAAGATTAAATTCATTCAAAAAGAACCCGGGCCCCGCCGGGTGCATTCAGCTAGTAACTGATAAAGATTATACTTGAGCACAAAATGTTTGGAAAAGGTTTACTATAAAGAACCTTGGAGAGTATCACGATTTGTATCTTAAAACAGATGTCCTACTCTTGGCTGATGTATTTGAGACTTTTAGAACCGTCTGCCCTAATAAAAATTTTATGGATTAGACCCCGCTCACTATTACACTGCGCCTGGTTTGGCTTGGAGTGCTATGTTAAAAATGACAAAACAGGCTTTGGATTTAATCAGTGATGTAGATATGCTTGATGATAGAAAAGGCTGAGAGAGGGGGAATATCTCAAGTCTGTTCGAGTAGATATGCTAAAGCTAACAACAAATATCTTTCTAATTATGATGCTACAAAAGATAGTTCTTATTTGATGTATTATGATGCTAATAATTTGTATGGATGGGCTATGTCTCAAGCCCTACCTTATGGAGAACTTAGGTGGGTTAAAGAGAAAGATTATGAAAAGGTTTTACAGGATATCGTTATCTCCACACAAAAAGAATTGGATAAAGCTAAAATTGGATATTATTTTGAGGTTGATTTGAAATATCCTGAAGAACTTCATAATAAACATAAAGATCTACCTTATGCTCGTGATAAAGAAAGTCTAAGAAAAGAATGGTTAAGTGATTATCAACAATCATTTAATACCAAAGGTAAATCAACAGAGAAATTACCTACTACATTATATAATAAAGGAAATTATGTTTTACACCAAAGGAACTTGAGGCAATGTTTATCAGCAGGGTTGAGAATAAAGAAGATTCATAGAGTTTTACAGTTTAATCAAAGTCATTGGTTGAAAACATATATTGATTTTAACACACAAAGGAGGATAGAAGCTAAAACAGATTTTGAAAAGGAGTTTTATAAATTAATGAAAAATGCTGTATTTGGAAAGACTATGGAAATTGTTAGGAATAGACAAAACATAAGACATGCTATATCTTGGAAACAAGCAACAAAATTAATTAACAGACCCAGTTTTCAAAGAACTTTTGTGCTATCCATTTGGTTAAAGAAAGTATTGAAATGGATAAGCCTATTTATATTGGAACATCAATTCTTGACTTGTCAAAGTCATTAATGTATGATTACTTTTACAACTAGAACGCCACTCAGTTGAGCACATACTCCCGCCGTGGTTGGCCGCTGCTGAGCCCTATCTTCCAATGGTAAAATATCCTTCAAAAAATTCCTGGATCCAGAATAATATCCTGAGCTTCACCAAAAACGAATCAATTCTTCCTTATCCCAAGGGCAATCATCCCACCAACTTTCATCCAAATCCGTTCAGAACTTTTCCAGATATCTTGTTCACAAACACACGAACACACGAACACACGAACACAAACATACACACACACACACACACACGGACGGACGGACACGATCGAATGCATTACTCCCTGGCGGGAGTAATAACTTAAGGAAGAAATATCAAAATGATGTTAATCTACTTTATATGTTTACAGATAGTTTTATTTTGAAAATTAATTCAAAAGATGTTTATTCAGATATGATTGATGATATTGATATACAGTATATGATACAAGTAATTACAAGCCGGGTGATAAGTTGTTTTCTTCAAAGAATAAAAAGGTTATTGGAAAGTTTAAGGATGAATTGGGGGGTAAGGTAATGAGTGAATTTATAGGATTGAGGTCTAAGGCTTATGCTTATAAATATATTGAATATATTGATAATAATATTGAAAAGAGTGATAAAAAGTTAAAAGGAATAAAGAAAAGTGTTATTAAAGAAACAATAAACTTTAAAAATTATTATAATTGTTTAACTTTAAAGAAAGAAGAGTTTAGAAAAATGAATACGATAAGAAGTTATAAACATCAATTATATTCAGAAGAGGTAAATAAGAAAGCTCTTGGAGCTTTTGATGATAAGAGGTTTATTTTAGAAAATGGAATTGATAGTCTCCCTTATGGTTATATGTGTTAAGATAAATATAAGTGATAAGCATAAGTGTTAAGATATATTAAGATAAATATATAAGTGATAAGATAAAAAGGGGGGGTTAGGGATTTTAACGGGATACCGCCGCTTTTTTTACTAATATATCAATGATAGAACCAAGCAATAACCAAACTAAAGAGTGGAGGTACAGACAGCCTTGGTTATTTTAGCTGTTATATAAATGGAAAACATCATGAATGTGAGAAATATCAAATAAGTATTAGTGAAGAAATAATCGGGGTAAGAGTGGATAAAACAAATAAGCGAATAAATTTTAATATGAGTAAGTTAGAGGCTCCAAGAGGCAACATCCTTGAGTGGACTGAAAACTTTGATGGTTGTCAGGAGATTGAGGGGAAAATAATTTACTGCAATCTTAAAATGATATGTGGTTCGGGAGGGGGTCCGATGAGATCATTAAGAGAGGTATATCATTTCATATCAGCTCAACAGCGATACCTAAACCGAGAGTTAAATTCTAATGTAATATTTATCAATATTTTAGATGGTGATTCTGCTTTTAAGAAAATTAAGCTATTACCTAAAAATGAAACACAAATATTCGTTGGGTCTCTGTACGAGTATCTATCTATAATTCCAGTAATCTCTGTGTGTATGTGTGTGTGTATGTGTGTGTGTATGTGTGTGTGTATGTGTGTGTGTCTGTGACCGCTGTTTCTCGACAACCACGGGTCCGATATACTTGAAACTTGCCAGGTATATTGCTGGGGACCTGAGGATGTGCCTTTTCAAGGTTTCATATTAATCGGAGAAGTAGTTACCGAGCTATGTCCAAAAAACGATTCAACCAATCAGAGAGCAGCGAGCTATCACGTGTGCCGAACGTGGCGAACAGACTCTGCCTCGGACGGCACATTTGAGAGCGTATTCATTTATTTCACGTTGGCAAACTATGTTGGCGCTATGTTGGCGTTAAACTATGTTTTAAAACTAATTAAAACTAATTTGCGATTCATCGTAACTGCGATATGCGACCTTCCGGACAGTCAAATGAGGACGTCACTTCCGGACTTACGGATAGTCATAGTGACGACGAACTGATGCTGAACGTGGCGAGCAGACGCCTCGGACGGCACATTTGAGAGCGTATTCATTTATTTGACGTTGCAATCTGTGTTGATTGTTGTAAGGTACGATCGATTGTAGTACACGTTTATAATAACTCTGCCGATACAGGCCCGATTAACTGCAGCGCCATCCGAGCTGCGGCGTCGGGACGATACATTCATTGTACGGTCACATCACGCACTTACGGGCACGCCCATGGGCCCATGGGCACGCCCATGCATGCATGGGCGAAGACATTTTTTTTTTTTTTTTTGGCAAGGAACGGGCACCCACGTACGGGCACGTCCTAGTAATAAAAAATTGGTGGAGTTAATAAGTTAAAAGAGGGGAAAAAGGGTGTAATTTTTCAAGAGATGGGATGTGAGTCAATAAGTTTCCATAATTTTCCCCATTGACTTCAATGTTAAATTTTAAGGTGTCCCAGAACCCCCCCCTTTTCCCCTACTCACACCGTTCAATAAGGCGACTTATAAGTGTATGGCAGCTTTGGGAACTGAGCTTTGTGAGTTCCAGTACCGTGCCGAATATGGCAACTTCCAAGGATGAGACCGAGGTGGATGGGATCAGGATGGATGAGATCAAGAGGGAAGACACCGTACCCCAGCGAGAGGGAAGAGTTTATTAAAGCTGTGTATTATGTGCATACATATTGTGCGTGACATATTGTGATCTATATTATATGCACACATATTATCATTATACGTTATACTGTATACACAGATACATATTGTTATGTCGGTGGGGTAGAGATGCTTTAGACCAGGTAGATTTGTGTAGGTAACATGCTTCGACTATCGTGAAGAAGAAGAACCACCATAATTTAATAAGTAGAGGACCTGTTTAGCCCGAATTTCGGATGAAGTTGTATATTTGTCCCCATCACGAGGGGGCGGGGCATGTCATTTAGCTCAGGGATTTGGTTAAGCACTTCCCTGTTCGTCATTCCCTGTGTGATTGATCCTTTATCCCTTTTGGCACTGCACCATAGACAGTAGTGCAGTAAATGCCCATTAACTGCATTAAATAATCACAATAAAACCAAATGGAAGCCAGTTCTGAGCACTGCCGATGGGACAGCAACCAGCTACATCACCACAAAGGCCGAAGACACGCCCCAAGGAGCCGTGATTGGCAGGGCGGAGTAAGAAGGCACTCACTGATTGGTGAAAGAAGGCCGAGGAGGAAGCAGCGCGCTGATTGTCAAGGTGCGACTGATGACGTCAGAGGCAGACTGCGCGTTGAGTGGTGGAGAGCTAATAATATAAGCCTGTGGTGTTGGCTGGCAGGGATTGGAGGAGAAGCACTGAGGACATCACGACCCGACGTAAAAAACACGTCTGACCGGCATTTTCTCTCTTGCTCCATGGTCGTTCTTGCGCTCTGTTCTTCTTCTGCTTGTTCTCCCGATCCTCGTGGCCTGCACGCGTTCTGGGTGACGGTGGATGGCTGTGCGCTGACGAGTCTCCTCCCTTGTCTTCAGGTTCAGGACTTCCCGAGCGATTGCGCGTGGACGAGGGCAGCCTGCCGCTGGAACACCACGAGGTCGGGGTGAGCAAGATGCCCGGTGAGGCCTAGCAGCGCGTGAGCGAGGCAGACTGAGGCCTACTTCCCACCAAGGCGGGGGCTGCGTCCGGATTCCCACACAGGGACGGGGGCCTGAGACAGGTCTTGACGAGGTGCCGGGACAGCTGATTGAGCTAAGTGCACGATAACCCACATGCATTTTATTTTCCAGTTTATTTTCATCCTTCGTCTGTGTAAGTCTGGTGTGGGGGACATCCCGTTTAGGATTATAGTTAGCATGCATTTTCTTATTATCGGTATTTTTCATTTAATAAACCCTTTCGTTATTTTCTGTACATTTATAAATCCGTCTTGTTTGAGTTATTTTCCGCAGCTTCGGGAACTGCCGGCGGGACTACAGGTAAGCTATTGTAGAATTATAAAGATTTCTACAGGCAAAGAGTAGGCGAGTTATCGCCGGCATCACAATTGCATTGCATATACTCTATTCTTTGATTTGAGAACTAAATGTATTCTCAAATCATTCAGTTTTAGCAAGAGAGTGAATATGGAGCAGGACGACAATCTGCCATCTGTGAGCTGACCATTTTCACCCCTGTGAAAAAGGCACAGAGGTAAAATGTTGACTCGATACGGGCCGGAGTACAAGACCCCATTATCTGTGAATGTGCACAGGGGTAGAATGGTGACCTTTCGGCTCAAACAATGACCTTTTTTCCCTCTTGCTGGGATCGCAATCTTGTGTAAACCTCTTGGTGTGCTCCATGAGAGGAACCAGATGGCCTTGGCGCCAGAAGGACTGCACTTAGCAAGTCTCGTGGTGACCCCGGATTCCAAGTGGAGAATATCAAAGGGAGTTGTGGCCAATATAACGAGACACTGTGCGAAGCTTGAGTCAGAGAATTCCCGACGCGTCGTGCTGTGTGTTTTGTGTGTAAAGGTTTAGTGTGTATTAGAGTTGGGTTTTCTCTCCGCAATACTGAATAAATCTTTGAACAAAGTGAAGCCTTCTTAAGTCTTACATCGAGAAGTCTTCGACTAGACGTCTTTAAAGCTGCGACGTCACTCTTCAGCTTGCTCGTCTTCTCTTTCTTCCTCCGGCGCATATTATATCAAGTCCGCATTTGATCGTCGCCTCGGAGTTAAAGCTAGCTTTGGCTATTCATGATCCCTGTGGTGTTCACCTGGGGAATCACGTGACAACTGGTGCCAGGAGTGTGGGATTCGAGCCTAGCGGACATCTTGTGTTCGGGGGTTGCGAGATAGACACTGGCTGGGTGAAAATTGCGCCCAGTATTCGGATTAAAATTAATTTCATAGTACCAGGGTGTCAAATTTAGTAGTTAATTGGGGTGTACGAAGCGCAACATCACGTGTTGGGAAAATGTAAACATTTTTTTTTCTGAGGTAAAAGTTATATGCACGCGGGAGAACTACTTCCTCACAGCGGGTGGAGGGGGTGAGTGATATGGAAGACCAGGTTGGGGATGCTGAAGGCTCTGGAAGTGAGCCAGAAATAGGGGAATTGGAGGGTAGTGGTGGAAAATGGATGCCCAAAATAATAAAATGGATGCCCACAGTAAACAAATTAAAAAAAAAATGGTTGACCAGAGTGAACACATGAGGGGGATGGAAGAGCGATTGGAGCACAAAATTAATGACCAAACTGACAAAATTGATGGATGGACAAGTGAATTGAAGGAAGAACTACGTCCCACGTCGGTGAAGTGATGTGAGTTGACAAAGTGGAAGACGCAGGAAACATGGAAGAGTCGATAATATTTGCGAGTGGGTTGGAGACACACCCACACACCAGATTAGAAGTTAGTAGTTCGTTTATTTTTCAAGATATTCCGCTCACAAGGTTCAGACATATATAGTGGTGGCCATCTTGGATTTTGACATGGCGACCCAATTTTCAATAGCGTTCTTCCTTATGCCTAGATACAGTCGCGCACCAGATTAGAGGTGTTTATTTCTCAGGCTATTTCGCTCACAGGGTTCAGACATATATATGGTGGCGGCCATCTTGGATTTTGACGTGGCGACCCAATTTTCAATAGGGTTCTTCCATATGCCTAGTTGCACCCACACACCAAATTAGAATTCGGTCCTTCACTTACGCACGCACGCACGCACGCACACACGGACAGAGGGGAAAACCATAGTCCCCCTTTCGCTCCGCGGTGCGACGGGGGAGAACAAAAGAATGGTGCCAATGGGGGCACAGGAGAAGCCATGGGTGGCAGAATTTGAAGCAAAACAGGGGGTGTTGACAGAGGGAATGGAAGAGTGTGAGACCCAAGCTGATGTGCTTCAGGCACAGGAGGGGGGAAATTTGATTACGGAATGTTTGGAGGTAAATGGGGAGTGTTCAAATGTAAATAGGGGAAACTCAAATGTAAATGGGGAATGTTTGTTAAAGGAAGACCTGGAAGGCTATCGGGCTGGTGTGGATGCCGGAATGCACCAACAGGAGGAATTTGAATTTTTACAGCACCAGGGCAGTGGTGCGGAGCAACAGGAGGTAGAAGTATTGGAGGTCCGTGTTACAGAACCGGAGCATGTGTATATAGATGAAGACCTGTCAGGGCCGCAATTGATTGGGGATGATGATGAAAATAATGATTTGACACCGGCTGGACACCTGGGACAATACCATCGAGGAGGAGGTTGCTCAGGTCCAACAGGGTCTGGAGGATGAGGTGAGTCGGTCAGTTGATGAGATTGAAGTGACCGAGGGGACCCTCACCATGAACAACAATTTGGTACAGGAGGCTCCGAAACTGAATTTTTTTTTTTTTTTTTTTTTTGTATACAAGATCGAGGCTCGTGAAAGAGCGAACATTAATCACACAGAAAGACAAACCGACACATAAAACATATAACATCGGGAGCGGTAGACAAGATGGGGAGAGAGGGGGAAGGACACAAACACAACATTTGAGAGCAGGGACCGAGAGACATGGAGACATCGAGAGATCTGAGAGAGGGCGAGGGCTTTGGGGGGGGGGGGGCATGGGAAGGGGGCGGTGGGAGAGGTATAAAACATATGGACACTGCCAGGACTTCCAGGAAAGAAGTTGGAATTTCAAACAAGGTGGATCTGGGGTGAATTAGCGGGGGTAGAAAAGGTCAAGGTTTTGGATGGGGGAAGATAAGAGATGGTGGTGAACAGCTGTTTTAAAGACCTGGAGGGAGGAGTGGGATTGAAGGGAGTGAGGGAGTTTGTTCCAGAGGCGGGAGAAAAGAGGAATGAAAGAGTGAAGGTGAGCAGAGAGCCGAGATTTCGGCAGTTTAACCATCAGAGGGTTGCTGGCAGATCTTGTGCGACCTGTAGGAATATTTGGGGGACAGAGCACAGAGAGAGCTGGGGGTGCAAGGCCGGAGAGGAGTCGGTAGAAGACAGAAAGACCACCTACCTGCCTGCGGTGAGTGAGTGAAAGGCCCTCAGAGATAGCTTCATCGCGGGAGATTCCAATAATTCTGAAAGCTTTGGTTTCAACAGCGTGAAGCCGAGCTAGGTGTGAGGCAGGAGCACCGGCCCATAGGGGAGAACAGTATTCCATTGAGCTGCGGATGAAAGCCTTGTATGTGGTGAGGAGCTCAGGTGTGCCGAGGAAGGACTTCGCACGACGGAGGATGCCCAGTCGGCGACTGGCTTTGGAGGCCAGCTTGGAAATGTGGTTTTCCCAAGAAAGATCATGGCAGATAGTGAGACCCAAAATCTTGAGCGACAGAACTTCTTGGAGAGGATTGTTGAGAAAGTAGATGGGAGGGTTGTCCAGTCGATCTTTTCGGAGAGACATAGTAAGAGTGTGAGATTTGTCAGGATTGAAAGACATGTTCCACTTGTTTGACCAGTCTGTGATTTTGTCCAGGTCTTCAGAGAGTGAGGAGGCAGCAGACTGCCGATCTGAGGGAAGAGGAATGGAGCGGCAGAGAGTGGAGTCATCAGCAAAGAGATAGAGAGGATTTTCGAGAGAGTCAGAGAGATCATTGATGAAGACCAGAAAAAGCACGGGGCCCAGAACACTGCCTTGGGGAACTCCAGCCTGAACAGGAAGAGGAGATGAGAGAAACCCATTCAGGGCCACACGTTGACGACGACTAGAGAGGAAGTCCGCCAGCCATGCGTGGAGATTTCCATGGATACCAAAGGAGGAGAGTTTGGTGAGCAGAGCGGGGTGCCAGACCGTGTCGAAGGCACGTGATATGTCGAGGGAGACAGCTCTAATTTCCTGTTTGGCATTTGGCAAATACCCAGTTGAGGGGGTGGGGAGGGGTGTTTTGGCCCTGAGATGGATTCGGATGTGGAAGAGTCGCGAGATACAGCCTTGGAAAAACTGGTACCCGTAGGGAATTTGGAACAGCTGCAGGGAGGGGCAGAACAACCCGAGGAAGGGGTTGTCACCTGCAGCTGCGGTTATTGGACACACGAGGCCAAATTTTTTAAAAGGAAAGCTAAAATTAAATTGCAATGGGACTTCAATTTGGCACAGCCTTGGAGGGAGTTGGTCCCCGGGCTGTGGAATTCGGACCAGGAGAGGTCATTGGTGTCGGCCTCTGGGAAAAATTTCCCCTTTCGAAATTGGTCTATGCCAGCCAGGTGGGGGGCTGTGCTGGCAGGATTTGGACATGGGGTCCGACCATGGACTTGCCGCTGGAACACCACGAGGCCGGCGTGAGCGAGATGCCCGGTGAGGCCTAGCAGCGCATGAGTGAGGCGGACTGAGGCCTACTTCCCACCAAGGCAGAGACCACGTTCGGACTCCCGCGCAGGAACGGGGGCCTGAGACGGGTCTTGATGAGGTGCCAGGACAACCGATTGAGCTAAGTGCACGATAACCCACACGTATTTTATTTTCCAGTTTATTTTCATCCTTCGTCTTTGTGTAAGTCTGGTGTGGGGGACGTCCCGTTTAGGATTATAGTTAGCGTGCATTTTCTTATTATTGGTATTTTTCATTTAATAAACCCTTTTGTTATTTTCTGTACATTTATAAATCCGTTTAGTTTGAGTTATTTTCCACAGGTTCGGTAACCGTCGTCGGGACCACAGGTAAACTCTTCAGCTTGCTCTTCTTCTCTTTCTTCCTCCGGCGCATATACATAAAGTCCGCATTTGATCGCCGCCTCAGAGTTAAAGCTTGCTTTGGCTATTTGTGATCCCTGTGGTGTTCACCTGGGGAATCACGCGACAATATTATATTGTTTGCACACATATGTATGACATGTTGTAAAGTTGTGTGTTGTATGCACACATTGTGCGTGACATGACATGTTGCACATATTTTATATACACACACACACACTGTAATAGTCTCACAATGCCTTTGGGAAAGACTAATAAAACCTACCAGCAAGACCCATCACAGATGCTTGGACGAAGATATTCCTGCCCACAAGATGCTCCAACGTACGTTGTGTAGTCAGCTTATCCTTACAAATGGTAATATCACCTCTACCATTTTCAATCTGAAAACACAATGGCACACAACAAGGATGATGCACCCATAAACTTAACAGGTGGTGTTGCCTTATCTGTCTCACTGATAGAGGGTGACAGACCATGGCTTCAACTCCCATCTAACAATTTGGGACTCAATGGGTCCTCTCAAATGCCAATTACTCTATTATATCCTTTCCAGGAGCCGACATGCATTGTATGGTGTGGTGGACAATACCTATAGTAATCCCACTTTGTTCAAAGTTAACCCACCACAAAATTCACCCGCTTTGTTAAAACCACCACACAATCAAAACACTTTGTTCAAATCCAATTTTAAACCCACCAAAGTGGCCCTAATGACAAATTTCCCACTGCTCGGCCTGCTGGTCGCATCCTATAACTTGGACACGGCCCTCATAATTTGGTGGCTCTCAGTCGTTCAGCAGGCCCCAATGCTCTGTGCCTTCCTACAATAATTCTTCTCATGCTCAGGCCACACTCCCAGCACACAAACCACACGTTTGCGCATCCACTATCAATTCCACTACCAATTTGCCTTGCCCAATGACGAACAGCTTCACAGTTTCCATTTTCCAAACCTTTTAACCCATCTGCTTGGCCTACTACTAACTGAAGGCACCCTCCAGTAGGGGCGTTGCTCTTGTTACGTGGTCCCCTCGGTGACTACCTGGTCTCGGTGACCCCCGGACCGTGAGAGGAACTTCGCCAGAAAGTAGTATTATATATACTAGGGCATGCCCGTACTATATATATATCTAAAATTATATCCCCCCCCTCTATTTACATGAAATGGTTTGGTCCATGAAATGTTTTGGTCCATTCGCAACGCCAAAGCGAACGGCGAACGCTTTACATGAAATGGTTTGGTCCATGAAATGTTTTGGTCCATTCGCAACGCCAAAGCGAAAGGCGAACGGCTTGCGAGTACAGAACTGCTACCATCATCAAGTAGAAAGAGAAGAGAAAAAAAATGAAAAGGAAAAACATTCCAAACTGCGAGGGAAAACAACACGGCACGTCGACACAACAACGTGTCCTGTGATTGGCCGTACGTGGCTGCCAGTAGCTGCCCCCCAAAAAAAGCTTTCACCGTCCGGCGACTGAATTTAAGGGGAAAAATAAAACGCTCTTCGCTTAAAACAACGCCCTTCGCTCTGACTGAATTGGGACAATGTTTTTATGTTTTTAATTGAATTACTATCCGTAATGGCGCACGCTCTCACGGGAGCTCCGGAAGGTCGTATATCGCAGTTACGATGAATCGCAAATTAGTTTTTATTAGTTTTATAATTAGTTTTAAAACATAGTTTAACGGCAACATAGTTTGCCGACGGGAAATAAATGAATACGCTCTCAAATGTGCCATCCGAGGCAGAGTGTGTCCGCCACGTTCGGCACACGCGATAGCTCGCTGCTCTCTGATTGGTTGAATCGTTTTTTGGACATAGCTCGGTAAGTAATTGTCCGATTAATATGAAACCTTGAAAAGGCACATCCTCGGGTCCCCAGCAATATACCTGGCAAGTTTCAAGTATATCGGACCGGTAGTTGTCGAGAAACAGCGGTCACAGACATACAAACAAACAAACAAACGTACAAACAAACATACACACAGAGATTACTGGAATTATAGATAGATGCTTTCGCAATGCAATCCCTATGAATTCCACCCAAGAGAAAACTGATGTTCAATGATATATTTCAAGGGTAAGGATATCATACAATTTCAAGGAAACAATCAAGGATATATTCCCCGAGCGATCAACAACAAACAACCATCAACAATTCCCAATCCACAATCAATTCCCTATATGATTAAGATGGCCATCTTATATATGTGTGTCCCCGTTGGTACTCACGACCCCCTTTTGGTCTCTGTCCCGCACAATGTCTCTGGGCCCCTCCTGACCAAGATGATGGTCGGCGTCGCCGCACTCGGGCGGTTGAACGAACCCCGGGTGGACGTGTTTCCACCTGGCAGGTATCGTACCAGGCGCCACGGCTGCAGCCCCTCGTGGCCACGCGAAGCGGGTGTGGTAAAGCAAGCCAAAAGCCCCACGCCGCTTGCAAAGCGTGTTAGGCCCCAACGTGCGACCCGTACGCGTCTTTTTAGACGGTGTCGCGAACGGTGCCAGACGCTGGGTCGGTGCACGGCCACACGACAGTTTGACGTCCACCGGCAGGTATCCGTCCCGGTAACTCCTCTCGCCAGACGGGCTCGGGAACACCGCTTTTCCACACGGCTCAATATCAATTCCACCTTTCGTTGGAGCGGGGCGAGGAAGAAGAATTCTCGTCGCTTTTCTTCCTCGTGTCTTTTCCTCTTCCGTTTCCGGTTTCTTTTTCAGAAGGGCTCCTGACCCTCCAACCACAACAACCCTTAATCTACTACACATGGATAAGCAAAGACCTGAATGGTAATTCACATACATTCACATAAATATGTAACACTCCCCCCCCTTCAAGAAAGAAAGTTTGAACCCAGCGTAAACTTTCTTTGCCGGCCAATTTGGAGAAACAAACCAGATAACTCAACTCCCCCACATTATCAGTTCCCCCCGGGCACAGTTATCACTTAAAAATAAAGCAACCAAAATTTCACCACAACCCCCCCTAGATTACTCACTCTGGACTAAGCACCAGCAATGACATTGTCCCTGCCCTTTACATGTTCAATTTCCCGTTGGACTCCTGCCAAGCCAAACTCCATCTCATGACCCTCTGACTTTGACCGTCAGTTTCTTGTGAATGAAGGTTAAGGGGTTGATCAAAGATCCAAAGTTAAGCAACTCGATAGCACTTTTTCCGGGAGGCCAAGCCGAGTATTCACTACATGGATGCCTTTAGGAACGTGGAGTTCACGGTTAGTCCATGCAGGAAAGTTCTCTACATGGGCGCCTTGAGGAACGTGGAGTTCACGGTTAGTCCGTGCATGAAAGTTCACTACATGGACGCCTTTAGGAACGGCGTTCACGGTTAATCCGTGTAGGAATCTTGGCTCGGCGGCTCCGCCGCATTCAGTGCTTCAACTTCTCAGAACTTCCCTAATAATTATGGTGGGACCACTTGTCGCTGTAGTCCCATGAATAGCGGTCTCCTTCTCGGCCACTACTTTGACAATCCTTCCTTCGGGAGCTGCCGTAACTCAGGGAGCCTCCATAATAATATTGATTGCGGCCACCACCAAAACTACCGCCCAGTTGTCCTCTCCTGTAGACCTCTCGACGCCTACGAAATGCCTTCCCTACTGTTATGGTCCGACCTTCCAAATCCTTGCCATTCCAATTCTTCTCTGCCTCTCTGGCGTCTTTTGTGCTGGCAAACGTGACAAAGCCGAACCCTCTTGACTGTTGCGTTTCCCTGTCTCTTACCAACCGCACTTCCACCAGCGGCCCATATCTGTTGAAGACAGAGGTCAGAACTTCTTCCTCTGTTTTGAAGTTCAGTCCCCCTACAAATAACTTGGCACTTTTGTCGCCATCCCGAGCTGGTGTGGTGTTATTTTCCCTGCTGGGCTCTTTACCAACCCTCAGGTTACCATAAACTTGACCCCCGGCCAAATCATTTCCGATAACCACAGATACACCCTCTACAGGAAGCGTGGCTTGTAAACCGACGGTGACCGGTCCTGACACCAAATCGGACTCCAAATGGATGACATGAAGTGGAGCACTAACACCGCCCCCGATCCCCTGTAAACGAACACTATCCCCCGTTGCCGTCTCCTCGGACCATGGCAAAATGCCTTCAAGCATTAAAGATTGATGTGCCCCTGTGTCCCTCAATATCCTAATATCCTCCGGTTAGTCGAGGCTCCATCCCGTGACACAAACCACTCTGAAATAAATGGTTGGTAACCCTTTTGATGGCGATTTCTCACAATGGCCATTGCATTTGGAGTCGTAATAGTCGGACTCCGCTCTGGGTCTTCCCTTTTCATGCGGTAACAACTGGACATCAAGTGTCCAGGTTTCTTGCAAAAAGCGCAAGTAGGCCCGGAGGAAAAACTCGTGGTCTGCCTCGGGCCCCCCGAACTATAAGTTTGCCTTGGGCCCGCATCCCTCTGATTTCGAACAGGTGGGGTATCCGCGTTGTCCCCATAATCCTCTCGAGGCCGCCGCCATGTATGGTCGTTCTCCGCACCTGCTGTTCCCCACCTCCCCTGCGGAGATCTAGGCGAGGAGTTAGGTTCGTGGACCCCTATTCGGTGGGTTAAGGCATAATCATCTGCCATGGTGGCTGCGTCCCACAACTTTGGTACTTTCTTTTCCTGCAGGTACACTTTGATGTCCTCGTGGACACACTGCTGAAATTCCTCCACCAGGATCAAGTCACGCAATGTTTCGAAGTCTTTCCCGACTCCTTTTGACTCACACCACCGATCAAACATGTTTTCTTTCACTCTGGCAAATTCCACATGGGTCTCACTCTCCCTCTTCCTGGCATTCCTGAATTTTTGCCTGTAAGCTTCCAGAACCAACTCATAGGCTTTGAGGATGTGCTTCTTCAGTACCTCATAATCTGCACATTGGTCCATTGGTAGTGCCGAATAAATCTCTTGAGCTTTTCCCACCAGCACACTTTGCACGAGTATGGTCCAGGCCTCCTCCGGCCAGTTTAATTGTCGAGCCACTTTCTCAAAGTGTGGAAAAAATTTCGCGACTTCCTTTTCACTGAACGGTGGAACCAGCCTCACATGTCTGCCCACATCCCAGGTTTTCTGGTTAGGTGTCGACCCCGTCAGCAAGGGTGGTGCCTCTCCCCGTTCTCTCATTAACTCCAGCTCCTTGAATTTAATTTCCTGCCAAAGCTCCATCTCACGTTCCTTTAATTCCCTTGCTGCTTTTCTCTCCTCTGCTTCGAGTTCCCTTGCAGCTCTCCTCTCCTCTGCTTGTTTCTCTTCTCTCCTCTCTTCTGCTTTCCTTTCTTCTTCTTTTAACCTTTCCTGGAGTTCTCGTTCCACTCTCCTTTCCTCTGCTTGTTTCTCTTCTCTCCTCGCTTCTGCTTTCCTTTCTTCTTCTTTTAACGTTTCCTGGAGTTCTTGTTCCACTCTCCTTTCCTCTGCTTGTTTCTCTTCTCTCCTCTCTTCTGCTTTCCTTTCCTCTTCTGATCTTTCCTTTTCTGCTTTCCTTTCTTCTTCTTTGATCCGTTCCTCGCTCCGTAATTGCAACTCCAGTTTCTGGAGCTCAACGTCTTCTGGTTCTTCGGGTAGCCACTCCCAGGCTAACTCGTCCCATGTTCCTAATCCCACCATAGATTGTATCACCGTGGCCTGCAACTCTGCCTTCCTCAAATTAGTTCGGACCTCCAAGTTAAAATGTTTGGCCAATTTCAAGAGGTCCGACTTTAGTAACGCTCGGAACTGTGCCTCACTCGGTGTTACCGCAAAGTTCTGTGCCACAAACGCCATGGTGACTATCGTTAACACCTGTTAACCTTCACCCAAGACTTTACCCCAATTTCCCCAAAAATTTTCCAATTAATACTTAATTAATAAATTTTAATTAATAAAAATATTATTTTATTATTTTATACAATTTTAGATCCCGGACGTAGACCCAATTGCGAATCCGCAAATCGTAATTTGGATGAGCCCCCAATTCTGTTACGTGGTCCCCTCGGTGACTACCTGGTCTCGGTGACCCCCGGACCGTGAGAGGAACTTCGCCAGAAAGTAGTATTATATATATGCTTTCGCAACGCAATCCCTATGAATTCCACCCAAGAGAAAACTGATGTTCAATGATATATTTCAAGGGTAAGGATATCATACAATTTCAAGGAAACAATCGAGGATATATTCCCCGAGCGATCAACAACAAACAACCATCAACAATTCCCAATCCACAATCGATTCCCTATATGATTAAGATGGCCATCTTATATATGTGTGTCCCCGTTGGTACTCACGCCCCCCTTTTGGTCTCTGTCCCGCACAATGTCTCTGGGCCCCTCCTGACCAAGATGATGGTCGGCGTCGCCGCACTCGGGCGGTTGAACGAACCCCAGGTGGACGTGTTTCCACCTGGCAGGTATCGTACCAGGCACCACGGCTGCAGCCCCTCGTGGCCACGCGAAGCGGGTGCGGTAAAGCAAGCCAAAAGCCCCACGCCGCTTGCAAAGCGTGTTAGGCCCCAACGTGCGACCCGTACGCGTCTTTTTAGACGGTGTCGCGAACGGTGCCAGACGCTGGGTCCGTGCACGGCCACACGACAGTTTGACGTCCACCGGCAGGTATCCGTCCCGGTAACTCCTCTCGCCAGACGGGCTCGGGAACGCCGCTTTTCCACACGGCTCAATATCAATTCCACCTTTCGTCGGAGCGGGGCGAGGAAGAAGAATTCTCGTCGCTTTTCTTCCTCGTGTCTTTTCCTCTTCCGTTTCCGGTTTCTTTTTCAGAAGGGCTCCTGACCCTCCAACCACAACAACCCTTAATCTACTACACATGGATAAGCAAAGACCTGAATGGTAATTCACATACATTCACATAAATATGTAACACTCTCCATACCACTTTTCACACCACTCTCTCCTCAAACCATGCACACCTAAAATTCCCCATTCACTCGACATCAGCAGATTGGCCACACCTACTTTACTCATCCTAAATTCTGCCCATAGCAAGAAGAGGGAAGAGGTGAAAGGCATCCCTAGCATGATTGATCAGCCATCAAATTGAAGCCAATTCAGCCTTTCCTTGAAAAACTCTCGAAAATTTCCTCCATTTTCCCAAATACTCAACACGTCCCAAATTCCAACTTCCCATATAATTTAACACATCAGTTTTCCACGGTCCTACATTCCCTCTGCTACTATCATCCATTCATTAACACTGCCCTTAGTCATCTAACAAGGCCCCATTACCCTGAGCCCTGCTGGCTTTTTTGGCTCTGTCACTGCTCCTGGGTCCTAGGTGGGCCCTGAGCCTGATAACATTGCCCATAGTGACCCCCACTTGTCCTCCATGGCTCGCAGAACTAAAACGGCCAGACCTACTGACTCACACCTTTCTTGCAGGGCTCGTGGGTCCAGAACAGCCACTTCCACGAGCCACCATCTTTCCTCCTGGTCCTCTGCTGAGCACAAGGATGCTGTAGATAACGGCATCAGCCCCCCGAGCTTTCCTTCTCAGAGCTGAGGCAAAGCAAGCACCCTCCTTCTCTGCAAAGTTCTACCCTGCCTAAAATATAACCTGTCAGTTTTTATCCCTTTGACTGGGGTGTTTCTCCTCACACTGCTCAAACTCAGTGCACTCTCCCATGCACACACCCTGAGTCTTAACTCAGGTCAGGGTCGGCGTCATGGGGGGGCTTTCGCGGGCCATGCCCCCCCCCAAATGAGTTATTGTGCCCCCCCCCCCCCACCCCCACCCGCAGGCCAAGCCTTTGGTGACAAACTTTGCGTTTTATTAATTGATTTATATTTATCATATTAAAAATGAAAATGTTTTTGCTGAATGAAATGAAATAAAAACAAAAATAAGAAAATAAAAAAACACACCCTGTTGGTCATATTTGTATCAGGTCACATTTGAGGAAGTAGTATGCTCATTGGTCTGGTGTTTGACCTATGACCTACTTGTTTGATTTGTTGTCATTACGTCAAGATAAGCACGCGCATACGTAGTTAGCATTAGCAAGTCAGATGGCGCTTGGCGCCAAAATGTTTCAGTGAGAGCAAGCAACTATCAGACTGCACTTCGAAAAGAAATGGCTTTAAGAAAATGGCTATATCCTACGGTGCTGCTTCTTCAAGGCCTCCCCCAGCTTCACCAACGGAAGAGGGAGCAAATGCGCCCAGCACGGCCACCTCTGAAGAGCAAGAGCCTCATTCTGCGAGCAGCCAAGATGCACCTGCTAGCGTAAGCGCGAGCTGTGGAAGACTACCCATAGTCATAGATGACCTCAGGACTGACCAGCCCACCCAAATCGTCTTACAACAGTACCCTGCCAGCATTTTCAGTGGTAGGAAGCGTTCATTTGTCTCCGCTTGGTATCACAACTGAGACTGGCTTGAATACAGTGTCAAGGCCGATACAGCATTTTGTTTTTGCTGTCGGTTGTCTAGCGCCACTCGGAGGTCTCGGACACTGGATGCCTTTGTGAGTGTGGGCTTTCGTAACTGGAAAAATGCTTTGGAGAGATCGGGGATTTCATAAACACGAATCTTCAAAGGAGCATCATATCTCTTGCTATACACTGTGGAAGGAGCGGGAGAGGCGTGTCAATGCTGGAAAGGAGATTTCAACACTTGTCAACGCAGACCAACGACGAAAGAACAGGTATTATGTTTCCTCTCTCGTCGATGTTGTCGGATTTTTGGCGGAAAACCAGTTGCCTTTACGAGTGAGGATAGAGGCTTTTGATAACATGTCGGAGGGGGGGGGGGGGGGCGGTGGACTTTTCCTCTCCTTACTGGACTATACGATTAAAAAGGACCCTGAATTGGCTGATGTTGTGAAAACGATCCCTCGCAACGCCACATACACCTGTCACGACATGCAAAATGAACTCATAAGTACACTCAGCACTGTGGTGACAGGCTATAGTGGAGGAAGTAGGCGATGTAGTAAGTTCAGGAATCTCCTTTAATCAAGTTGTTTATTAAAGACGATACCAAGCTCTCACAGAGCACACGGCCATCATGACGAGCCGCCATCAACCACTGAAGCCACGCCCCCAGACGTCACCACGCAGTACGTAGTACCAATCACAACATCTCCCTTTCATTGAAATTATTATGTTTGCATGCAACAAAACACTACTAAACTAAATCAAAATAATAAACACAATCAGACACAACTTGAACCACACATAGATGGGATATGGGGTTACTGTTATAACTCTTAACCAAAATGTAATTACTGCTCAGTATGATTAGCTAAAACAAAGAAAACACAGAATCATTCCAATCAATGCATTGTCTCTGCACCAATATTACAAGGGCTGATTTCTGGTGGTCGTTATTCACTATCACGATATCTCAATGGTTTTCGAATCACACGGCCTGATCTGGTCGAGTACGGAGAGTTGTCCGACCTTGTTGTCTCAGCACTCTCGTCATCCTTGGAGCTGGAGCAGCCATTAGTTTCCATTGCTGAAGCGTCGTTGTTGAAATGTACGTGTCGAGCAGTTGGTAGACTTTGATGTGTTGGTTGGGTCGGTTCGTCCTTCCACTTGGCGCCACAATCGGGTGGATGAAGTTCACGCAAGTGTGCCCTGGTTCTTCGAAGATGCGTCCCATTAGGCATCTGTACTATATACAAGCGGGGTTCATTACAGCGAGCCACAACTTTCCCGGGGTACCATTGGTGCATGTCCTTGTTCAGAATCCGAACCCGATGTCCAATAGCCAATTCAGGTAGTTCCGGCCCAGCCGTTCTGTTGTATTGCTTCGCCATCTGGTCTCCACGTTCCTTCAATCGTTCCTGAATTTCCTGATGCCTTTGTTGTGCAGGAACCAACAGACGACTTGGTAGGTTGGTGCGTATGGGCCGGTTGAACAGCATTCGCTTGGACTTGGGAGGTGGGAATCTACAGGTGTGCACCTCAGGTGTTGTAGTGCAATATCTATGTCACTCCCTGATCTAATACACTTTTTGATCATGTTCTTCACTGTTTGAACTTGTCTCTCAACCAATCCATTACTGCGTGGATACCTCGGCGATGTTGTTGTGTGACGTGTGTTTTACATTCCATTTGGTACACATATCACGGTATGGCTTACCCACATATTGAGGTCCATTGTCCGATATGATCTCCAGAGGTGGGCCGAACATACTGAAACATTCCGATGTGGCCTTGGCTACTGCACTGCTCGTCGTGTATTCCATTCTCTTCACAACTGGGTACTTGGTGTAATAATCCGTCACCAAGAGGTAGGTCTGCCCGTGTAGCTCACACATATCACTGGCTACCTTTGTCCATGGTACCACTGGCATCTCATGAGCTATCATAGCCTCACGCCTTTGTTCTGGTTGGTTCTCTTGACATGCCTTACATGTTCTGACAGCTCTCTCAATGTCCAGATATATACTTGGCCAGTAAACACATTCGCATGCTAGACGTTTTGTCTTTTCGATCCCCATGTGCGCCTCATGGAGCTGGTCGAGGATATCCATCCGTAGCTGCTCTGGAATTAGTACCTGTCGACCTTTGAAGAGAACACCGTCACAAATACCAATTTCATCACGGTATGGCCAGTACGGACGTAGGACCACAGGCAGCTCTGTAATCCTAGCAGGCCACCCTCCATGAACAACCTGCTGCAATGCTCGAAAGGTTCTATCAGCCTTTCCACACTCTCTGAGTTGGTCCTGTTTCCTTGAGCTGAAATCAATGAGGTCAAAGCGATGATGATCATCCACATCATCAAGCTCAATACCATCTACCCGTGTGTCCAACTGCAGTTCCTGATTGTTCCCTGGGTTCGGTAGCCTCGACAGCGTGTCTGATAGCATCATCTCACGGCCGGCCTTATACTCCAGATCAAAATCGTAGCCTTGGATTTTCACAAGAAGGTGCTGAAGCCGTGGAGGGGCGCTTGTAAGCGGTTTGCTGATGATCATGACCAATGGTTTGTGGTCTGTGTATACATTGAAGCGTTTCCCAAACACATAAGTATGGAACTTCTGTATGCCAGCAACAAGGGCCAGGGTTTCTCATTCAATGTTTGAATATGCAGACTGAGTGGGTGTCAGAGTACGTGACGCAAAAGCAACAGGCTTGTCATCCTGCAAAAGGCATGCACCCAGTCCCTTCTGTGACGCATCTACTTCCAAAACTGTCTCCTTGTCATGATGATAGTATGTTAGACAGGCGTCTGCATCAACACTCTGTTTCAGTTGCTCAAATGCAAACTGATGGTCTTCCTGCCACATGAATGGCACTCCATTCTTCAGTAAATCTCGGAGGGGTGCCACTTTGTCCGCAAAGAGGGGAATATGTGGTGACAGATAGCTCATCAGTCCAATGAATCGGCTCAAGTCTTCCTTATCCTGCGGTGACGGCATCTTCCGGATGTCGCAGATCTTCCCAGGATCAGGTGAGATTCCTTGTTTGCTGTAGATCGAGCTGAAGAAGTTGATACGGTCGGTCTTGATGATACATTTCAAAGATTTGAAAACCAGACTCTCTCTTCGTGCTACTTTCATCAGGTTCAGAAGATTACGATCATGCTTCTCTTCAGTTCGTCCTGATACCGCCACATAATCGGAGATACCAATACAGCCTTGTGCTTGCTCGAGTATGCGGTCCATGGCTTGCTGGAACAGATCCTGGCTGACACATAACCCAAAAGGCAATCTCTTGAAGCACCAGCGCCCAAAAGGTGTGTGGAATGTGGTCAAATCCTGGCTTTCCTCGTCCAGATGCACAGCCCAATAACCAGCCCGAGCATCTAATTTTGGGAATATTGTGGCGTCAGCAAATTCTGGGTTCAGCTTGTCTAATGTTGGTATTTTATGTGGACACCTCTTCAGCCAAGAGTTTAGGCGTTTCGGATCGAGACATACTCTTAAGCTCCCATCTTTCTTTACACTATTACAGATGGAAGAGCACCAATCCGTATGATAGTCCACTTTCCTGATGATACCCTGTTTTTCCATTTTCATTAGTTCCTCCTTCAACTTCCCTTTGATGTGAACACTACACTTCCTTGGTGCGTCAATCGATGCCTTTGCATCAGGCTTTAGATGAAGCCTCACTTTTCCTTTAAAATTCCCAATGCAGTCAAACCTGTCCGGGAACAGCCTTTTCAAATCATCCACGGAATTCACCTTGTAGGCCTGTTCCTCATGGCGCATTGGTTTCGGAATCCTTGATGCTGGAGGTGCAGCCTTCAGCAATGTCCTCCGTTGCCCAGCAATGCTGTTTATGGTGACGATGTTGAGCCGTTCACATGCTGGTAGTCCAAGTACTGCAGGTCCAGGTACTTCAACCACATATAACCTGTACTTGAACCAATCTGAGTCTTTATATCGACACAAAAGCTTGAGGATTCCATGACACTTGATCTCACTGCCATTGTAAGCAGTGAGCTTGGTCCCACCAAGCGGAGTCAGTTTTGACATCCATTTGTTTCCATACATGTCCTTCACAATACGCGTTGGCAAAGTATTCCCTGACGCACCTGTATCCACTTTCAACTGCAGTTTGTATACACCTTTCATGTCAGGGCATACAATGTTCAATAATGTGTACACTTCATCCCTCGTCTCCTTCATACACAGTGCGGATACCCTGATCACGTGAAACGGCTTGATGTGTTCATATGCCTCAGTGTCACTTTCGTAACTGTCTTCATCGCCTTCAGTACAATACCCCGACACTTCATTCACCGAGGTCCCATTATTGTTACTTCCCCGAAGCATACCTCTCAACTTGCTTCTGCTGACGCCACGGCCTCTTCCACCCATGGCAGGATGGCGGCTCCACTCGTATCCATCAGCATATCTCGTGCTTCGTTTGGGATTTTCACAACAATGGGCCCAGTGTCCCAGTTCACCACAATACTTACAATAATCATTGTATGCTGGGCAGTTCCGTGGTGGATGTGATAGTCCACACCTTTCGCACTTTTGTCGATGTGTCATGGCATTCACAGACGATGAAGGCCCTT
The DNA here is from genome assembly GCF_964187855.1 of Myxine glutinosa. Lineage (NCBI taxonomy): Eukaryota > Metazoa > Chordata > Myxini > Myxiniformes > Myxinidae > Myxine > Myxine glutinosa. The sequence goes on along the minus strand of NC_136267.1, from coordinate 99,076,434 downwards.
CCATCTTCTGGATGGCCTGCTTTTCGATTACCATTGCTTCATACTTGCGTCCCTCACTTAAAACCAGGTCCGTGTCGTACCTGACCTCCTGGTCGAGCAGATGCTTTTGAAAATCATCATGTGGGGTGCTCACATCAACTCGATAATCCGTTCCGAGAGTTCTGCTTCGGAGAAATTGCACAACCTTCCCTTCCGTCGGCATCGGTTGACGAAATCATCAATGGACTCTCCTTCTTGCTGCCGAAATCTCATCATTTCCAGCCGGTGAATCCGAAAGTTTACATGAATGTCCAACTGATCCTCGAATAATTTATATAATTTATCCGGATCCTTTTTATCATCCTCACTCAGAGTCGATGCATTGATCTGCCCCAGTCCTTCGTCTCCCACAGCAATCTGAATCTTGATGGCCTGCCTGGCTTTAGTATCGATGCCCTTGTCCGACAGCACCAAGTTCATTCATTGCTTGAATAACTTGAAGGTCTCCGCCAGCTCCGAGCTGGACCAGTCCATTGTCGGGAACTTCGCCATGTTGAAAAAACACGGAACGTGCTGCCGTGGTAATCCGTGAAGAAAACAAGACCAAACGTCAAACTGCTTGTTGATCTTCACGATCCCACCGCTGCCACCATGTAGTAAGTTCAGGAATCTCCTTTAATCAAGTTGTTTATTAAAGACGATACCAAGCTCTCACAGAGCACACGGCCATCATGACGAGCCGCCATTAACCACTGAAGCCATGCCCCCAGACGTCACCACGCAGTACGTAGTACCAATCACAACAGGCGACTCCTATTACACTTTGAAAGTAGATGGAACCCGTGACCCCACTGGGAGTGAAAATATAGTGTGGGGGCAGTGTGTGTGTGTGTGTGTGTGTGTGTGTGTGTGTGTGTGTGTGTGTGTGTGTGTGTGTGTGTGTGTGTGTGTGTGTGTGTGTGTGTGTGTGTGTGTGTGAGACTTTGCGTGACTTTGCAGCATTTTTTAAAATTGTAACTGGGTAGGTGTGTTGACTGTTGACGGCAAACTCTTATTATCAAGCCTTTACATCATAGATTCAGTTCTGAACGGCAGTTTGTGCCCCCCCCCCCCCCCCCCCTAATGCAGCATGTTACCCTAATGCCCCACGATTAGATTTGTTCTGACGCCGACTCTGACTCAGGTACCATTTGTCTTGACACTAAGCTCCTCCTCTCTGTCATGGGTGTGTGAGACCATGTACCTGGTGAAGTCTGCCTGCTCCTCCAGCCATTTACACCTTTCTGCCAGGTTTCTGCACCTGATTCTGTCCACCAGATGTTCCTTCTGGGCCTTTTCCCACCTTCCACTTTAATTCCCACAGCTCCCAGGCACACAACCATTTCCTCCTCTGATTATACCTCTGGTGTGGTGGCAACACAACCACTGTGGTCATTACTGCACTTTCCATGGCTCCTTCCACACTACACCACATGTCTCAATGCTTCTGCACCCTGCAGTCCTCTCCTCTGTAAATCTGGTGGTCTCTAACACACTGCACCACATTTGCTCCACATTGCCTTCCAAGGGCTCCAATACACTGCTCAGGGTTCTATCATGCATTCCTGGGGCTCTATCCTGCCGTCCTGGTGCTCTACTGTGCCTGCTACAGGCTTTGCTATGCCCTCCTCAGGCTCTGCAATCACACTTCACACAGGGTCTGCACTGATACTCTCACCCCAGGGTCTCTGCTCTCAATTTCCACTGGGTAAATACCTCCATCCACCACAGGGTTTGCACTCTTACCACAGTTATTTTATTAACACTCACAACGGGGGCATTCACTTTTGTCTTTGCCATGTGGGACTTTTGTCTTTGCCACGTGGGACTTTTGTCTTTGCCACGTGGGACTTTTGTCTTTGCCACGTGGGACTTTTGTCTTTGCCATGTGGGACTTTTGTCTTTTTGCAACGTGGGACTTTTGTCTTTGCCATGTGGGACTTTTGTCTTTGCCATGTGGGACTTTTGTCTTTGCCACGTGGGACTTTTGTCTTTGCCACGTGGGACTTTTGTCTTTGCCACGTGGGACTTTTGTCTTTGCAACGTGGGACTTTTGTCTTTGCCACGTGGGACTTTTGACTTTGCCATGTGGGACTTTTGTCTTTGCCACGTGGGACTTTTGTCTTTGCCACGTGTGACTTTTCTCTTTGCCACGTGGGACTTTTCTCTTTGCCACGTAGGACTTGTTCTTTGCCAACTGGGACATTTAGCTATGCTACCAACCAAGATGAGCAGAACCTGAAAAATATTGTGGCGATGCAGTTGCCCTGAAACAACGTGCAAATGCCTCATGGAAGGCAAATCTAACAGAAGTAAATCTTCGTTCCTTTCACAAAGATCAAAACAAGTGTGTGGCTACCCTCAGGAAAGCCGGGAAACAATAAATCTCTACTCTCAAGACTGAACTCTCAAACCTGTCTCCCTCCTCCAAATCCTGGTGGTGTCTGGTCAAATCTGTTTCTAGTCTCTGTTCCCCCTCCATCTCCTCCCTTACCTCAAACGGCTACACAGCTGACATGGCACATGAAAAAGCCAAATGCCTCAACTCTGTGTTTGCCTCAAAATCTTGTGTCCCAAACCCATCTCTCTCTGTACCCACCTTACCCAGTCGAACCCAGCTGTTCCTGAACTCTGTGTCCTTCTCTCCTGACAAGGTGGAGAAGTTTCTGTCAAACCTTGACTGATTCTGCAACTGGTCCAGATGGCATCAGCCCATGGGTCCTAAAATCCTGCTCTGCTGCTCTATCTCACCCTCTCTCTGGTCTCTTCACCCTCTCTTTTGCTCAAGATCATCTGCCATCTGCTTGGAAATCAGCAAACATTACCGCTTTACACAAAAAGGTGCAAAAAGAGATCCATGCAACTATAGACCAATCAGCCTGCTCCCAATCATCAGCAAGGTCATGGAATCCATCATTGCTTCTGATATTAAATCCTTCCTCTTCTCCAATGGCTTGATATCTGATCATCAATTTGGATTCAGACAAGGTCATTCTACTCTGGGCATGCTGCTTCTGCTGTCTCAACAATGGATGGAGGTCCTTAATGCCAAGCAGGAAATCAGAGCTGTTTCCCTTGATATATCACGTGCCTTCGATATGGTCTGGCACCCTGCTCTGCTCACCAAACGCTCCTATTATGGTATCCATGGAAATCTCCACACATGGCTTGCGGACTTCCTCTCCAGTCACAGTCAACGTGTAGCCCTGAATGGATTTCTCTCCTCTTCCCTTCCTGTTCAAGCTGGAGTTCCCCCAAGGCATTGTTCTGGGCCCTGTGCTTTTTCTGGTCTTCATCAATGATCTCTCTGATGCTCTGGAAAACCCTCTCTATATCTTTGCTGATGACTCCACTCTCTGCTGCTCCATATCTCAACCTTCGGCATGCAGCAGCCTCCTCACTCTCTGCAGACCTGGATAACATCACAAACTGGTCAAATAAGTGGAACATAGCAACTGTGCAGCTCATTACATTGGAGAGACTTCTAAGAGATTAAAAACAAGGCTACACGAGCATCAGTTAGCCTTACGTAGGAAGGACCCTCTCTCCCAGGTCGCAACACACAGCATCAAACAAGACCATCAATTTATGTTTAGTGTGGAGGAGGTGATAGGACAAGCGAACAACCAAGTGTCCAGACAATTGCAGGAGGCCTGGTATTCAAATGAAAATTCAATTAACAGACATGTTGAATCTGCATATGGCGAATCCGTGCATGTCACGGTTAGAAAGTAGAAACCCTCACGTCATTACCTCATTCATATTTAAAATCAATATCTCTATTTTCATTCCAAACAGCATCGTTCCAATCATACATTAATACTACTAGCAACGGTACCCGCCCTATGGGCAGGGCTTCAATTGGGAAGCCCAAATGAAAAGGAAAAATATCGGAAATTGAAGGCTTTTTTTATTTTAAACGATTCATATAAACATCCGTTGAATCATATCACACGCAAATCATAAAAATCTAAACAGTACATGGCGCCCATTTTGAAAAAATATTGAATTCTGCAAAACGGAAGCGGCCGCTACACGTCTTTCTCAGTCGCACGTTTGTGTGAAGAGTGCGCACCGAATCTGTAACACGGAAGCGGCCACTACACCTGTTTCTCAGTCGCTTTGCACACGCTGCCATGTTACTTCGGAGCCGCACGTTTATACAGGAAGAGTTCGCCAGGAGTCGATCTACTCTCTCCTGGTATGTAGAATTTCAACAAAAGCCACATCACTGTTCATATCGATAAATATTATTCCATCGTGTTTAGAAAAACTGGAAATTTGGAAAACTTGGAAAAACAATATTGCCTATTTTACTCCAGGGGGTCCTAGGATTACCCACCCAAAATATCGTTGCGATCGGTTCAGCCGTTTTTGCAGTACCTTCGAACGGACAGACAGACGGACGGACATTTGGTGAATTATGGTAAGATAACAAAATGCTGTGTTAAATCACGATTGTATTGAGATATTATCAAACCAGCTCATTGTCATCATCTGTTCACTTCCAGATTCAGGAGCAGGTCCGTATCGAGCCAATTTCAAAATTATAATTTTATTGAGGAACTTATGAAACCTCCTACCTACCTTACAACATCTTCTGGGACCACAAAACGTCCACAGAAGGTTTGGTGGGGCTAGCCCCAAAACTGAGGGAGTAGTTTCGGGAAGGACAGACAGATAGACACTCTTGTTTTACAATATTGTCGTATATACTGCATTTTGTTATTTTGTACAGTCATAGTGGTGCTGTCATTTTTAGATGGTGAAATGTTTTTTTTTTTTTTTTTTTTTTTTAAGGCAATGTGGTGTATTTTGTTCTCCCACTCACCCCCGCCCTACTGTTTCACATGATCCAGGAATGTCATTAAATCGAAACAGCACAACATGTTGTGTGACCGCATTGGAATGCACACCGCATTGGAAAGTGAAACATAATGTGCAACAATAGACGAACAAGAATGGTACAAGCTTCCAAACAACCCTCGTGTCCTCCACATGAAAACACTTACTTGAATTAATTTCCAATGAAGTGCTGTTTTCTTTTCTTGTTCAGTGATTCCATAACATACTAAAGCTTTTCCATTCACATTTTTCCCAAATGTGTAGCTGTAAAATATTAGAACAATGTCAACTAAACTGGCTGGATGCTTTATAAGTTTTCATTTAATATGATTTATTAAGATAATATGATTCAAACTCTTTATTCAGATCCATAGAATGACAAAGGCAATAGCAAAATAATAATACGAAGTCATGGTGTACTAATGTTGAATACAAATAATAATTTGTGAAAACAAAAGTGTTTACAATCTCCTATTTTAGGGAGTGTGGGAGGGATAGAAAGATTGGAAGGTTAAGGACATTAATTGAGAAGGTGGGCATGTGTGGCCAGGCACAGATACGAATAGCCCATGACAAGCAATCACAACCAGATTACTGATAGGTTACCAGCCTGCATTGGGAAAGGAAGAGACACAGAGCGAGGGCAGAGAGAGTGAAAAGGAAAGAGAGACGAGAAAAGGAGTGTTCAGGAGCTATACGCAAAGTATGTGACTTCTTTATGGCAATTGGTCTTAAACCTCCCTGCTACTGTCACCCTACCGACCTCTTCTCCCACCCCCCACAAAAAATGTGACTGTGAATGAGTGCAATGTCAACTATTTCAAAATTTTCGATCATCTTCCATTCTGCAAGTTATTTTTATTGGTGGCCTTTAACATCGCAGTGGACAATTGAGTGTTCCCTTCAGATCCCTCCAAATTTTACAAACTTCTTGTTGAATTTCCTGCTATGTTTTTGGAAATGCCCAATCATAGTCTCAAATCAATTATTTAAACGGCACATCTGCCATTTTTGGAGGAACTCTAAATTGTTCTAAATTGGTACGTCCAGTTGTGGTGAAGGCAAATCCAAGATGGCTGTGCCATGAAGATGAATATGTTGTGGCTCCGAAGGGACTGTGGCTCCGACACACCGCTCCCCCACATCCCCAAATGACCACATATTTTGTGCACGGCCACAGAAGCAGAAAGAAAACTAAAAGGAAAGATAAAATAACAGATACAAGGATAAAAGGAAGGACAAGAGAGAAAGAGAAAGGGAGAGAGACAATGGAGATAGAAAAGGGAGAAAGAAAAGTGAGAGAGAAAGAAAAGTAAGAGAGAATCGCAGGAGAGAGAATGAAGAGAGAAAAGGATAGCGGGAAAAGGACAGAGCAAAAAGGAGAGTGAAGAGGAACAGAAAGATAAAGAGAGAGAGAGAGGGAGAAAGAGAAAGAAAGAGATAAAGAAAGAAAGAGAAAGACTTTCCTGAAATGAAAGAGATGATCCAGGTAATTAATCGGTGATTATTTTATTTGCAGATATGTAGACAGGGATACTGTCACAGCCTGCGGATCGGATATGACGGGTATTGTTATGCACAGATTGCAGATATCAGCAAAATGGTACAGAGGATTTTCTAAAACAATAGGGTCATTTTTGTCAACCAAGAATAGGATTAGACCTAATATACTGCTGAATGCCATTGTAAGAGATCCGTTGTGTGCTCTGATAGAGAAGAATGGAGAAGCATTTGAAGAGGGGTTCTATGGTTGAGAGGATCAGTCTGGTTCGGTTGGGAACTTTCCAAAATGAAGGCAGGTGACTCTTCAGAAAATTTTACAAAAAGGAAAAGAAATGAAGAAATTAGTCTTTTACCAAAAGGGGGGAATTACCAAAAGCAGGGCTGAAAGACAAAATAGATGGAGATAGACAAACAAGTGATGCAAATAAGAACGAGAGGTAGGGGAGGATGCAGGGGGTGGACAAGATGGATATAGGAGCAAACTATCAAAAGAGAAAAAGTGTGAATTTGAGGGAGTGGGGGGAAGGATTATTAATGCAGGTAAGAAAGACCATGGTTTTGGATGGGGGAGGGGGAGGGGAGGATCTGAGATGGTGATGAGCAGCTGTCTTGTAGACCTCAAGGGAAGAATGAGATTGATGCTAATATGGTAGTTGGTTCCACAAGTGGAAAAAAAATTGGAATTAATGAGTGGAGGTAAGTAATGATTCTGGATTTTGGGAGTTTCAGTGGAAGGGGGTTGATGGTGGATCGCGTACGCCTGGCAGAAACCTGGAGGCGGGGAGAAGGACAAAGCACGCAAACAGCAGAGGGTACAAGACCAGAAAGGGGGCAGTAGAAAATAGAGAGACCTGATAGGCCCATCGACTCAGCTTCATCAAGAGATATTTCACTGATCCTGAAGGCCTTGGTTTCCATGGCGTCAAGCTAAGCAAGATATGAGGCAGGGGCACCAACCCAAAGGTGAGTGCAGTATTCCATCAAACTGTGTATGATGTCCTTTGAGGTGGATAAGAGTTCAGGTGTGCCAAGGAAGGACTTTGCATGACGTAGGATGCCCAGTCGGTAGCTGGCATGTCAGGCGAACGTTGAGGTGTGGTTTACCCAAGAAAGATCATGGCTGGTAGTGAGACACAATAGTTGGAGTGACTGAACTTCTTCAAGAGGATTGTTACGAAGATAGATGGGAGGGATGTGAGAGTGTGAGAATTGGTAGGATTGAAAGACATACTCCAAGAGTTGCAGCAGATTGTGATTTTATCAAAGACTGAAGAGAGGGAAGAGGCTGATGCCTGTATATCTGAAGGATGAGTGATGTCATGGCAGTGGATCATCAGAAAATAGATTAAAATGTTTTTTTCTGGAGAGTCAGACAGATGGTTGAAGAAGATTAAGAACAGTAGGGGAAGGCGGGGCAAGTTGAGCATAGGGGTAAGTTGAGCCACCACCTCCCAGCCAGTTATGAATGAGTCAGACATTGTGGTGGCGCCATCTATAGATGCCCCATTGCATAACTCCAAATTCTGCCATATTGTTTTCTAAATTAAAACAGAACCCAGTGTTGCAGAGGGAAAAATCCAATTTTCAGCCATAAAAGTAAAAAGGTGTAAAACAGGTAAGTTCACGTTTCTTCCATATCCAGCATCTATCTATAATTCCAGTAATCTCTGTGTGTCTGTATGCGACCGCTGTTTCTCGACAACTACCGGTCCGATATACTTGAAACTTGCCAGGTATATTGCTGGGGACCCGAGGATGTGCCTTTTCAAGGTTTGAAATTAATCGGACAAGTGGTTCCCAAGGTATGGTCACCGTACTCGCAAGCCGTTCGCTTTGGCTTTGCGAATGGACCAAACCATTTCATGTAAATAGAGGGGGGGGGGGGGGGGGATAGTCACCGTACTCGCAAGCCGTTCGCTTTGGCTTTGCGAATGGACCAAACCATTTCATGTAAATAGAGGGGGGGGGGGGGGATAGTCACCGTACTCGCAAGCCGTTCGCTTTGGCTTTGCGAATGGACCAAACCATTTCATGTAAATAGAGGGGGGGGGGATATAATTTTAGATATATATATAGTACGGGCACGCCCTAGTAGATATAATATGGATATCAGATGACAATTGTTAGTCCAGGTATGTCTCCATTCTTGTCATAGACTTTAATATGATGGATGCATAGAATATGTGTGTATGTGGAGACATCTCAGAAAGTTCAGACTGGGGTAAGTTGAGCCAGACCCTACGGGGCAAGTTGAGCCAGGCTCAACTTGCCCCGTAGGGTCTGGCTCAACTTGCCCTGTAGGGTCTGGCTCAACTTGCCAACTCATGTTGGTGGAGATAATAATAATTAGCATTTATAATGCGCTTTTCCCCAAAGGCTCAAAGCGCTTACAGAATACCATATTATTACCCCGGTCATTGGATTTGAACTGGAAGACATCGTGCGTAAGCTGCCACAGCCTAAGTGCGTTGGCAGTTCTGCCCGTTGTTCTGGACAGCTTGTGTTCAATTGTGACTTGTCAGTTTGGCAGCTTAATTGACTTGATTTCTGACATGTTTTAGTTTTAGTTCCAGATCCAAATGATGAAGCTGGCATTGATGAGCAAGATATTGTGCCTTAATTGCCACAGTCTGACTGTTGGCCTTTCTGGGTGTATTTGGGACACTTTTGCTTTATTGTGACTTAAAACTGTGGCAGCTGTTTTCAACTCAATCCAGCTGCCACATTGAATTATAACCATGAACACAAGGTACATGTAAATATTTCGTTCAGTGTTGTAACAAGTACATTAAATATTTTTCAGGCAGACCAATTTTTGTACTTCAGTTATCTTTATTTGGGGCAATGATCAACTATTTGGGATACTTTTTGTTTAATTGTGACTTGAAACTGTGACAGGTGGATTGAGTTGACTTTTCTTACCACAGTTGACAATCTTGTTTTTCTATGAGAGTGACTCAATTTGTTCGTAACTGATTACTATAACCATGAACACAAGGTAATCATTTCGTTCAGTGTTGTAGAACTTTACAACATTAATTTTTTTTTGGCAAAACAATGGTTTTCTACTTTAGTTATCTTTATTTGGGGCAATGATCAACTTACCTCTATGTGGTACAACTTACCCCAGAGGTTGGATCAACTTACCCCTCAGGCGGGCAAGTTGAGCCATTTGGCCTCCGTTTTTTCAAAGGTCACCGTGACTTTCAGTGTGGGGATAGAAAGTAAGAACAAGCTACAAAATGTTTCCCAAGGATTAAATTAGAAGGCAAGATACTCATTTGTGCAAGATCATCAGTAAATTCAGTCCTAACATTCCAAGAACAAAAACTGGCTCAACTTGCCCCGCCTTCCCCTATTTGGCCTTGAACACTGCCTTGGGGCACTCCAGCCTTGACCGGGAGAGGAGATGAAAGGATACTGTTGAGAGCCGACTGTTGGCTACAAGAGTAGAGGAAGTCAGTCATCCAAGAGTGGAGTTAGCCTTGAATGCCATAAGCAGAGATTTTGGGTAGCAGGGTTGGATGCCATTTGATATCGGAAGCTTAAGATATGTCCAAAGAGATGTAGGGCTGGGAGATATTGCATTTTTGCTAATTGACTACGTCCCTCCAAATATCGACGAGCCATATAATGACGTAGCCTAATCACTGATACCACCTGGGGGTGAAAGCTGGTGCTTGGGGGATACACGCTATCATTGTTTATACAGGGTCCGGCTGGGAGGTGTGACGAATTTTCAGAAAACTCGTACAGTTATTTTTAGTCGAATTTCAATTTTTTTTTTTTTAAAGACTACATATATAATGCCATTTAATACACTGTAACAAAGACATTTTAAAAATGTAATTCATGTTTGAATTGGGTATAACAATGCAAGTGGGGGTCTAGCGCATGCGTGATGGCTGTTGGTTACTCGTTGTTAGGCGCCATTTCAGTAGCCATGGAGCTGTGGACGATTGAACATCGCGTCTTTGTTGTTGAGACGTTTATTCAAATGGGTAGTTCGGTGGTGCTTACACAGCGCAGATTTCGTACTCACTTCAATGTTGGTCGACGTGGCGCCGTTCCGTCTCGAAACACAATATTGAAGTGGGTAAAAAACGTCAGGACAACTGGATCTGTGAGGCCGGGAGCAGCTCGGGGAGGTGATCGAACCGCTAGGACCCCGGAAAACATCGAAAGGGTTCGACAAGCTGTGGAGGCCAGCCCTCGTCGGTCAGCGGTACGGCACGCTCGCGCTCTACGGATGTCAGACAGATCAGTTCGTCGAATTTTGCACTTGGACCTTCATTATCACGCATACAAAATCATGGTGGTTCAAGAACTGCAGCAGAATGATTTCGTACGGCGGTTTACGTTCGCAGAAAGAATGCTGGAACTGCTGAGGGATGCTGCTGTGCTGAGAAATGCTGGAACTTTTCCGCGCGTCTGCAAGAATGCTTGGACAAGAACAACCGCCATTTAGATGATGTCATTTTTCAAACATGAATTACATTTTTTAAATGTCTTTGTTACAGTGTATTACATGGCATTATATATGTAGTCTTTAAAAAAAATAAAAATTGAAATTCGACTAAAAATAACTGTGTATGAGTTTTCTGAAAATCGTCACACCTCCCTGACGGACCCTGTACAAGCCTAATACTGACCCACTGTGCAATAGCTCAAATATATAGCTGATTATCACCATGTAATTTGCCCTGAAATTAATGTAAATACCTTGTGCTCTCATTGAAAGCAGTGTTTGTCATTGTCCAACACATCATCATATTAATGGGTACTTTTGAACATTAATTGCACTTTAGCAGAATGGCGAAGAAGCCGCTGTGGCTCAAGATCGGACTTCATGTAAACTGTATAATGTATATTGAAGTATCTGGATTTCTCCATCCCCTGACCCTCTGCCTGACATGTTCTTTTTGCTGGAACGTCATTACGGCATTACGTCTATCACAAATCTAGGCCTCTATGGACATGCAAGTCATCCTTATGTCAAGCATTCAACCTGTCCTGTGCTTATCTATTTCTTTAAACCTTTTTATTTGTTCACGATGGGCACATGGGGGCCCTGCTCCACCAACCAGATTCTGTTTCTGGGCAGAGGGACGGGACCCGGCCATTAACCAACAGGGAGGCTCTGTCTGCCCTCGTGAGTTCTGTACCAATGGCGGTCTTGGGGCCGCCGGATAAGGAGGGGTGGGGAAGGGATAAATAAAGGGAGAGAAGCAGGGAAGGAAAGATTGAGATTGTGAGAGATTTCAGACATTCAGATTCTTCTGAGAGATCCGCCAATTCCTTGTATGAATTCTAACCACCCCCACCCCCCCCCCCCCCCACCAAAACACCCCCCCCCCCCCAATTTATGCATGCTTGTAATAAACTTGTGAACGATTTAGCATTGTGTCTCGACTTATCCTGTTCAGGCTTTGGTCTGAGATAGCCCTCCTGCCAAAAATTTGCACAGACGGTTGATTGGCCTTTGATAGGCATTTGATAGAGGGTGGGACACATGTAATTTGGGACACATGTGGTGTTTGATAGACACACTTAACGTTGGTTTGCTCAGCCATTTAGCATCCGTTGCACGACCGCAGGCACAGATCCCTATCTACTCCAGTCATATTGCCGGTAGGGTAAACCGACACTGGGTGTGAGGATCTGACCAAAGGTGAGTGTTGCAGACGGCGTCCAAGGTCTTTTTATAGACACATCGGCCTTTCGGACTTATTCGGCCCACATTCACACCACGTATGTTACCCCTGACCAAAATACTTTTGGCATTGACATCACGTTGGCAAATATCGTTTGGGCAATCTCAACCATTATAAATCTGTACATCATAATGCAGGTATTTTAAAAGTACCTGGCCTCAATCTTCACTTTTAGTTCCATGTCTTTCACATGAAAAAATGGTTTTTCTGGTAGTATCTTCACATCAAATGTCGGTTCAACTGCAGCAGAAATATTCACACAGAAAAATAAGAATTCTCTCCATTTTCAACCTGTCAGAATCTTCAACTTTAAAACTTGGTGAAACTGAACATTGCAACAATTAAATGAACTAGGACGTGCCCGTACGTGGGTGCCCGTTCGGAAAAACATTCCAAACCGCGTGGCAGTAACGACCACAGAACCCCCCCCCCCCCTCTATTTACATGAAATGGTTTGGTCCATTCGCAAAGCCAAAGCGAACGACCACAGAACCCCCCCCCCCCCCTCTATTTACATGAATGGTTTGGTCCATTCGCAAAGCCAAAGCGAACGGCGAACGGCTAAATCGCCATAGCTCGGTAACTACTTCTCCGATTAATATGAAACCTTGAAAAGGCACATCCTCAGGTCCCCAGCAATATACCTGGCAAGTTTCAAGTATATCGGACCCGTGGTTATCGAGAAACAGCGGTCACAGACATACATACAGACATACAGAGATTACTGGAATTATAGATAGATGAAAACCAATACCATGGTTCCACAATAAGGTATTTTTTTAATTTTACATAAAAGAACGCATTATATAGCTGGGATTTGTCACCAAGAGCAACAAACAAAGGCACAGTAAATTTCTTTTTTTCTCTTTCATCACTAAAATAAAGGAATATCAGTGAAGATGTTGTTTTTTCTCGCTTTGTAAAACCTTTGCCAAGAGCTAAAATTTCGCACCTCATCCTTTCTGTATACCCTTGTTGTTTTGTCCCTGTGTTGTGTTTTATATCCATTCAATTATCTTACCCACTATACTTGACTCTGTCATGTTAAATTTGTGTTTGTGTCTGTTTGGGCCTCAGGTAGATAACGTCTAAATCTCCGGCTTCAGGTCTGACACATACAGTCACGTGAAAAAGTAAGTACACCCCATGTAAAGTTTTGACTTTTTCAACATATTTCAACATAAAGCTATTTGATCTTCATTTCAACAATATTGATAGATAGATAAGACATTTTGTAGTCCATTGTATAATTTAAATAAACATAAATGCAAATTTCACATGTGGAAAAAGTAAGTACACCCTTGGCTCTAATAGGTGGTATTGCCCCCTTTGGCAGAAACAACCTCAAGTAGGCGCTTCATATAACTGTCTACCAGTCTCTGACATCGACTGGGAGAAATATTTGCCCACTACTCCATGCAGAGTTCTTTCAGCTATGCGATGTTTGAGGGGTTTCTTGCATGCACAGCTCGTTTCAAATCCCACCACAACATCTCGATGGGATTTGGATCCAGGCTTTGACTTGGCCATTCCAGAACCCTCCATTTCTTTCTTTTCAGCCATTCCTTGGTGGATTTACTGGTATGTTTAGGGTCATTGTCATGTTGCAAGGTTTACCTTCGGTTGAGCTTCAACTTCCCGACAGATGGCCTCACATTATCCTCAAGCACCCTCTGGTACAATGAAGAATTCATAGTGGACTCTATGATGGTGAGCTGCCCAGGCTCTGATGCAGCGAAGCTCCCCCAAACCATAATATTCCCACCACCATGCTTTACAGTTGGTATCAGGTTCTTGTGGTCAAATACTGTCTTTGGTTTTCGCCAAACATGTCTTCTGGTACTGTGGCCAAATAGCTCTACCTTTGACTCATCTGTCCAGAGCACCTTGTTCCAGAAGTGCTGGTCTTTGCCCAGGTGTTCATTGGCAAACTTTAGTCTTGCCCTGATGTTCTTTCTGGACAGCAAAGGTTTCCTCCTGGCACACCTCCCATGTAGATCAAATTTGTGCAGCCTCTTTCTAATGGTAGATTCGTGCACTTTGACATCAACAGTGGCAAGATCTAACTGTAGGTCCCGTGATGACATTCTGGGGTTCTTGGAGAATTATTTCAGCATCTTGCGGTCTGCTCTCGGGCTGAAGTTGCTGGGGCGGCCTGGCCTGAACAAGTTGGCAGTTGTTTGGAATCTTCTCCACTTGTAGATGATCTTCCGGACAGTCGAATGATTGATTTCAAATTGTTTGGAGATCTTTTTAAATCCCTTCCCAGACTCGTAGGCATCTATAACCTTCTTTCTGAAGGCCTCAGAGAGCTCTCTTGATTTAGGCATGGTGACGCCGCACACTTCAACAACAAAGAGCAAACCAAACGGAATGTCTGAGGTTTAAAGAAGACAGGTTCCTCCAAGATCCTCTATAACGATGTTCTAATCATTTGCACCTGAGCCGATGCACCTGATTCTAATTTTAGGTATTTGAAGTAGTGATAAATGTAGGGGTGTACTTACTTTTTCCACATGCGAAATTTGCATTTATTTTTATTTAAATTATGCAATGGACTACAAAATGTAAATGTTTCATGATATTTGTTATATTATATCACCTTTATCTATCAATATTGTTGAAATGAAGATCAAATAGCTGTATGTTGAAATATGTTGAAAAAGTCAAAATTTTATTTGGGGTGTACTTACTTTTTCACGTGACTGTAATCTCTCTTTTTATCCTGGGCCATGGGTGTCGTCCTCCCATGATTTTGTTATTGTACCTATATTTTTCCACTTACATTTTCCAAAATATTCTCCAAAAGCAAAAAGAAATAATCTTATTTTACATGTAAATATTACAATCTCATTCTGCCAATTATTATTACATCCTTTGCTTTTTCTCTTTCCTACTCCTTCTCAAAATTACTTAAATAATTAATTTGATTCTTTGGTTGTAAGCCTCTAAATGACAGGATTCATCTCTCTTTTCTCTTCCACACATACATCCTGTAGGACCCGGCGATCCACCACACGTCCACCACCCCTCACCACCATAAGCTGCAACCTCCCACCCCAAGTGTGCATCCTGCAGCCCCAACTCCATGCGTCTCCCAGACCCCTTACACATGCCTCATAGTCCCTCTTTCACTCACCTCACAACTCCAATTTCATGCAACTCTCATTTAAGTGTCCCGCAGGCCCCTTCCACGTGTCCCGCTGACCCCTACGCACATCCTGCAGACCCCCTTCACATGACTCGCAGTCCACCTATGGGCTTCCAGCAAACCACATCCTCCAACTGTCCTGCAGGACACCTTCAGAGCGTCCCGCAGCCCACCTTCAGAGCGTCCCGCAGCCCACCTTCAGAGCGTCCCGCAGCCCACCTTCAGAGCGTCCGGCAGCCCACCTTCAGAGCGTCCTGCAGCCCACCTTCAGAGCGTCCTGCAGCCCACCTTCAGAGCGTCCTGCAGCCCACCTTCAGAGCGTCCTGCAGCCCACCTTCAGAGCGTCCTGCAGCCCACCTTCAGAGCGTCCTGCAGCCCACCTTCAGAGCGTCCAACATTCTTCACCGCGATTCTAGTTCAATTCCCCCATGCATCGAGCAGCCCCCACCGTGCATCCTGATGCCCCAAAAATGCATTGGAGCACCCCTTCCATTCCTCTCTGCCACGCAGCCCTCACCCTGCATCGTGCAGCCCTTACTACACATTGCACAACCTCAACATATATCATGCAGTCTCTACTATGCACCATGCAGCCTTTACTGCAGGTTCAGCAGCCACCACAGTGTGTCACATAACATCCACCACACATCGCGCAACACCTACCGTGCATCGCGCATCACCAACCGTGCATCGCACAACACCTACTGTGCATCGCGCATCACCAACCGTGCATCGCACAACACCCACCGTGCATCGCACAACTCCCACCGTGCATCACACAACTCCCACCGTGTATCGCACAACACCCACCATGCATCGCACAACACCTACCGTGCATCGCACAACACCCACCGTGCATCACAAAACACCCACCGTGCATCGCACAACACCCACCGTGCATCGCACAACACCCACCGTGCATCGCACAACACCCACCGTGCATCGCACAACACCCACCGTGCATCGCACAACATCCACCGTGAATCGCACAACACCTACCGTGCATCGCACAACACCTACCGTGCATCGCACAACTCCCACCGTGCATCGCACAACTCCTACCGTGTATCGCACAACACCCACCATGCATCGCACAACACCTACCGTGCATCGCACAACACCCACCGTGCATCGCACAACACCCACCGTGCATCGCACAACACCCACCGTGCATCGCACAACATCCACCGTGAATCGCACAACACCTACCGTGCATCGCACAACACCTACCGTGCATCGCACAACACCTACCGTGCATCGCACAACACCTACCGTGCATCGCACAACACCTACCGTGCATCGCGCATCACCAACCACGTGTCGCACAACACCCAGCACGCGTCGCACAACACCCAGCACGCGTCGCACAACACCCAGCACGCGTCGCACAACACCCAGCATGCATCGCACAACACTCAGCATGCGTCGCACAACACCCAGCACGCGTCGCACAACACCCAGTATGCCTCGCACAACACGCAGCACGTGTCGCACAACACCCTCTCGTTCTCTCTTTTGCTGTTTCTAATACTTCGTCCCCTTGCTGATTGTAGCCAATTGTGCCCCGCTACACCACTACCACTTCCTCATTCATGAACCCTCGTTCTTGTAGAGAGAGGGAAAATAAAATAACTAGACTGTAGTGATTGGCATAATGACTTGATTTTGTTCAGAGGTTGATCGAACTTGTCATTCTATCATGACAATTTAGAGACTTACAGCTTATATATGTTGGAACCCATCTGTGGATCGGTCCCATCGGCCGATGGGTCTGACCCATCTGTGGATGCACGAGAAATGACAATGCAGACCCATCGGCCGATGGGTCTGCGCCATCTGCGGATGTGTTGTTCACCTTGAAGGAATGTGTATGCATCAATGGTGGATGAGTATGTTTATTTGAACCTAAAAATATTATCTTATTTTTATCTTATCGACAAACGGTTATCGACAAACCACATGTCACGGACTGCTTTATAAACATTTATGACATCAATTGCTTATTTTTAGGTTCAAATAAACATACTCATCCACCATTGATGCATACACATTCCTTCAAGGTGAACAACACATCCGCAGATGGCGCAGACCCATCGGCCGATGGGTCTGCATTGTCATTTCTCGTGCATCCACAGATGGGTCAGACCCATCGGCCTATGGGACCGATCCACAGATGGGTTCCAACATATAGATACTCACATGTGCGTGATGTGGTGCAGATTCTGCCTGCATCGACCACTAATTGGGTCTACAATGTGACAATAATATCAAGCTTGAACTTTTATCTTCATTCCAAAAACGGCAATCATTTTGTTATACTTTGCCTGAGAACCTGGATTACCATTGAGAGCCTCAATTAATTTTCAAGATCTTAAAATGAAAAACTGGCAACGTTTTATCTTCCAGCCCATTACACAGATTACAGTATTGTCCAATTCAGCACGTAAGTGTTGGTGATGTCATTGAAAAGTTTTGGAACTTGCCATATTCACGAACTTGGAACTCTGTAGTGTAGTTTTTTTGACATACTTCTTCAAAACAAGTTTGTATAAGCCAGCGGCCATATCTATGGGGAAAAAATGAAAAGACTTCATGCATTGCACCCATTTAACAACAAGCAAGGCAGACACACAAGAAAAGGCAGATCTCTAAATGCAATCTCGGTAATGGTTTAAGAGGAGCAATTGTTTATATAAAACGAATTCAAGAACAACTAGAACGACACTCGGTAGCAAGCACACCTCCAGCAGATTGAACAGTTTACGTTTTGTATCCCACTGATAGGTCAGATCTGGATCCGACATGGACCAAAATCTAATCGCCTTGTTCTTGTCACCTAACCAACTCATCCACCAAGTTTTGTCATAAGTCGTCAAAAACTATTTGAACCGTCATGCTATGTATAGTTTTGGCCCTATCACGAAATGGTGAAGAATCACTTAAAAAATTTAAATTCAGATCTTCGCCAAAATCGAATCATTTCATCCTTGTCACACACGCTACCTCTCCACCAAATCACATCGGAATCCGTCCACAACATTTTGAGATATCCTGTTCACAAACTGACAAACCGACAGACAAACAAGAAGGTGTCATGTGGTAAGCCTGACAGGTATGATGAAAATCGAGAGAATCAATAATACATTGATTAATTGTGTCATTCAAATAAATAAATAACAATCGTAAAATAATTAATTCTTAATCAATCGGCTAATAGCATTCCTAAACCACCACTGTTTCATCCAAATATGTAACTTTTTGAAAATTAAGTAATTAATTGGAAAATAAAATAATTAATCGAGTAATCAATAAATCTAAAATACCCTTTACAGCCAAATCACTTGGTCATTGTCATGTCCATATACCAGCTTCCTAGCTCAAAAGGTGCCTGAGATATGTTGACCTTAAGAATAATTGGTGGTTGAATGCAGTGACCTGATCCTCTTCAAATTCCAAATCAATCAAATGAAAATTGACAATTTTAGAAATCTGACAAAGTTGTTGATAAAAGTACAGGGAAGTGCTGCAATAGCAGCATGGCCCGATACTTTTATTCATTTTACAAAGGTATTTGCAAAGATGCATTTGATTAAGAATTACAGAAGACAGACTGACAAGAAAAAGAAAAACATTTTAAACTTGTGGATCCAAAAAAGAAATGTTGCAACATTGTATTCAAAAATCAAGAATAAATTCACAAAAACTCTTTTAAATCGGTATTTAATTACTTGCCACACTACATGCCTTGCATGGTGTTGCATGTGGTTCAGAGAGATAACACCTCATTGATGATACATTTTTATCTTTGATACACAGATAATCCAGGATTGGTGATTACCGCAAAAAGCACCTTTTTTGCAGATGCATTAAATACAAAAAGGTGACATTCAGATATAAAATGGTGTTCAGATACAAAAAGCACCTTTTTTGCAGATGCATTAAATACAAAAAGGTGACATTCAGATATAAAATGGTGTTCAGATACAAAAAGCACCTTTTTTGCAGATTTTGACGATGTTGGTTGGGGGCTGTTCACAGATTTCCTGCAGCTTGTTACCAAGGTTGTGGACCTAGAATAATAATAATCCCCGATGTATATAGGTATCATTTATGGGATATAGCCTTTTAAATCACACCATGTCTGTTTTTCCCGAAAAGTTATGGTTTTCCTTCTGGGTATGTGACGTGTTAGATAGGGTGATGTAATATACACTGGGAAAATGGTGGTAAAACCCAGAATTGATTTTTGCCTCCGCCACCAAGGGTGGATGAAGGTTATGCTTTCACCCCTGTGTTTGTTTGTCCATTTGTCTGTCCGTTTGTCTGTCAACAACATACGTATCACAAAAAAGTTGTGGACGGATTCGGATGAAATTTGGCAGAGATGTAGCGTATGTGACAAGGACGAAATGATTAGATTTTGGTGAAGATCCGGAGATCCGATTTTGGTGATTCGGATCCGGCTACGAGAATTTTTAAAGTTATTCTTCACCATTGGGAGATAGGGCTAAAAACGATGCATTGCAGAATATCTCTAAAAGTTGTGGACGGATTTGGATGAGATTTGGTGGACCGGTTGAGTGTCTGACAGCGACGATTCGATTCGATTTTCATGAAGATCTGAATATGCATTCGGATATGAGAATTATTTAATTTTTGTAATGATTCTGCACCGTTGGGAGATCGGGCCAAAAACGATGCATAGCAGGATATCTCAAAACGTTATGGATGGATTTGGACGAAACTTGTTGGACAGGTTGAGTGTGTGACAAGGAAGAATCGATTCAATTTTGGTGAAGATACGAATCCGGATCCAGCTAGTATAAATTTTTAAGTGATTCTTTCACCATTGAGCGATATGGCCAACCAGGCGGAGGTATGCTCTCTACTGAGCACCGTTCTAGTTTTTATATTCCTTTAAATCTCTTTATACCTTTATTTAAATTTAATTATTTACTTGAAGACTGCAGAAAACAAATCGCCTTCATAATACTTCCAAGAACCATGACATATATATATATATATATATATATATATATATATATATATATATATATATATATATATATATATATATACACATATACATATATATATATATATATTGTTATGAATTTGGTAGAGCAACATCTAGAGCTAGGTACATCTGAATAGGTAGGTATTCGGCTGTCGTGACAGGGACTCTACATGTAATAAGTTCTTGATGTTTAGGCGTTTGTCGGGGGAAGATGTATGATTGTGGATCTACCTGGAGGTTCGAGTGTTAAATAGTGAGGGATTAAAGGTAACGCCCCTGTGAGTTTCACCTAGTAGTCAAACCTTTGTCCATTATGGCACTGCAAACCACATAAACATTAGTTAGGTCCTTAGCGCAACATTAAATAATTCCTTTCCCTGACAATGACTTCGGAACAAATGGACAGGAAACCAGGCCAAAAACACCGCCACAATTGGCCGCCACCGTTTACACCTCCAAGGCCTACAAACCTCGCCTGGCACGTGTTATAACACAAGGACCGCGGGGTCGGGGACGGGAGAGTGGAGCGATGCCGCAGAGGGCGTGACCTGGGCGAGCCGGCGAGTTGGGAGGCTATTATTGGCTGAGGAGTGCGCCAATGTGACGTGATCGGCAAGAGATATATTCGACGGTCGGACGCCATTTTTAGGGAGAGTTCGTTGGAGTTGGCAGTTGGCACTGAACAGTTGGACTTGGCTGCCAGCACTCCCGAAGAGAGTCGAGTCGAGTCAAGTGGAGTTCGTTTGCTTTGTGCAGCCCTGCGTTGGACCGTTGGAGCAAAGGAGCTCGTGGTGTGGGTGGGCCGTTGAACCGACGAGGCCTGGTGGCGCTTGGAGGCGGACGGAGAGGGCCGCGGGGCCGTGGAACTTGGAGTGAGGCGTGCCGCGGGACGAAAGGAGCCGGGTGTTGGACGGCGGTCACCAAGACGACAAGGACGAGATAAGGCCGTACCCGCGAATACACTTTGCATAAAACTAAAAGACGTGTTATTTTCGTATTCACCTCCCTCGTATCGTGTTTGATATCTGTTGTGTGTGGGATCCCAATTTAGGCTTATTCGAGTTATTAGTATTACCGGCGCGGGCTTTTTCACTGTCTTTACTTATAAATAATAAATCCTTATATTATTTTCTGTATATATCTGAACGCAGTTTTCCTGGGTGTTTCATTTTAATAGATAGGGCTGCGGAGCTTGCTGTGTCTGCCCTTCCGCGCGTTTAACTTTGTGTTGAGTTTGAATCCGCCATTGAGTTTTCGCCTCGGGAGTGTAAAGTCTCGCAATCGGCCATCCGTAACTGTGGTGTTAATCACGGTTGCGTGACAATATATATATATACATATATATATATATACGCCGTTTTTTTAATTCAATCTCCCGATTATTTATTCAATGCAAATGAGACGCCCTGCTCGTACTGTGGAGTTTCTACTATTTCTCACAGTTATATATATATATATATATATATATATATATATATATATATATATATATATATATATATATATTGTCGCGTAACCGTGGTTAACACCACAGTTACGGATGACCGATTTGCGAGACTTTAACTCCCGAGGCGAACACTCAATGGCGGACTCAAGTTCAACACCAACGCGCGGAATGGCGGGACGCAGCGAAGGCTCCGCAACCTTATCTATTAAAATCAAACACCCAGGAAAACTGCGTTCAGATATTATGTACAAAAAGTAATATAAGGGTTTATTAGGAAAAGTAAAGCCAGTGAAAAAGCCCGCCGGTAAATCTAATAACTCTAATAAACCTAAATCGGGACGTCCCCACACGACTGACAGCAAACACAAACGAGGGAGATTAATCACGAAAATAACATGTCCCGTCGTTCAAAATATACGCGGAGATCGGGCTTATCTGTCTTTGTCGTCTTGTATTGTTGGTGTCCAGCACCGCTCCTTCCGGCCCGATCGCACACCACGAGGCCCCTCGCTCCAAGCACCACGCGTCCGACGCAGGCCAGCGGCTCCACTTGACCAGGGACAGGAAGGACTCCTTTCAACTCCACTCGACTCGACGCGGGAGTGCTGGCAGCCAAGTGCCAACGAACTGCTCAGTGCCAACTAGGTGTGCTCTCGTGTGTCTCCTGCGACTCCCTACAACCCGAACTGCACTCGAACTGCGACTGGAATGGCGTGTCCTCTCCAACTCTCCACCACCGCTCAACTCTCTGGTGCCTGCCTGCGTCTGCGTCAGTTCGAAATGGCGTGTCCTCTCCAACTCGTACTGGCGAACTCCGAAATGGCGTCCGACCGTCGCCTATATTGGTGGCCGATGACGTCACATTGGCGCACTCCTCAGCCAATCAAAGCCTCCCGCGACTCCTGACATCTCCCCCCTCCGCCACCCTGCGGTCCCGGCATAACACGTGCCGGCCAGGTTTGTAGGCCTTTGGAGGTGTACACGGTGGCGGCCAATTGTGGTGGTGTTTTTGACCTGGTTTCCTGTCAATTTAATACGAAGTCCTTGTCAGGGAAAGGGGATTATTTAATGTTGCGCTAAGGACCTAACTAATGTTTATGTGGTTTGCAGTGCCATAAAGGACAAAGGTTTGATTACTAGGTGATACTCACAGGGGCGTTACCTTTAATCCCTCACTATTTAACACTAGAATCTCCAGGTAGATCCACACTCATACATCTTACCCCGACAACCGCCTGAACATCAATAACTTATTACATGTAGAGTCCCTGTCACGACAGCCGAATACCTACCTATTCAGATCTACCTAGCTCTAGATGTTGCATTACCAAATTCATAACACAGCCCCCCCCCTGGAACCGTAGCTCCTGCAAGGTTCACCGCAGGGCTACCATTCCAGCCTTAACACTTACTGTCACACACTTAATTAACCTATGAAATAAATCAGGAAGGGCTGTGGGAAGTGAGTCGGACTACCTACCTACACTTCCTTAACATGCTGAACCCCTTAACCATCATGCAAGTATGTACATCTTCTTCGTTGTTCCTGTGGAGGGAGGAAACAACAACACACAACACTAACTTAACCACAAAACTTAACCATCTTTCCAAAACTCAAAACTCTAACCTTTGTACATACCCCGGTCTACAGACCGCGTCCCCCGGTGGATGCCACAAGACTCAACCTTACCTGCGGGGCCATCCCCAATGCATCCCCCTAAATTTCCACGGGCCCCGTCCAGATGTTACAGGTGAGTGACACGGCTCGGTGGATTTCGCCCACATTCATGCAACACAGACCCCTTAACCACTCATTCTCATTCCATAGGTCATCAAGGCATTGCAAAAATCAACAAAGCACTTATTCCCAATACACCCCCTGCAGGACCATGGCATTGATGTCATTCACGTGTGTGTGCATTCCTCAACTAGGCAGCGGGGAGGTACCGCACAAAAGATGGTGGGGGCGCATCAGGCTGTGGTGCCCGCAGTCCCAAAAACAAGTCAACCGACTTACAAATTCATTGCCCCCCCCCCCCCCTTTACCTCTTGGCCCCGTGACAGCCCAACAGCCCCTTTCCGCCGTTACCTCGCCGGTGAGGGTCTCCACACACACCAGGCTCCTTTGCCTCCTGCTTTCACGCAGCAACACGGGTCACCGGGGGACTTCCTCACCCCGCGGCGCCCAACCAGACCCTCCACCGACGAGCTCCAATTTCCAGTTACCACCGGCTGCCAGGGGTAATTGCCGCAGAGGGGGGCCCGCAGGCATCGCTCCTCAGAGCTTGCTCTGTACCTGCGGACACACACACCTTCCCCACCCACAAGACCCCAAAACACACTTCCTCCCCCACTGCCATTCAATTCTCCACACAACTCAGCACAATTCAGTACAATTCCATAGATGGTGTAAAAGGTGTTACAAGGCTTGCCATGGCCTGCTACATGTGAAATTCCCCCAGTTCACATTTAAACCATCACATCTTCCCAAAAGCACATTTCCAAAAGCACAATTATCACCCCTCATTATCTCCAATAATCATCACACACTCTCCAGGTTCCACTCTCACGACCACATCAAAACACCTAACCACAACACAAAAACATACGCCACCCACAAGACACTGTGGCTCCCATTCCATCCCCTCACCGGCCATGTCATCACTCGCTCTCACCTCCCAACTCCAAATTACATGTCCCCAATTTCCCAAAGCAAATCCTGAAGCCTGGGACAGTACTCCTCAAAACACTCACCTCAAGTTCAGGTAGTTGCAGGTTGGTCAGGTTCAAGGGTGTCATCCACCACACAATTCCCAAAATTTCACATTGGGCCTACCAAATCCTTCCAGATTTCTCTTTTGTCCCCACTACACTGGCAGGTATGTGGATCCGCATCCAACGGTGATCATCACTACACAACTACCTGTGGCCACGACAGCTCTGCACCTCTACCGTGCAAGGGTCACCGGGACAAGGTGAGCAGTCAAAACGCCAACATGGCCCATGAGTGTCCATAAGGGTGCGACCCACCATCCATCCTTCGGCCCCCCTGCGAGGAACACAGCTGCAGCAGCCCCAGCTGGCCAATGTGGTGAGCACTTGCTGCCACAACACACACTACCGCACACACAACCTCGGCCCTGGGGGGCACGGTCGCAGTGCGTGGCATCCCTACAGCCACGTCCCCTGCACCTCCCCATCATCCCCCAGTCCGACTACAAAACTGCAGCACCCCCAGTGCTCACCCACACTTGACCACACCAAGGTCCAGTCAACAGCCATGCTCCACCAGGAGACCCACCCAGAAGACATGGTCCACACACCTCGGACACGCACAGCACCACGTTGACCCTCAGGCTACACAACTACATCCCCATCATCCCGCGTCCCAAATATCAGCACAGTTGCCCCCGCAACCAGTTGAAAGCTGTGTCTTGCTACCCTATTAATTTCATCACAGCCTCCAACACTTTGGTCTACACACCTGGATCAATAATGGCGTCACTGTACAGTGTCCACCATGGCATTTCAAAATCCACCCTTAAATTTCCATCTAACCCACAGATTACCCATGCCAACCATTTGTCACATTTCACTCACCTCACCAAAGAAGGATGCTTTGCCATACACATGCCAGCCGAGCATGGCCCATATGCTCGGCGCGTTACACATCTCCCGATTCACATCCCCATGGCTCTCTTCCCAACCCGAGAGTCCATAAATCATAACGGAGCATCTGTGGAAGGTCACTCACACCATCACGTTCCACAGATGCCCCAATGGTTGTCCGGCAGGCTGTCTCCATCCCTGTCCATTCGGTTTGACCCGCGTCCATAGACCAACCACCATGCCAGGTCACCACATGCTGGTTGTCCCAGAGTCCCTGGAGGAGAGTGCCAGGCCGCATGCCCGGGTGGTCACCACATCAGTCCCAAGTTGGCCGTCCACAGTGCCACCACCAAAGCGCGACCCACAACACCTCCCCCTAGTGGTCCTCAATATTTGCCATCCCAGGCTTGAGAAACCACCTCGGACCTCCCTGGAGGTCTTAACCCCCACCAGGGTCCGGTGACCCTGCCGGCCCGAGCCACCAGCTCGGACGGCGCCCCGACGGACAAGGGACGCCACACTCCACCAGACCCCCCGTGGGACCCAGGTCGTACCTCGACACCCAAGGCTGGACCCCACGTCCAAATCTCGCCATCACAGCCCCCCAGCTGGCCGGCATACCCAAATTTTGAAAGGGGCAACTTTTGCCCGAGGCCATCACCCATGACCTCTCCATGTCCAAATCCCGCAGCCCGGGGACCAATCCCCACCATGGCTGCTCCAAATCAATTTCCCATTGTAATTTTATTTTACATTTTATTTTACAAATTTTCATTCCCATTGCCAACCCGCAGCTGCAGGGAACAACCTCTACCACCGGTTGTTCTGCCCCTCCCTGCAGTTGATCCAAATTCCCTACAGGGACCAAATCTCCAGAAGCTCTATCTCCCGATCCTCCAAGATCCAAATCCAGCCCGGAGCCAACACACTCCCCCAACTGGTTGTCCAATTTTGGAGCCTCTGTTTCCAAATAGCAGTGTACAGTGAGCGTCCCCTCGGTCATTCCAACCACCTCCTCGAACCAACTCACCTCTTCCCCCAGACTCCTTTGGGCCTGAACAAGCTCTACCTCCATGGGACTGTCACAGGTCTCCAGCCGCTGGATCAACTCATCCTCATCATTAGAAATCATTCCTGGCCCCGCCAGGCTTTGATCAATATCCCCAATAAATACCCGGTCCGGCTCTATCGCATGGACCCCCAAAAACTCTACCCCCTCTTGCTCCGCACCACCGCCCTGGTGCTGCACAATTCCAAATTCATCCCCCGGTTGGGGTGTTGTGACATCCACACGGTCCCGATAAACAACCAGGCCAGAATGTGGGAAACATTCCCCATTACAACTCTCACATTCCAAATTTCCTTCCCCGCTCACCTGTGGACTCTCCACGTTTACCTGCAGGCATTCCCCCTCTACCTGTACACATTCCCCATCCACCTGTGGACATTCCCCATCCACCTGTGGACATTCCCCATCCACCTGTGGACCTGCGGTCTCCCCATTTACTTCAATTGCCATTCCCTGTGCAATTCCCAATTTTGCCATTCCCGGCTCCTGAGCCCCGTGCACATCTGCATGGGCCGTACTCTCTCCTGTTCCCAATCTAGCTTCCCCCCGTTCCGATTCAATTTTTGCCACCTTTGGCTTCTCCTGTGCCCCCATTTGAGTTTCTACTTTACCCTCAAATTTCCCCAGTCTGTCCGTAATTTGGTTTTGCACTCTCCCTTCTATGCCATCAATTCGTTCCCCCAGCTGCTGTGCCATTTCCCCAATTTTTCCTTCCATACTGTTTTCTAACCCCTCTAACCCATTTTTCACTCCCTCTATCTGATTCTCC
>NC_136267.1:99041792-99044292 GCF_964187855.1 Myxine glutinosa | reverse complement strand
ATCACATTCTGGTGCAACGAAGAGTCAGAATTAATGGAAACGAGTCCTTAACTGACATAGACTAAGAATAACTAGCAAGATGTCCGAAAGTTGTCTACGTGAGATGCGGTGGACCTGGGCACGACATTTAATGGGGGAAAAAGGGGAAGGTCGGTTCTACAGAGTGTTATTTACAGGCAATGGGACTAGGGAATGGGGGATTGGGGATAGTTGGGGAGTATTGGGGAAATAGGGGAGTATTTACAAGCGGATATTGAGGCCAAATGCCATATCCGCAACAATATATACACAGACTTGGCATTTAATATGGAATTTTTTTTTTTTCTCGACTTGGGTTTACTTTCTTAACTCAGTATATCAATCTGGTGAGTTTCTTTTACACTTTGGTGATTTATTTGTTAAAAGAACCACGTCACTGATTGTCTGTTGCAGCAAGAAGTCAACAACAGGATTATATCACAGGTGGCGTGGCAAAATGTACGGACAGGTGCATTTGACGATTGGCTTCACATTCGGGTATACAAGGGTTGTTGCGTTCTGTATTAGTGGAAAACAACTGCTGCACGTCTCCAAAAGTAATTGCCGCTTCCTCAGGAGATGGTCCGTCAACTCGACAATGCTGTTTGTCATGGAGTGGTGGCTTTACGAAATTACGGCATGAAAGAGCGTACTATTGCTCGGCAGCATGGCATCACTCAAGGTCAGGTGTCAAAGATCCTGAAACGAAATGCTCAGAGGGGTGTCCCTACTCCAATACCGAGGCCAGGACGTCCCCGCAGAACCACAAGGAGGGATGATCGCCAGCTGTACCGGTTAGTCCGCAATGGCCGTACCAAGTCAGCTAATCGGCTTAGGGCTGAGTGGCAGCAACTGACAAATGTGCCTGTATCCAGAAGGCTAGTCAACCAACGACTGGTTCAAGCAGGCTATCGTGCCAGGCGTCCCCTGAGAAAGCCACGCCTGACCAGACAACACCGCCAGCGCCGATTGCAGTGGGCCAGATGGCACCGTCAATGGCATGCAGGACACTGGAATCATGTATTCTTCAGTGACGAGTCTAGATTTCTGGTCTATCGTCAAGATGGCTGCGTCCGAGTGCGCAGACAAGTGCATGAAGCCTACAACAAAGATTGTCTAGTGCCAAGAGTCCAAGCTGGAGGTGGTGGGGTGACCGTTTGGGCTGATTTTCATGCAGGGGGCAAAACTGACCTGGTTGTTCTGAATGGAAACCTGAACCAGTTCAAGTACAGGGCCATTCTGGAAGAAACATTGCTTCCATTTGCTCGTGCAGCCTTTCGAGGAATCTTTGTCTTCCAAGATGACAATGCACGGCCTCATCGTGTTCGCATGATCCAACACTTTCTTGCTGACCGTGGTGTTGAGCATATGGAGTGGCCTGCCTTGTCCCCGGATATGAATCCGATAGAGAACTTGTGGGCAGAATTAACGTGTCAAATTGACCACTTGGACCAGCAGCCGACCTCTGTGCGTGAATTGCAGCAGGCTATTGTCACTGCATGGCAAGCGATTCCTGTCCAAACCTTGGCAAATCTCGGTGAACAGCATGCCTCAATGTGTACGTGCTTTCCTGAATGCTCGTGGGGGTTACACGAAGTACTGAACTGTAATTTTACTGTCCGTAATCCCAGTCGTAATTTAACTTTTGTTTTTGTTTAAAAAAAAATTTGGCTAATGTGCAAAATAAAGAGATACTTCTGGAAAACGTACAGAAGTTTAACACAGTACTGTCCATGAATTGAGTTCGATATCAGTTTACATCACTTTCAAGGATCAATTTATTTCTTTCGAAATGTCAAATGTTGGTTTTTGTTTCTTTTAAAGGTCACATTAACAAAATCTAGAATACTTTCAACATAATTCCAATGAACTTTTGGTTCTAAGACATCTTGAAAAGTAAGTTCAACCCCATAAAAAAAATAATTCCATATTAAATGCCAAGTCTGTATATATATATATATATATATATATATATATATATATATATATATATATATATATATAATATATATAGTATATATATATATATAGTATATATATATGTTATATTATATATATATATATATATGTATATGTATATATATATATAGTATATATATATATATATATATATATATATATATATATGTATGTAATTATATATATATATATATATATATATATATATATATATATATATATATACATATATATACATTATATATATATACGTATATATACATATATTATACATATATATATATACGTATATATACATATATATACATACATATATATACTATATACATATATATACATACATATATATTATATATACATATATATACATACAATATATATATAGTATACATATATATTACATACATATATATATTACATAATATATACATACATATATATATATATATATATTATATATAATATATATATATCTTTTTTTTTTTTTTTTTTTTTTTTTTTTTTTTTTTTGCGGATATGAGGA